>NC_056444.1:84943384-84960884 GCF_018296145.1 Oncorhynchus tshawytscha | reverse complement strand
ATTAAAATTGATTTTTTTGGGGGGGGGGTTGTATCATATGATTTACATGACATGCATATACCACTTTGACGATGCAAAATATTTTTGCCCATTCTTCAAGGTAAAACAGCTCCAGCTCCTTCAAGTTGAATGGGTTCCTGCTGGTGTACAGCAATCTTTAAGTCATACCACAGATTCTCAATTGGATTGAGGTCTGAGCTTTAACTAGGTCATTCCCAAGACATTTAAATGTTTCCACTTAAACCACTCGAGTGTTGCACGAAGGTGAACCTCCATCCCAGTCTCAAATCTCTGGAAGACTAAAACAGGTTTCCCTCAAGAATTTCCCTGTATTTAGGATATATTATCGAATACATATGTTAAAAACACCTTGAGGACGCCATCCATCATTCCTTCAATTCTTTTTAAAATATTTTTTTAGTTTTACCCCGATTTCTCCCCAACTTCGTGGTGTCCAATTGTTTTTAGTAGCTACTATCTTGTCTCATCGCTACAATTCCCGTACGGGCTCGGGAGAGACGAAGGTTGAAAGTCATGCGTCCTCCAATACACAACCCAACCAAGCCGCATTGCTTCTTAACACAGTGCGCATCCAACCCTGAAGCCAGCCTCACCAATGTGTCGGAGGAAACACCGTGCACCTGGCAACCTTGGTTAGCGCACACTGCACCCGGCCCGCCACAGGAGTCGCTGGTGCGCGATGAGACAAGGACATCCCTACCGATCAAGCCCTCCCTAACCCTGACAACGCTAGGCCAATTGTGCGTCGCCCCACGGTCCTCCCGGTCGGTTACGACAGAGCCTGGGCGCGAACCCAGAGTCTCTGATGGCACAGCTGGCGCAGGGTAGCTTAACCACTGCGCCACCTGGGAGGCCCCATTCCTTCAATTCTGACCAGTTTCCCAGTCCCTGACGATTAGAAACATCCCCCAGCATGATGCTGCCACCACCATGCAGGTTCTGGTTAAAAGTAGTGCACTATATTGGAAATAGGGTGCCATTTGGGAAGTAACCTCTAACCACTAGGCTACCTGCCGTCCCTACACTCTAACCACTAGGCTACCTGCCGTCCCTACACTCTAACCACTAGCCTACCCTGTCTCCCCATGCAGGATAAAGTGCTATGACATGCTGTTCTGTAAAATCATTTCTCTGTAATTCATATTATCTGATAATCGGGTGAATGTAATTAACTAGAAAGTTGGGGCACCACGAAAGAATGTTTACAGAGCTGTTATCTTCTGAATAAACTCTTAAAGACCTAGTAATCTTTTACATCAATAGCAGTCCATATTTAATCGTCACCTTGTTTAGTCTCATCTGAAAGTTGTAAATTCTTGGTTTTCTTCACGGACCCTGGCTAAGAAGTTGAATTAGCAATACAAAATTTGGTTAAATTATTTATTTACTAAATACCTAAATACTCACACAGAATTACATATACACAGAATGGATCATACATTGATTACAAATGATGTCATAAAGGAAAACGTCCCTAGCGGACGGAACAGATATGTCAGCTGTTACACAAAGAAAGGGGGTGGGGTTTCGAATAAAAGAGAGGGAAGACTAACGCAACTTTTCCTATTCATGAAAATCGCAAATGAAATGAAATAAATATATTCAAACACAAGCTTAGCCTTTTGTTAACAACACTGTCATCTCAGATTTTCAAAATATGCATTACAGCCAACGCTAGACAAGCATTTGTGTAAGTTTATCATGGCATAATGCCATGCTAGCTCTGCTGGCAGCAGGCAACATTTTCACAAAAATAAGAAAAGCAACCAAATTAAATCATTTACCTTTAAAGAACTTCGGATGCTTTCACTCAGGAGACTCCCAGTTAGATAGCAAATGTTCCTTTTTTCCAAAAATATTATTTTTGTAGGCGAAATAGCTCCCGTTTGTTCATCATGCTTGGCTGAGAAATCGACCGGAAAATGCTACCATTACAACGCCAAACTTTTTTCAAAATTAACTCCATAATATCGACAGAAACACGGCAAACGTTGTTTAGGATCCATCCTCAAGGTGTTTTTAACATATGTATTCGATAATATATCCGTCGAGGCAGTTGGTTTCTCATAAGAAACTATTGGAAAAATGGCTACCTCAGTATTTTACGCAAGGTTTTCTCCGGGAGACACCATGCGACCACTCGCCCTATATGGTCTCTTACAGCCATTCTCCAATGGAAATGCCTAAAAAGACGTCACAATGCTGTAGACACCTTGGGGAAAACGTGGAAAACATCAGCTGACTCCTAGCTCCTTCACAGCCATATAAGGAGTCATTGGCATGAGGCAGTTTTCAAAAAATGCGGCACTTCCTGATTGGATTTTTATCTGGGTTTCGCCTGTAACATCTGTTCTGTGGCACTCACAGACAATATCTTTGCAGTTTTGGAAACGTCAGTGTTTTCTTTCCAAAGCTGTCAATTATATGCATAGTCAAGCATCTTTTCGTGACAAAATATCTTGTTTAAAACGGGAACGTTTTTCATCCAAAATTAAAAGAGCGCCCCCTATATTCAACTAGTTAAAAAACCTCTCTGGGATATGTGGGACGCTAGCTAACTCTCACATGAGCGTGCGTGGTCAACTCATGGCACTCTGGCAGACCACTGACTCATTCAGCTCTCATTCCCCCCTCCTTCACAGTAGAAGCATCAAACAAGGTTCAAAAGACTGTTGACATCTAGTGGAAGTCTTAGGAAGTGCAATATGACTCCATAGACACTGTATATTCGATAGGCAATGATTTGAAAAACTTCAAACCTCAGATTTCCCACTTCCTGGTTGGATTTTATCTCAGGTTTTTGCCTGCCATATGAGTTCTGTTATACTCACAGACATTATTCAAACACTTTTAGAAACTTCAGAGTGTTTTCCATCCAAATCTACAAATAATATGCATATATTAGCAAATGGGCCTGAGTAGCAGGCAGTTTACTCTGGGCACCTTATTCATCCAAGCTACTCAATACTGCCCCCCAGTCCCAAAGAAGTTAACATCAATTTTAAACATCAGCTCTCTGAGCAGCTAACCGATCGCTGCAGCTGTACATAGCCCATCTGTAAATAGCCCACCCAATCTACCTACCTCATCCCCATATTGTTTTCATTTACTTTTCTGCTCTTTTGCACACCAGTATAACTATTTTCACATCATCATCTGCTCATCTATCACTCCAGTGTCAATGGCCTATTTATTGCCTTACCTCCTCACACCATTTGCACAGACTGTGTATAGACTTTCTTTCTATTTTCTATTTATTGACTGTAACGCTTGTTTATTCCACGTGTAACTCTGTGTTGTTTGTGTCTCACTGCTTTGCTTTATCTTGGCCAGGTTGCAGTTGTAAATGAGAACTTGTTCTCAACTAGCCTACCTGGTTAAATACAGGTGTTCTCAACTAGCCTACCTGGTTAAATAAAGGTGTTCTCAACTAGCCTACCTGGTTAAATAAAGGTGTTCTCAACTAGCCTACCTGGTTAAATAAAGGTGTTCTCAACTAGCCTACCTGGTTAAATAAAGGTGTTCTCAACTAGCCTACCTGGTTAAATAAAGGTGTTCTCAACTAGCCTACCTGGTTAAATACAGGTGAAATACATGTATTTTTAAATTAAATGATGGGCCAGATAACAATACCAGCGTCTGCTCCCTATAATGCTGTTGATGTGTTATACAAGCGTACTCATTCATTGTTTAAAGCTCTAATGCTGTTTTGAAGTAGAAGAGGACAGAGGTGCTTAGCGATCGATACGTAGATCAGTTTTGCGTCCCAAACCTCTCCCTATTCCCTACATAGTGAACACATTTTGACCAGGACCCCAAAATCTAGTGTACTATGCCATTTGGGACTTACACAATATCATTCAAGACTTAACTGTTCCTCTGCTACAAACTGCTCTGTTTTAATGTGTGTCATGGTCAATGATCCTTTAGCTTGAACTAATGTGACTACCTCTCAGCTGCAATGAATGCTAACGGACAACTAATGTGACTACCTCTCAGCTGCAATGAATGCTAACGGACAACTAATGTGACTACCGCTCTGCTGCAATGCATGCTAACGGACAACTAACGTGACTACCTCTCAGCTGCAATGCATGCTAACGGACAACTAACGTGACTACCTCTCAGCTGCAATGCATGCTAACGGACAACTAATGTGACTACCTCTCAGCTGCAATGAATGCTAACGGACAACTAACGTGACTACCTCTCAGCTGCAATGCATGCTAACGGACAACTAATGTGACTACCTCTCAGCTGCAATGCATGCTAACGGACAACTAACGTGACTACCTCTCAGCTGCAATGCATGCTAACGGACAACTAATGTGACTACCTCTCAGCTGCAATGAATGCTAACGGACAACTAATGTGACTACCTCTCAGCTGCAATGAATGCTAACGGACAACTAATGTGACTACCTCTCAGCTGCAATGAATGCTAACGGACAACTAATGTGACTACCTCTCAGCTGCAATGCATGCTAACGGACAACTAATGTGACTACCTCTCAGCTGCAATGCATGCTAACGGACAACTAATGTGACTACCTCTCAGCTGCAATGAATGCTAACGGACAACTAATGTGACTACCTCTCAGCTGCAATGAATGCTAACGGACAACTAACGTGACTACCTCTCAGCTGCAATGAATGCTAACGGACAACTAATGTGACTACCTCTCAGCTGCAATGCATGCTAACGGACAACTAATGTGACTACCTCTCAGCTGCAATGCATGCTAACGGACAACTAATGTGACTACCTCTCAGCTGCAATGCATGCTAACGGACAACTAATGTGACTACCTCTCAGCTGCAATGAATGCTAACGGACAACTAATGTGACTACCTCTCAGCTGCAATGCATGCTAACGGACAACTAATGTGACTACCTCTCAGCTGCAATGCATGCTAACGGACAACTAATGTGACTACCTCTCAGCTGCAATGCATGCTAACGGACAACTAATGTGACTACCTCTCAGCTGCAATGCATGCTAACGGACAACTAATGTGACTACCTCTCAGCTGCAATGAATGCTAACGGACAACTAATGTGACTACCTCTCAGCTGCAATGAATGCTAACGGACAACTAATGTGACTACCTCTCAGCTGCAATGAATGCTAACGGACAACTAACGTGACTACCTCTCAGCTGCAATGAATGCTAACGGACAACTAATGTGACTACCTCTCAGCTGCAATGCATGCTAACGGACAACTAATGTGACTACCTCTCAGCTGCAATGCATGCTAACGGACAACTAATGTGACTACCTCTCAGCTGCAATGCATGCTAACGGACAACTAATGTGACTACCTCTCAGCTGCAATGCATGCTAACGGACAACTAACGTGACTACCTCTAAGCTGCAATGAATGCTAACGGACAACTAATGTGACTACCTCTCAGCTGCAATGAATGCTAACGGACAACTAATGTGACTACCTCTCAGCTGCAATGAATGCTAACGGACAACTAATGTGACTACCTCTCAGCTGCAATGAATGCTAACGGACAACTAATGTGACTACCTCTCAGCTGCAATGCATGCTAACGGACAACTAATGTGACTACCTCTCAGCTGCAATGCATGCTAACGGACAACTAATGTGACTACCTCACAGCTGCAATGAATGCTAACGGACAACTAATGTGTCTACCTCTCAGCTGCAATGCATGCTAACGGACAACTAATGTGACTACCTCTCAGCTGCAATGCATGCTAACGGACAACTAATGTGACTACCGCTCTGCTGCAATGAATGCTAACGGACAACTAACGTGACTACCTCTCAGCTGCAATGCATGCTAACGGACAACTAATGTGACTACCTCTCAGCTGCAATGCATGCTAACGGACAACTAATGTGACTACCTCTCAGCTGCAATGCATGCTAACGGACAACTAATGTGACTACCTCTCAGCTGCAATGCATGCTAACGGACAACTAACGTGACTACCTCTCAGCTGCAATGCATGCTAACGGACAACTAACGTGACTACCTCTCAGCTGCAATGCATGCTAACGGACAACTAACGTGACTACCTCTCAGCTGCAATGCATGCTAACGGACAACTAATGTGACTACCTCTCAGCTGCAATGCATGCTAACGGACAACTAATGTGACTACCTCTCAGCTGCAATGCATGCTAACGGACAACTAATGTGACTACCTCTCAGCTGCAATGCATGCTAACGGACAACTAACGTGACTACCTCTCAGCTGCAATGCATGCTAACGGACAACTAATGTGACTACCTCTCAGCTGCAATGCATGCTAACGGACAACTAATGTGACTACCTCTCAGCTGCAATGAATGCTAACGGACAACTAATGTGACTATTGCTCAGCTGCAATGAATGCTAACGGACAACTAATGTGACTACCTCTCAGCTGCAATGCATGCTAACGGACAACTAACGTGACTACCTCTCAGCTGCAATGCATGCTAACGGACAACTAATGTGACTACCTCTCAGCTGCAATGCATGCTAACGGACAACTAATGTGACTACCTCTCAGCTGCAATGCATGCTAACGGACAACTAATGTGACTATTGCTCTGCTGCAATGCATGCTAACGGACAACTAATGTGACTACCTCTCAGCTGCAATGAATGCTAACGGACAACTAATGTGACTACCTCTCAGCTGCAATGAATGCTAACGGACAACTAATGTGACTACCTCTCAGCTGCAATGCATGCTAACGGACAACTAATGTGACTACCTCTCAGCTGCAATGCATGCTAACGGACAACTAATGTGACTACCGCTCAGCTGCAATGCATGCTAACGGACAACTAATGTGACGACCGCTCTGCTGCAATGCATGCTAACGGACAACTAATGTGACTACCTCTCAGCTGCAATGCATGCTAACGGACAACTAATGTGACTACCTCTCAGCTGCAATGCATGCTAACGGACAACTAATGTGACTACCTCTCAGCTGCAATGAATGCTAACGGACAACTAATGTGACTACCTCTCAGCTGCAATGCATGCTAACGGACAACTAATGTGACTACCGCTCTGCTGCAATGCATGCTAACGGACAACTAATGTGACTACCTCTCAGCTGCAATGCATGCTAACGGACAACTAATGTGACTACCTCTCAGCTGCAATGCATGCTAACGGACAACTAATGTGACTACCTCTCAGCTGCAATGCATGCTAACGGACAACTAATGTGACTACCTCTCAGCTGCAATGCATGCTAACGGACAACTAATGTGACTACCTCTCAGCTGCAATGCATGCTAACGGACAACTAATGTGACTATTGCTCAGCTGCAATGGATGCTAACGGACAACTAATGTGACTATTGCTCAGCTGCAATGAATGCTAACGGACAACTAATGTGACTACCTCTCAGCTGCAATGCATGCTAACGGACAACTAATGTGACTACCTCTCAGCTGCAATGCATGCTAACGGACAACTAATGTGACTACCTCTCAGCTGCAATGCATGCTAACGGACAACTAATGTGACTACCTCTCAGCTGCAATGCATGCTAACGGACAACTAATGTGACTATTGCTCAGCTGCAATGGATGCTAACGGACAACTAATGTGACTATTGCTCAGCTGCAATGAATGCTAACGGACAACTAATGTGACTACCGCTCTGCTGCAATGCATGCTAACGGACAACTAATGTGACTACCTCTCAGCTGCAATGCATGCTAACGGACAACTAATGTGACTACCTCTCAGCTGCAATGAATGCTAACGGACAACTAATGTGACTACCTCTCAGCTGCAATGAATGCTAACGGACAACTAATGTGACTACCTCTCAGCTGCAATGCATGCTAACGGACAACTAACGTGACTACCTCTCAGCTGCAATGCATGCTAACGGACAACTAACGTGACTACCTCTCAGCTGCAATGCATGCTAACGGACAACTAACGTGACTACCTCTCAGCTGCAATGCATGCTAACGGACAACTAATGTGACTACCGCTCTGCTGCAATGAATGCTAACGGACAACTAATGTGACTACCTCTCAGCTGCAATGCATGCTAACGGACAACTAATGTGACTACCTCTCAGCTGCAATGCATGCTAACGGACAACTAACGTGACTACCTCTCAGCTGCAATGCATGCTAACGGACAACTAATGTGACTACCGCTCTGCTGCAATGCATGCTAACGGACAACTAATGTGACTACCTCTCAGCTGCAATGAATGCTAACGGACAACTAATGTGACTATTGCTCAGCTGCAATGAATGCTAACGGACAACTAATGTGACTATTGCTCAGCTGCAATGCATGCTAACGGACAACTAATGTGACTATTGCTCAGCTGCAATGAATGCTAACGGACAACTAATGTGACTATTGCTCAGCTGCAATGAATGCTAACGGACAACTAATGTGACTATTGCCCAGCTGCAATGAATGCTAACGGACAACTAATGTGACTATTGCTCAGCTGCAATGGATGCTAACGGACAACTAATGTGACTATTGCCCAGCTGCAATGAATGCTAACGGACAACTAATGTGACTATTGCTCAGCTGCAATGAATGCTAACGGACAACTAATGTGACTACCTCTCAGCTGCAATGCATGCTAACGGACAACTAATGTGACTACCTCTCAGCTGCAATGCATGCTAACGGACAACTAATGTGACTATCGCTCAGCTGCGTGTCATGGTCAAATGATTTCTCACTGAGGTTGTTCCTTGTAAATGTCATCAGATGATTGATCAGATGCATACATTATAAAGCACCTATACTCTAAACATCTATAGTGACTATTGCTTAAAAATCAGAGGTTCACAAACTTTTTCACTCAGGCTCCCCTCCCAGCATTGGGGAACATCCCTCGCCTCTCTTGTTGGTGCAGAGGAGATGTTGCAGGTTTAAAGCTAATTCCTTGCAATTCTACACATTTTGTCATGGGGTGCATTTTATTTTATTTTTTTACGTTTTAAAGCTAATTTTCTTGCAATTCTAAACATTTTGCCATGTCTAATGTGTATTCATGTGATATTTGAGTGACTCAATTCAATATTTGGGCAGGAAAAAAAACACAGTTTTGGAACCACTGGTTTAAATGAACATATCCAATTTGATTTTCCCAATTTAAATACCAGCCAGGGAACTATGACCTAGTATTATTTTTAAATTAAAAAAGAGAAAAAAAAAAAATATTTAAATTTGTGTTAGGTAAAATAGAACCATATATTTTGTATATTTTGTGAGACTATTTGACTTTTCATACAGTATGCTGTCTGTCTGTCTGTCTGTCTGTCTGTCTGTCTGTCTGTCTGTCTGTCTGTCTGTCTGTCTGTCTGTCTGTCTGTCTGTCTGTCTGTCTGCCTGTCTGTCTGTGCTGTCTGTCTGTCTGTCTGTCTGTCTGTCTGTCTGTCTGTCTGTCTGTCTGTCTGTCTGTCTGTCTGTCTGTCTGTCTGTCTGTCTGTCTGTCTGTCTGTCTGTCTGTCTGTCTGTCTGTCTGTCTGTCTGTCTGTCTGTCTGTCTGTGTCTGTCTGTCTGTCTGTCTGTCTGTCTGTCTGTCTGTCTGTCTGTCTGTCTGTCTGTCTGTCTGTCTGCCTGTCTGTCTGTCTGTCTGTCTGTCTGTCTGTCTGTCTGTCTGTCTGTCTGTCTGTCTGTCTGTCTGTGTCTGCCTGTCTGTCTGTCTGTCTGTCTGTCTGTCTGTCTGTCTGTCTGTCTGTCTGTCTTTAACCAGGATGTGCTTACTGTATGTACACTTACAAGTGCTTATTTCTCCTTTTCAGCCATAGGCTCCGTGCACGTAACGTTATTGTGTGTCTGTGTTAAACCAGAGTGCATTCCCCCTAAAGACTGTATTTACTCAGCCAATTACCTGTGTGTGTGTAGACTGAGTGTTTGAATGAAAAGGCAGGCACTGAGAGTCACTGTTGGTGTCCCCTTCAACATGTCTGTCAGGTGCTGCTGTTTGTGCAGCTTGTTGCCTGGTAACGTGTACTGTACTAAAGGTGGTGGAGGGATCTATCTGTGTGTGTGTGTGTGTGTGTGTGTGTTTGTGTGTGTGCTACCAGAGGTGTGGTGTGTCTCTCTGTTTACCAACTGATAACTAACAGGACTACTGCTGTACTGTCCTCCATGCTAACTACCAGGACTACTGCTCTGCTGTCCTCAATGCTAACTGCTAACTAACAGGACTACTGCTCTGCTGTCCTCCATGCTAGCTGCTAACTAGCAGGATTATGGCTGTGCTGCTTTCCATGGGGATACACAAGCTGTTGCACCTCCCACTGAAATAGAATCACATTATATTACATTCTACATTCTAGTCATTCTCATACTAAGGTGATGCACCTGTAGACATGCAATCTCATTTTAGTTCTGTGGTTGCATCTCCCATAGACTAGAATAGAATGTCATTCTATTTGTTCTATTCTAGTTATTATATTTCTATGGTAACTCCCTCATCTCCCTCTAAACTTCCTCATATCACAACATTGATTAGAAATGGTGAGAGGCCTTGCGAACTGCAACAGACTTCACTGACTGTGTCAATCGTTCCATCTGTTAGAAAATTGATTGATTGTTTGAAATATATTGCTGAAAATACGACTGTGACTTGAACTTAATCTGTCTTTCTCCTTTTGTTTATGATTGAATGAGTGCTCATCATTTAAAAAAATATATATTTAAAAAAATCAATGATTTACGTTATAATTGTCAAAATGATAATATTCTATAAATCTACGAACAACCTTTTATTGATTCTTTGCACATTTTAAAATAGCAAATGACCAAACAGTAAGCTGAATCAAATCAGTCAAATCAAAATGTATTGGTCACGTGGAAACAACAGGTTTGGAGACTAACAGTGAAATTCTTACCGACAGGTCCTTTTCCAACAATGCAGAGTTAAAGATAAAATAATGTAAACAGAGGAATAACAATAACAAGTTAGAATAACATGGCTATATACAGGAAGTACCAGGTAATAACATGGTTACATACAGGAAGTACCAGGTAATAACATGGCTATATACAGGAAGTACCAGGTAATAACATGGCTATATACAGGAAGTACCAGGTAATAACATGGCTATATACAGGGAGTACCAGGTAATAACATGGCTATATACAGGAAGTACCAGGTAATAACATGGCTATGTACAGGAAGTACCAGGTAATAACATGGTTACATACAGGAAGTACCAGGTAATAACATGGTTACATACAGGAAGTACCAGGTACCAATAAAATATTGCAGGAAAACTCTCAGGGAACCAAAGCAAAACGATCTACGAACCTCCCTGGAACCAAAGCAAAACGTTCTACGAACCTCCCTGGAACCATAGTAAAACGTTCTCAGAACCTACCTGGAGCCATAGTAAAATGTTCTCAAAACCTCCCTGGAACCTCCCTGGAACTAAAATAATGTACGTTCCCAGAACCTCCCTGGATCTAAAATAATGTACGTTCCCAGAACCTCCCTGGATCTAAAATAATGTACGTTCCCAGAACCTCCCTGGATCTAAAATAATGTACGTTCCCAGAACCTCCCTGGAATTAAAATAATGTACGTTCCCAGAACCTCCCTGGATCTAAAATAATGTACGTTCCCAGAACCTCCCTGGATCTAAAATAATGTACGTTCCCAGAATCTCCCTGGAATTAAAATAATGTACGTTCCCAGAACCTCCCTGGAATTAAAATAATGTACGTTCCCAGAACCTCCCTGGATCTAAAATAATGTACGTTCCCAGAACCTCCCTGGAATTAAAATAATGTACGTTCCCAGAACCTCCCTGGATCTAAAATAATGTACGTTCCCAGAACCTCCCTGGAACTAAAATAATGTACGTTCCCAGAACCTCCTGGAACTAAAATAATGTACGTTCCCAGAACCTCCCTGGAATTAAAATAATGTACGTTCCCAGAACCTCCCTGGATCTAAAATAATGTACGTTCCCAGAACCTCCCTGGATCTAAAATAATGTACGTTCCCAGAACCTCCCTGGAACTAAAATAATGTACGTTCCCAGAACCTCCCTGGAACTAAAATAATGTACGTTCCCAGAACCTCCCTGGATCTAAAATAATGTACGTTCCCAGAACCTCCCTGGATCTAAAATAATGTACGTTCCCAGAACCTCCCTGGAACTAAAATAATGTACGTTCCCAGAACCTCCCTGGAACTAAAATAATGTACGTTCCCAGAACAAGTGAAATGTTCCTTTCCATTCTCAGAATGAATTAAAAAACGTTCAGTTTTACCGTTTCGGAAACTTCTGGCTTAATTCCCAGAACCAATGGGAAACTTCAAAGTAACCAAATGTGCTAGCTGGGTTGCTATCCATGTGTATTTCAATGTATTTCTATGTTTTTTGGACTCTGACATAATGTCCCCCGACGGACATTATTTCTTCTCAGGAAAACATGTTGTTACCTCTTGCCCTTCTCCCTCTCTCACTCGCTCGCTTATTTTCTTTCTTTCTTTCTCTCTCTCTCTCTCTCTCTCTCTCTCTCTCTCTCTCTCTCTCTCTCTCTCTCTCTCTCTCTCTCTCTGTCTCTGTCTCTCTCTCTCTCTATCTCTCTCTCCCTCTTTCCCTCTCTCTATCTCTCTCTCTGTCCCTCTCTCTCTCTCGCTCAATTTCTCTCTCTAACCCTCGCACTCTGTCTTTCAATACTCTCCCTCTCCCCCCTCTTGTTGCTCCCCCATGGCCTGAGGGAACAGTTGGCTTTCTGAATGCTCTTCCCCTTTGTGAGGACACATTGATTGCCTTGCCACTCTCCAAAGCAAACCAGCATGTGGGCAAGGCAGCCTGCTTTATCTGCTATTGCTCACACACACACACACACACACACACACACACACACACACACACACACACACACACACACACACACACACACACACACACACACACACACACACACACACACACACACACACACACACACAGGCTCACCCTTTCTTGTTGAAAAGATGGAAGAAAAGAGACGGGAAAAGCAGGAGAAGGGAGAAATCATCGAGGGAGGCACCACTTCCAGAAGCTGTCCCCATGGTAGACTCTCTCCCTCACTCTTTATCCCTATCTATCCCTCACTCTCTCAGTACTTCTCTGTCATTCCCTCTCTTTATCCCTATCTATCCCTCACTCTCTCAGTACTTCTCTATCGGTCCCTCTCTTTATCCCTATCTATCCCTCACTCTCTCAGTACTTCTCTGTCATTCCCTCTCTTTATCCCTATCTATCCCTCACTCTCTCAGTACTTCTCTGTCATTCCCTCTCTTTATCCCTATCTATCCCTCACTCTCTCAGTACTTCTCTATCGGTCCCTCTCTTTATCCCTATCTATCTATCCCTCACTCTCTCTCTACTTCTCTATCGGCCCCTCTCTTTATCCCTATCTATCTATCCCTCACTCTCTCAGTACTTCTCTGTCATTCCCTCTCTTTATCCCTATCTATCCCTCACTCTCTCAGTACTTCTCTGTCATTCCCTCTCTTTATCCCTATCTATCCCTCACTCTCTCTCTACTTCTCTATCGGTCCCTCTCTTTATCCCTATCTATCTATCCCTCACTCTCTCTCTACTTCTCTATCGGTCCCTCTCTTTATCCCTATCTATCTATCCCTCACTCTCTCTCTACTTCTCTGTCGTTCCCTCTCTTTATCCCTATCTATCCCTCACTCTCTCCGTTTCTCTAGCTCTCCATCTCTTTCTCTCCCTCTCTATCCCTCCCTCACTCTCTCCGTTTCTCCCTCTTACTCTCCTTTTCTCTATCCATCCATCTCTCACCTTCTCTCTCCCTCTCTGTCTCTGCCTCCCTCTCTCCATCCCACCCTCCTTCTCACTTTCCCTCTTTCCCTCCCAACCTCTCTCTCCCTCCATCCCTCGCTATTCCTCCCTCCCTGTCTCCATTTCTCTATCCCTCCCTCCTTCTCTCTCTCTCTTTCCATCCCAACCTACACAGCCCATCGGTAAATGGCCCACCCAACTACCTCATCCCCATATTTTTTTTGCTCTTTTGCAACACAGTATCTCTACTTGTACTTTCATCATCTGCACATCTATCACTCCAGTGTTAATGCTCAATTGTAATTATTTCACCACTATGGCATATTTAATGCCTTATCTCCCTAATCTTACTACATTTGCACACACTGTATATAGATTTCTCTATTGTGTTATTGACTGTACGTTTGTTTATGTGGAACTCTGTGTTGTTGTTGTTTTTGTTGCTCTGCTTTGCTTTATCTTGGCCAGGTCGCAGTTGTAAACGAGAACTTGTTCTCAACTGTCTATATAGTACTTCCTGTATATACACTTCCTGTATATAGTGATAAATAAGGGTTATTTGGTTTGTAACAAACCATTTCCTAAGGTTCTATAAATAACCATTAATAAAAGGTTCTATATAAAATCTAATTAAATTACATTTTATTTGTCAAATGCTCAGAATACAGGAGGTGTAGTAGACCTTACAGTGAAATGCTTACTGAGAAGCCGTTAACCAACAATGCAGTTTAAGAAAATACCAACAAACAAAGTAAGAGATAAGAACAACAAATAATTAAAGAGCAGCAGTAAATAACAATAGTGGGGCTATATACAGGGTATTACGGTACAGAGTCAATGTGGAGGCTATATACAGGGTGTTACGGTACAGAGTCAATGTGGAGGCTATATACAGGGGGTAACGGTACAGAGTCAATGTGGAGGCTATATACAGGGTGTTATGGTACAGAGTCAATGTGGAGGCTATATACAGGGTATTACGGTACAGAGTCAATGTGGAGGCTATATACAGGGTATTATGGTACAGAGTCAATGTGGAGGCTATATACAGGGTATTACGGTACAGAGTCAATGTGGAGGCTATATACAGGGTATTACGGTACAGAGTCAATGTGGAGGCTATATACAGGGTATTACGGTACAGAGTCAATGTGGAGGCTAGATACAGGGTGTTACTGTACAGAGTCGATGTGGAGGCTATATACAGGGTATTACGGTACAGAGTTAATGTGGAGACTTTATACAGGGTATTACGGTACAGAGTCAATGTGGAGGCTATATACAGGGTATTATTGTACAGAGTCAATGTGGAGGCTATATACAGGGTATTACGGTACAGAGTCCATGTGGAGGCTATATACAGGGTATTATGGTACAGAGTCAATGTGGAGGCTATATACAGGGTATTATGGTACAGAGTCAATGTGGAGGCTATATACAGGGTATTACGGTACAGAGTCAATGTGGAGGCTATATACAGGGTATTATGGTACAGAGTCAATGTGGAGGCTATATACAGGGTATTACGGTACAGAGTCCATGTGGAGGCTATATACAGGGTATTATGGTACAGAGTCCATGTGGAGGCTATATACAGGGTATTATGGTACAGAGTCAATGTGGAGGCTATATACAGGGTATTATGGTACAGAGTCCATGTGGAGGCTATATACAGGGTATTATGGTACAGAGTCAATGTGGAGGCTATATACAGGGTATTATGGTACAGAGTCAATGTGGAGGCTATATACAGGGTATTATGGTACAGAGTCCATGTGGAGGCTATATACAGGGTATTATGGTACAGAGTCAATGTGGAGGCTATATACAGGGTGTTATGGTACAGAGTCAATGTGGAGGCTATATACAGGGTATTATGGTACAGAGTCAATGTGGAGGCTATATACAGGGTATTATGGTACAGAGTCCATGTGGAGGCTATATACAGGGTATTATGGTACAGAGTCAATGTGGAGGCTATATACAGGGTATTATGGTACAGAGTCCATGTGGAGGCTATATACAGGGTATTATGGTACAGAGTCCATGTGGAGGCTATATACAGGGTATTATGGTACAGAGTCAATGTGGAGGCTATATACAGGGTATTATGGTACAGAGTCAATGTGGAGGCTATATACAGGGTATTATGGTACAGAGTCCATGTGGAGGCTATATACAGGGTATTATGGTACAGAGTCAATGTGGAGGCTATATACAGGGTGTTATGGTACAGAGTCAATGTGGAGGCTATATACAGGGTATTATGGTACAGAGTCAATGTGGAGGCTATATACAGGGTATTACGGTACAGAGTCCATGTGGAGGCTATATACAGGGTATTATGGTACAGAGTCCATGTGGAGGCTATATACAGGGTATTATGGTACAGAGTCAATGTGGAGGCTATATACAGGGTGTTATGGTACAGAGTCAATGTGGAGGCTATATACAGGGTATTATGGTACAGAGTCAATGTGGAGGCTATATACAGGGTATTACGGTACAGAGTCCATGTGGAGGCTATATACAGGGTATTATGGTACAGAGTCAATGTGGAGGCTATATACAGGGTATTATGGTACAGAGTCAATGTGGAGGCTATATACAGGGTATTACGGTACAGAGTCCATGTGGAGGCTATATACAGGGTATTATGGTACAGAGTCAATGTGGAGGCTATATACAGGGTATTATGGTACAGAGTCAATGTGGAGGCTATATACAGGGTATTACGGTACAGAGTCAATGTGGAGGCTATATACAGGGTATTATGGTACAGAGTCAATGTGGAGGCTATATACAGGGTATTATGGTACAGACTCAATGTGGAGGCTATATACAGGGTATTACGGTACAGAGTCAATGTGGAGGCTATATACAGGGTATTACGGTACAGAGTCAATGTGGAGGCTATATACAGGGTGTTACGGTACAGAGTCAACGTGGAAGCTATATACAGGGTATTACGGTACAGAGTCAATGTGGAGGCTATATACAGGGGCTACCGGTACAGAATCAATGTGGAGGCTATATACAGGGTGTTACGGTACAGAGTCCATGTGGAGGCTATATACAGGGTGTACCGGTACAGAGTCAATGTGGAGGCTATATACAGGGGTACCGGTACAGAATCAATGTGGAGGCTATATACAGGGTGTTACGGTACAGAGTCCATGTGGAGGCTATATACAGGTTGTACCGGTACAGAGTCAACGTGGAGGCTATATACAGGGTGTTACGGTAAAATCAAATCAAATCAATTTTTATTTGTCACATACACATGGTTAGCAGATGTTAATGCGAGTGTAGCGAAATGCTTGTGCTTCTAGTTCCGACAATGCAGTAATAACGAACAAGTAATCTAACTAACAATTCCAAAAAAACTACTGTCTTATACACAGTGTAAGGGGGATAAAGAATATGTACATAAGGATATATGAATGAGTGATGGTACAGAGCAGCATAGGCAAGATACAGTAGATGATATCGAGTACAGTATATACATATGAGATGAGTATGTAAACCAAGTGGCATAGTTAAAGTGGCTCGGGTGGTTGATGTCCTTGATGATCTTTATGGCCTTCCTGTAGCATCGGGTGGTGTAGGTGTCCTGGAGGGCAGGTAGTTTGCCCCGGTGATGTGTTGTGCAGACCTCACTACCCTCTGGAGAGCCTTACGGTTG
>NC_056444.1:84920884-84935884 GCF_018296145.1 Oncorhynchus tshawytscha | reverse complement strand
CTAGACCTTTTTTTGAACACCATTATTTTTGTCTTACTGAGATTTACTGTCAGGGCCCAGGTCTGACAGATCTTCTGCACAGATGCTATGTACTGCTACAGACCCTCCTTGGTTGGGGACAGAAGCACCAGATCATCAGCAAGTAGTTGATTTCAGATTCTATTAGGCTGAGGCCGGGTCCTGCAGACTGTTCTAGTGCCCTCTCCATTCCGTTGATAGATATGTTGAAGAGGGTGGGGCTGAAGCTGCATCCCTGTCTCAACCCACGGCCCCGTGGAAAGAAATGTGTGTCTTTTTGCCAATTTTAACCTCACTCTCGCAGTTTGTGTATTTTATAACGTTGTATTTTCCCCCAACACCACTTTCCATCAATTTGTATATCAGACCCACATGCCAAATTGTGTCAAAAGCTTTTTTGAAATCAACAAAGCATGAGAAGACTTTGCCATTGTTTTGGTTTGTTTGTTTGTCAGTTAGGGTGTGCAGGGTGAATACATGGTCTGTCATATTGTAATTTGGTAAAAAGCCAATTTGACATTTGCTCAGTACGTTGTTTTCACTGAGGAAATGTACGAGACTGCTGTTAATGATAATGCAGAGCATTTTCCCAAGGCTACTGTTGATGCATATTCCATGGTAGTTATTGGGGTCAAATTTGTCCACTTTTGTGGATTGGGGTGATCAGTCCTTGGTTCCAAATATTGGGGAAGAAGCCAGAGCTGAGGATGATGTTAAAGAGTTTAAGTAGAGCCAATTGGAATTTGTGGTATGCATATTTTATCATTTAATTGAGGATACCATCAACACCACAGGCCTTTTTGGTTGGAGGGTTTGTATTTTGTCCTGTAACTCGTTCAAGGTAATTTGAGAATCCAGTGGGTTCTGGTAGCCTTTAATAGCTGATTCCAAGATGTGTATTTGATCATGTTTATGTCTATGTTTTTGCTGTTTGTTCTTTATTATAGAGCCAAAAAGATTGGAGAAGTGGTTCACCCATACTGACATCTGCATTTTGGATAGATACAGTTGAAGTCGGAAGTTTACATGCACCTTAGCCAAATACATTTAAACTCAGTTTTCACAATTCCTGACATTTAATCCTAGTAAAAATTCACTGTCTTAGGTCAGTTAGGATCACCACTTTATTTTAAGAATGTGAAATGTCAGTATAATAGTAGAGAGAATGATTTATTTCAGCTTTTATTTATTTAATCACATTCCCAGTGGGTCAGAAATGTACATACACTGAATTAGTATTTGGTAGCATTGGCTTTAAATTTAACTTGAGTCAACCATCTCAGTAGTCTTCCACAAGCTTCCCACAACATATTGGGTGAATTGGGTGAGTTCATGGTTGGGATGGTGTTCTTCGGCTTGCAAGCCTCCCCTTTTCCCCTCCAAATATAACGATGGTCATTACGGCCAAACAGTTCTATTTTTGTTTCATCAGACCAGAGGACATTTCTCCAAAAAGTACAATCTTTGACCCCATATGCAGTTGCAAACCGTAGTCTGGCTTTTTTTGTGGCGGTTTTGGAGCAGTGGCTTCTTCCTTGCTGATCGGCCTTTCAGGTTACGTGGATATGGATACTTTTGTACCTGTTTCCTCCAGCATCTTCACAAGGTCCTTTGCTGTTGTTCTGGGATTGATTTGCACTTTTTGCACCAAAGTACGTTAATCTCTAGGAGACAGAATGTCTCTCCTTCCTGAGCAGTATGACGGCTGCGTGGTCCCATGGTGTTTATACTTGCGTACTATTGTTTGTACAGATGAACGTGGTACCTTCAGGCGTTTGGAAATTGCTCCCGAGGATGAACCAGACTTGTGGAGGTCTACAAATTTTTTTCTGAGGTCTTGGCTGATTTCTTTTGATTTTCCCATGATGTCAAGCAAAGAGGAACTGAGTTTGAAGGTAGACTTTGAAATACATCCACAGGTACACCTCCAATTGACTCAAATGATGTCAATTAGCCTATCAGATGCTTCTAAAGCCATGACATCATCTTCTGGAATTTTCCAAGCTGTTTAAAGGCACAGTCAACTTAGTGTATGTAAACTTCTGACCCACTGGAATTGTCATACAGTGAATTATAAGTGAAATAATCTGTCCGTAAACAATTGTTGGAAAAATTACTTGTGTCATGCACAATGTAGATGTCCTAACCGACTTGCCAAAACTAAAGTTTGTTCATAAGAATTTTGTGGAGTGGTTGAAAAACTAGTTTTAATGACTCCAACCTAAGTGTATGTAGACTTTAGACTTCAACTGTAACTCTTCGTGTGTCTTTCAATTTCCCTGGAAGTTGTTAGTCTTCAATTACATTGAGCTGATTTCTGATGTGATTCACCATAGTGAAGGCATAGACTCTATGTTTTTGGTTGGACAGGTTTCTCAATTTCTTTCTGAGGTTTTTGCATTCTTCATCAAACCATTTGTCATTGTTGTTAATTTTCTTAGGTTGTCTGTTTGGAATTTTTGGATTTGATAGGGAAGCTGAAAGGTCAAATATACCATTTAGTTCGTTTGATTTCTGCTGCTAATTGCACACTTTCACTATTACTTGAAATGTTTTGTCCAGAAATAGTTTTTTTGGTGGGTTTCTACACTACTTTCCTTCCACCTATAGTATTTCTTAGCCCCAGCTCCTGTGTTAGGTGCTGGGGCTATGGTTGAGGGTGACGTCCTTCAGGAGGGGGTCTCACTGCTCTGTCCATTGCTCTGTTGCTCCTGTGTGAGGTGCTGGGGCTACGGTTGAGGGTGACGTCCTTCAGGAGGGGGTCTCACTGCTCTGTCCATTGCTCTGCTCCTGTGTGAGGTGCTGCGGCTACGGTTGAGGGTGACGTCCTTCAGGAGGGGTCTCACTGCTCTGTCCATTGCTCTGCCCCTGTGTGAGGTGCTCTGTCCATTGCTCTGCTCCTGTGTGAGGTGCTGCGGCTACGGTTGAGGGTGATGTCCTTCAGGAGGGGGGTCTCACTGCTCTGTCCATTGCTCTGTTGCTCCTGTGTGAGGTGCTGGGGCTACGGTTGAGGGTGATGTCCTTCAGGAGGGGGTCTCACTGCTCTGTCCATTGCTCTGCTCCTGTGTGAGGTGCTGGGGCTACGGTTGAGGGTGACGTCCTTCAGGAGGGGGTCTCACTGCTCTGTCCATTGCTCTGTTGCTCCTGTGTGAGGTGCTGCGGCTACGGTTGAGGGTGACGTCCTTCAGGAGGGGGTCTCACTGCTCTGTCCATTGCTATGCTCCTGTGTGAGGTGCTGGGGCTACGGTTGAGGGTGACGTCCTTCAGGGCAACCGTGGGGATTGCTGCATTTTCTTTTTTTATTATCTTTATTTAACTTGTCAAGTCAGTTAAGAACAAGTTCTTATTTTCAATGACGGTCTAGGAACAGTGGGTTAACTGGTCTAGGAACAGTGGGTTAACTGGTCTAGGAACAATGGGTTAACTGGCCTAGGAACAGTGGGTTAACTGGTCTAGGAACAGTGGGTTAACTGGTCTAGGAACAGTGGGTTAACTGGTCTAGGAACAGTGGGTTAACTGGTCTAGGAACAGTGGGTTAACTGGTCTAGGAACAGTGGGTTAACTGGTCTAGGAACAGTGGGGTTAACTGGTCTAGGAACAGTGGGTTAACTGGTCTAGGAACAGTGGGTTAACTGGTCTAGGAACAGTGGGTTAACTGGTCTAGGAACAGTGGGTTAACTGGTCTAGGAACAGTGGGTTAACTGGTCTAGGAACAGTGGGTTAACTGGTCTAGGAACAGTGGGTTAACTGGTCTAGGAACGGTGGGTTAACTGTTCTAGGAACAGTGGGTTAACTGGTCTAGGAACAGTGGGTTAACTGGTCTAGGAACAGTGGGTTAACTGGTCTAGGAACAGTGGGTTAACTGGTCTAGGAACAGTGGGTTAACTGGCCTAGGAACAGTGGGTTAACTGGTCTAGGAACAGTGGGTTAACTGGCCTAGGAACAGTGGGTTAACTGGTCTTGGAACAGTGGGTTAACTTGTTTAGGAACAGTGGGTTAACTGGCCTAGGATAAGTGGGTTAACTGGCCTAGGAACAGTGGGTTAACTGGCCTAGGAACAGTGGGTTAACTGGTCTAGGAACAGTGGGTTAACTGGCCTAGGAACAGTGGGTTAACTGGTCTAGGAACAGTGGGTTAACTGGCCTAGGAACAGTGGGTTAACTGGTCTAGGAACAGTGGGTTAACTGGTCTAGGAACAGTGGGTTAACTGGCCTAGGAACAGTGGGTTAACTGGTCTAGGAACAGTGGGTTAACTGGTCTAGGAACAGTGGGTTAACTGGTCTAGGAACAGTGGGTTAACTGGTCTAGGAACAGTGGGTTAACTGGTCTAGGAACAGTGGGTTAACTGGTCTAGGAACAGTGGGTTAACTGGCCTAGGAACAGTGGGTTAACTGGTCTAGGAACAGTGGGTTAACTGGCCTAGGAACAGTGGGTTAACTGGTCTTGGAACAGTGGGTTAACTGGCCTAGGAACAGTGGGTTAACTGGTCTAGGAACAGTGGGTTAACTGGCCTAGGAACAGTGGGTTAACTGGTCTAGGAACAGTGGGTTAACTGGTCTAGGAACAGTGGGTTAACTGGCCTAGGAACAGTGGGTTAACTGGCCTAGGAACAGTGGGTTAACTGGCCTAGGAACAGTGGGTTAACTGGTCTAGGAACAGTGGGTTAACTGGTCTAGGAACAGTGGGTTAACTGGTCTAGGAACAGTGGGTTAACTGGTCTAGGAACAGTGGGTTAACTGGTCTAGGAACAGTGGGTTAACTGGCCTAGGAACAGTGGGTTAACTGGTCTAGGAACAGTGGGTTAACTGGTCTAGGAACAGTGGGTTAACTGGCCTAGGAACAGTGGGTTAACTGGTCTAGGAACAGTGGGTTAACTGGCCTAGGAACAGTGGGTTAACTGGCCTAGGAACAGTGGGTTAACTGGCCTAGCAACAGTGGGTTAACTGGCCTAGGAACAGTGGGTTAACTGGTCTAGGAACAGTGGGTTAACTGGTCTAGGAACAGTGGGTTAACTGGCTTAGGAACAGTGGGTTAACTGGTCTAGGAACAGTGGGTTAACTGGCCTAGGAACAGTGGGTTAACTGGCCTAGGAACAGTGGGTTAACTGGTCTAGGAACAGTGGGTTAACTGGCCTAGGAACAGTGGGTTAACTGGTCTAGGAACAGTGGGTTAACTGGTCTAGGAACAGTGGGTTAACTGGCTTAGGAACAGTGGGTTAACTGGTCTAGGAACAGTGGGTTAACTGGTCTAGGAACAGTGGGTTAACTGGCCTAGGAACAGTGGGTTAACTGGTCTAGGAACAGTGGGTTAACTGGCCTAGGAACAGTGGGTTAACTGGTCTAGGAACAATGGGTTAACTGGTCTAGGAACAGTGGGTTAACTGGCTTAGGAACAGTGGGTTAACTGGTCTAGGAACAGTGGGTTAACTGGCTTAGGAACAGTGGGTTAACTGGCCTAGGAACAGTGGGTTAACTGGTCTAGGAACAGTGGGTTAACTGGCCTAGGAACAGTGGGTTAACTGGTCTAGGAACAGTGGGTTAACTGGTCTAGGAACAGTGGGTTAACTGGCTTAGGAACAGTGGGTTAACTGGTCTAGGAACAGTGGGTTAACTGGCTTAGGAACAGTGGGTTAACTGGCCTAGGAACAGTGGGTTAACTGGCTTAGGAACAGTGGGTTAACTGGCTTAGGAACAGTGGGTTAACTGGTCTAGGAACAGTGGGTTAACTGGTCTAGGAACAGTGGGTGAACTGGCCTAGGAACAGTGGGTTAACTGGTCTAGGAACAGTGGGTTAACTGGCCTAGGAACAGTGGGTTAACTGGCCTAGGAACAGTGG
This sequence comes from Oncorhynchus tshawytscha, assembly GCF_018296145.1. Classification (NCBI taxonomy): domain Eukaryota; kingdom Metazoa; phylum Chordata; class Actinopteri; order Salmoniformes; family Salmonidae; genus Oncorhynchus; species Oncorhynchus tshawytscha. The sequence continues at coordinate 84,930,031 of NC_056444.1, read as the reverse complement.
GTTAACTGGCCTAGGAACAGTGGGTTAACTGGCCTAGGAACAGTGGGTTAACTGGCCTAGGAACAGTGGGTTAACTGGCTTAGGAACAGTGGGTTAACTGGTCTAGGAACAGTGGGTTAACTGGCCTAGGAACAGTGGGTTAACTGGCCTAGGAACAGTGGGTTAACTGGCCTAGGAACAGTGGGTTAACTGGCCTAGGAACAGTGGGTTAACTGGCTTAGGAACAGTGGGTTAACTGGTCTAGGAACAGTGGGTTAACTGGCCTAGGAACAGTGGGTTAACTGGCTTAGGAACAGTGGGTTAACTGGTCTAGGAACAGTGGGTTAACTGGCCTAGGAACAGTAGGTTAACTGGCCTAGGAACAATGGGTTAACTGGCCTAGGAACAGTGGGTTAATTGGCCTAGGAACAGTGGGTTAACTGGCCTAGGAACAGTGGGTTAACTGGTCTAGGAACAGTGGGTTAACTGGTCTAGGAACAGTGGGTTAACTGGTCTAGGAACAGTGGGTTAACTGGTCTAGGAACAATGGGTTAACTGGTCTAGGAACAATGGGTTAACTGGCCTAGGAACAATGGGTTAACTGGTCTAGGAACAGTGGGTTAACTGGTCTAGGAACAGTGGGTTAACTGGTCTAGGAACAGTGGGTTAACTGTTCTAGGAACAGTGGGTTAACTGGTCTAGGAACAGTGGGTTAACTGCCTGTTCAGGGGCAGAATGACAGATTTGTACCTTGTCAGTTCGAGAATTTGTACATGAAACCTTTCGGTTACTAGTCCAACGCTCTAACCACTAGGCTACCCTGCCGCCCCTTGCCTTGCAGAGGACCTGGTCATAAAGGCTGTTCAAGTCCAGGGTGGAGTGGTGGGTCAGGTAGACGTTGGGTTTTGGGGCACAGTCCAGGGAAATGCTTACATTCACTCGCTGTATGGTGGCAAGGTGAATGTATGTTCGTGTTGGCAGGGTAGAGATAACCACTTGTGCATTGGGGAAAGTAGAATAAGCTTTTTCAATCACTCCCTTGAGTGCTGGGCCCCCAAGTAGTGTTAGCTGTGCCATGATTTCCTCTCTCTCCTTCACTGCTGTTAGCTGTGCCATGTGTTCCTCTCTCTCCTTCACTGCTGTTAGCTGTGCCATGTGTTCCTCTCTCTCCTTCACTGGTTAGCTGTGCCATGTGTTCCTCTCTCTCCTTCACTGCTGTTAGCTGTGCCATGTGTTCCTCTCTCTCCTTCACTGCTGTTAGCTGTGCCATGTGTTCCTCTCTCTCCTTCACTGGTTAGCTGTGCTATGTGTTTCTCTCTCACCTCAGTCCGTAGAGCAGACAGCCGTTCATCTCCTCCTTCCACCCTCCGGGTCTCGTTGGACTGGTGTTGTTTTGCTGGTCTGTTTTGTGGGTCTTTTCTGTCTGGATTGTGTGAACTATCTCTCTGAGCTCCACCATGTCTCTCTCCATCTCTGTGAATGTATCCCTCTCAGTGATGGAGGAGCAGTGCAGTTGTGGGACCTGGGTGTGTTCAGTGGTGGTGACCATCCTCGTCAGCAGGACAGTTTGAAGAGGTGTGTTCAGTGCTGGTGACCATCCTCGTCAGCAGGACAGTTTGAAGAGGTGTGTTCAGTGGTGGTGACCATCCTCGTCAGCAGGACAGTTAGAAGAGGTGTGTTCAGTGGTGGTGACCATCCTCGTCAGCAGGACAGTTAGAAGAGGTGTGTTCAGTGGTGGTGACCATCCTCGTCTGCAGGACAGTTTGAAGAGGTGTGTTCAGTGGTGGTGACCATCCTCATCAGCAGGACAGTTTGAAGAGGTGTGTTCAGTGGTGGTGACCATCCTCGTCTGCAGGACAGTTAGAAGAGGTGTGTTCAGTGCTGGTGACCATCCTCGTCAGCAGGACAGTTAGAAGAGGTGTGTTCAGTGGTGGTGACCATCCTCGTCAGCAGGACAGTTTGAAGAGGTGTGTTCAGTGGTGGTGACCATCCTCGTCAGCAGGACAGTTTGAAGAGGTGTGTTCAGTGGTGGTGACCATCCTCGTCTGCAGGACAGTTAGAAGAGGTGTGTTCAGTGCTGGTGACCATCCTCGTCAGCAGGACAGTTTGAAGAGGTGTGTTCAGTGGTGGTGACCATCCTCGTCTGCAGGACAGTTTGAAGAGGTGTGTTCAGTGGTGGTGACCATCCTCATCAGCAGGACAGTTTGAAGAGGTGTGTTCAGTGGTGGTGACCATCCTCGTCTGCAGGACAGTTAGAAGAGGTGTGTTCAGTGCTGGTGACCATCCTCGTCAGCAGGACAGTTAGAAGAGGTGTGTTCAGTGGTGGTGACCATCCTCGTCAGCAGGACAATTTGAAGAGGTGTGTTCAGTGGTGGTGACCATCCTCGTCAGCAGGACAGTTTGAAGAGGTGTGTTCAGTGGTGGTGACCATCCTCGTCTGCAGGACAGTTAGAAGAGGTGTGTTCAGTGCTGGTGACCATCCTCGTCAGCAGGACAGTTTGAAGAGGTGTGTTCAGTGGTGGTGACCATCCTCGTCAGCAGGACAGTTAGAAGAGGTGTGTTCAGTGCTGGTGACCATCCTCGTCAGCAGGACAGTTTGAAGAGGTGTGTTCAGTGGTGGTGACCATCCTCGTCTGCAGGACAGTTAGAAGAGGTGTGTTCAGTGCTGGTGACCATCCTCGTCAGCAGGACAGTTAGAAGAGGTGTGTTCAGTGGTGGTGACCATCCTCGTCAGCAGGACAGTTTGAAGAGGTGTGTTCAGTGGTGGTGACCATCCTCGTCTGCAGGACAGTTTGAAGAGGTGTGTTCAGTGGTGGTGACCATCCTCATCAGCAGGACAGTTTGAAGAGGTGTGTTCAGTGGTGGTGACCATCCTCGTCTGCAGGACAGTTAGAAGAGGTGTGTTCAGTGCTGGTGACCATCCTCGTCAGCAGGACAGTTAGAAGAGGTGTGTTCAGTGGTGGTGACCATCCTCGTCAGCAGGACAGTTTGAAGAGGTGTGTTCAGTGGTGGTGACCATCCTCGTCAGCAGGACAGTTTGAAGAGGTGTGTTCAGTGGTGGTGACCATCCTCGTCTGCAGGACAGTTAGAAGAGGTGTGTTCAGTGCTGGTGACCATCCTCGTCAGCAGGACAGTTTGAAGAGGTGTGTTCAGTGGTGGTGACCATCCTCGTCAGCAGGACAGTTAGAAGAGGTGTGTTCAGTGCTGGTGACCATCCTCGTCAGCAGGACAGTTTGAAGAGGTGTGTTCAGTGGTGGTGACCATCCTCGTCTGCAGGACAGTTAGAAGAGGTGTGTTCAGTGCTGGTGACCATCCTCGTCAGCAGGACAGTTAGAAGAGGTGTGTTCAGTGGTGGTGACCATCCTCGTCAGCAGGACAGTTTGAAGAGGTGTGTTCAGTGGTGGTGACCATCCTCGTCAGCAGGACAGTTTGAAGAGGTGTGTTCAGTGGTGATGACCATCCTCGTCTGCAGGACAGTTAGAAGAGGTGTGTTCAGTGCTGGTGACCATCCTCGTCAGCAGGACAGTTTGAAGAGGTGTGTTCAGTGGTGGTGACCATCCTCGTCAGCAGGACAGTTAGAAGAGGTGTGTTCAGTGGTGGTGACCATCCTCGTCTGCAGGACAGTTAGAAGAGGTGTGTTCAGTGGTGGTGACCATCCTCGTCAGCAGGACAGTTTGAAGAGGTGTGTTCAGTGGTGGTGACCATCCTCGTCTGCAGGACAGTTTGAAGAGGTGTGTTCAGTGGTGGTGACCATCCTCGTCAGCAGGACAGTTAGAAGAGGTGTGTTCAGTGCTGGTGACCATCCTCGTCAGCAGGACAGTTTGAAGAGGTGTGTTCAGTGGTGGTGACCATCCTCGTCTGCAGGACAGTTTGAAGAGGTGTGTTCAGTGGTGGTGACCATCCTCATCAGCAGGACAGTTTGAAGAGGTGTGTTCAGTGGTGGTGACCATCCTCGTCTGCAGGACAGTTAGAAGAGGTGTGTTCAGTGCTGGTGACCATCCTCGTCAGCAGGACAGTTAGAAGAGGTGTGTTCAGTGGTGGTGACCATCCTCGTCAGCAGGACAGTTTGAAGAGGTGTGTTCAGTGGTGGTGACCATCCTCGTCAGCAGGACAGTTTGAAGAGGTGTGTTCAGTGGTGGTGACCATCCTCGTCTGCAGGACAGTTAGAAGAGGTGTGTTCAGTGCTGGTGACCATCCTCGTCAGCAGGACAGTTTGAAGAGGTGTGTTCAGTGGTGGTGACCATCCTCGTCTGCAGGACAGTTTGAAGAGGTGTGTTCAGTGGTGGTGACCATCCTCATCAGCAGGACAGTTTGAAGAGGTGTGTTCAGTGGTGGTGACCATCCTCGTCTGCAGGACAGTTAGAAGAGGTGTGTTCAGTGCTGGTGACCATCCTCGTCAGCAGGACAGTTAGAAGAGGTGTGTTCAGTGGTGGTGACCATCCTCGTCAGCAGGACAATTTGAAGAGGTGTGTTCAGTGGTGGTGACCATCCTCGTCAGCAGGACAGTTTGAAGAGGTGTGTTCAGTGGTGGTGACCATCCTCGTCTGCAGGACAGTTAGAAGAGGTGTGTTCAGTGCTGGTGACCATCCTCGTCAGCAGGACAGTTTGAAGAGGTGTGTTCAGTGGTGGTGACCATCCTCGTCAGCAGGACAGTTAGAAGAGGTGTGTTCAGTGCTGGTGACCATCCTCGTCAGCAGGACAGTTTGAAGAGGTGTGTTCAGTGGTGGTGACCATCCTCGTCTGCAGGACAGTTAGAAGAGGTGTGTTCAGTGCTGGTGACCATCCTCGTCAGCAGGACAGTTAGAAGAGGTGTGTTCAGTGGTGGTGACCATCCTCGTCAGCAGGACAGTTTGAAGAGGTGTGTTCAGTGGTGGTGACCATCCTCGTCAGCAGGACAGTTTGAAGAGGTGTGTTCAGTGGTGGTGACCATCCTCGTCTGCAGGACAGTTTGAAGAGGTGTGTTCAGTGGTGGTGACCATCCTCATCAGCAGGACAGTTTGAAGAGGTGTGTTCAGTGGTGGTGACCATCCTCGTCTGCAGGACAGTTAGAAGAGGTGTGTTCAGTGCTGGTGACCATCCTCGTCAGCAGGACAGTTAGAAGAGGTGTGTTCAGTGGTGGTGACCATCCTCGTCAGCAGGACAGTTTGAAGAGGTGTGTTCAGTGGTGGTGACCATCCTCGTCAGCAGGACAGTTTGAAGAGGTGTGTTCAGTGGTGGTGACCATCCTCGTCTGCAGGACAGTTAGAAGAGGTGTGTTCAGTGCTGGTGACCATCCTCGTCAGCAGGACAGTTTGAAGAGGTGTGTTCAGTGGTGGTGACCATCCTCGTCAGCAGGACAGTTAGAAGAGGTGTGTTCAGTGCTGGTGACCATCCTCGTCAGCAGGACAGTTTGAAGAGGTGTGTTCAGTGGTGGTGACCATCCTCGTCTGCAGGACAGTTAGAAGAGGTGTGTTCAGTGCTGGTGACCATCCTCGTCAGCAGGACAGTTAGAAGAGGTGTGTTCAGTGGTGGTGACCATCCTCGTCAGCAGGACAGTTTGAAGAGGTGTGTTCAGTGGTGGTGACCATCCTCGTCAGCAGGACAGTTTGAAGAGGTGTGTTCAGTGGTGATGACCATCCTCGTCTGCAGGACAGTTAGAAGAGGTGTGTTCAGTGCTGGTGACCATCCTCGTCAGCAGGACAGTTTGAAGAGGTGTGTTCAGTGGTGGTGACCATCCTCGTCAGCAGGACAGTTAGAAGAGGTGTGTTCAGTGGTGGTGACCATCCTCGTCTGCAGGACAGTTAGAAGAGGTGTGTTCAGTGGTGGTGACCATCCTCGTCAGCAGGACAGTTTGAAGAGGTGTGTTCAGTGGTGGTGACCATCCTCGTCTGCAGGACAGTTAGAAGAGGTGTGTTCAGTGCTGGTGACCATCCTCGTCAGCAGGACAGTTTGAAGAGGTGTGTTCAGTGGTGGTGACCATCCTCGTCTGCAGGACAGTTTGTAGAGGTGTGTTCCGTGCTAAGGAGGTGTCCATCCTCGTCTGCAGGACAGTTTGTAGAAGTGTGTTCCGTGCTAAGGAGGTGTCCATCCTCGTCTGTAGGACAGTTTGTAGAAGTGTGTTCCGTGCTAAGGAGGTGTCCATCCTCGTCTGTAGGACAGTTTGTAGAAGTGTGTTCCGTGCTAAGGAGGTGTCCATCCTCGTCTGTAGGACAGTTTGTAGAGGTGTGTTCCGTGCTAAGGAGGTGTCCATCCTCGTCTGCAGGACAGTTTGTAGAGGTGTGTTCCGTGCTAAGGAGGTGTCCATCCTCGTCTGCAGGACAGTTTGAAGAGGTGTGTTCCGTGCTAAGGAGGTGTCCATCCTCGTCTGCAGGACAGTTTGTAGAGGTGTGTTCCGTGCTAAGGAGGTGTCCATCCTCGTCTGCAGGACAGTTTGTAGAGGTGTGTTCCGTGCTAAGGAGGTGTCCATCCTCGTCTGCAGGACAGTTTGTAGAGGTGTGTTCCGTGCTAAGGAGGTGTCCATCCTCGTCTGCAGGACAGTTTGAAGAGGTGTGATCAGACTCACTCAGGATGGGGGAGTCGTCACAGAGCTTTTCCTGCTGCGCTCTCTCTCTCTTTGATACCATGAAAGTCCTACTGGAATTGCTTGAGGAGGCCCTGCACCATTACTGTCCCAGACTTGTACACATTGACAGAGGTTGTTTCAATCTCTAGTATTCTGAGTTTCCACCGTGGGCCAATACCCTCTCTCTTGACATAAGGGTAGTGTACTCTTATAGCACTGTGCCATGCCAGGGGATGGTCTGTGTTTATATAGCACTGTGCCATGCCAGGGGATGGTCTGGTTAATATAACACTGTGTCAGGGGATGGTCTGTGTTTATATAGCACTGTGCCATGCCAGGGGATGGTCTGGTTAATATAACACTGTGTCAGGGGATGGTCTGGTTAATATAACACTGTGTCAGGGGATGGTCTGTGTTTATATAGCACTGTGCCATGCCAGGGGATGGTCTGGTTAATATAACTCTGTGTCAGGGGATAGTCTGTGTTTATATAGCACTGTGCCATGCCAGGGGATGGTCTGGTTAATATAACTCTGTGTCAGGGGATGGTCTGTGTTTATATAGCACTGTGCCATGCCAGGGGATGGTCTGGTTAATATAACACTGTGTCAGGGGATGGTCTGTGTGGAACATGAATTAGCTTACGTTCCCCTCTTTGTGGCAGTCAGCAAATACTGTCTGTGGATTGTCCTTCCTTGAGGAGATTCTTTTTGCACTGTTCCCGTGCAGTGTTATGTTTAATATCCATAGGGTACTGTATCCCAGGGATACGTCATGGTGGGTCAAGGGTCACTACATTTGGAGGGGGCTGTGAAACTCTGCTGCCATTGTTCGGGCTCAAGAGTTTTCACACCTCTCACTTCACACTTCAGTGCAAATTGAAGATGCAGCAAGGTCAGTTTTGTCCTAGCAGCTTGGTATTTTTTAAAAATTATTTATTTTAACTTTATTTAACTAGGCAAGTCAGTTAAAATAACAAATTCTTATTTTACAATGACTGCCTACTCCGGCCAAACCCTCCCTTAACCCGGACAACGCTGGACCAAATGTGTGCCGCCCTATGGGACTCCCGATCACGGCCGGTTGTGATACAGCCCTGGACCGAACCAGGATCTGTAGTGATGCCTCTGGCACTGAGATGCAGTGCCTTAGACCACTGCCCCACTCTGGAGCCACTTGGTAGCTTAGTAGCCTTATTTATTAAGCTTTATAGAACAACATTACCTAGAGATTGTCTTTTACTTTTTGGCAAAACACCAGTCTCAACGTCAACAGTGAAGAGGCGACTCCGGGATGCTGGCCTTCTAGGCAGAGTTCCTCTGTCCAGTCTCAACGTCAACAGTGAAGAGGCGACTCCGAGATGCTGGCCTTCTAGGCAGAGTTCCTCTTTCCAGTGTCTGTGTTCTTTTGCCCATCTTAAACTTTTATTTTTTATTGGCCAGTCTGAGATATGGATTTTTCTTTGCAACTCTGCCTAGAAGGCCAACATCTCCAAGTCGCCTCTTCACTGTTGACGTTGAGACTGGACAGAGGAACTCTGCCTAGAAGACCAGCATCCCGGAGTCGCCTCTTCACTCTTGACATTGAGACTGGTGGTTTGCGGGTACTATTTAATGAAGCTGCCAGTTGAGGGCTTGTGAGGCATCTGTTTCTCAAACTAGACACTCTAATGTACTTGTCCTCTTGCTCAGTTGTGCACCGGGGCCTCCCACTCCTCTTTCTATTCTGGTTAGAGCCAGTGTGCTCTATCTTGTGAAGGGAGTAGTACACAGCGTTGTACGAGATCTTCAGTTTCTTGGCAATTTCTCGGATGGAATAGCCTTCATTTCTCAGAACAAGAATAGACTGAAGTGTTTCAGAAGAAAGTTATTTTGTTTTTGTCCATTTTGAGTCTGTAATCGAACCCACAAATGCTGATGCTACAGATACTCAACTAGTCTAAAGAAGGACAGTTTTATTGCTTCTTTAATCAGATCAACAGTTTTCAGCTGTGCTAACAAAATTGCAAAAGGATTTTCTAATGATTAATTAGCCTTTTAAAATGATAAACTTGTATTAGCTAACACAACGTGCCATTGGAACACAGGAGTGATGGTTGCTGATAATGGGCCTCTGTACTCCTATGTAGATATTCCATTTAAAAAATCAGCCGTTTCCAGCTACAATAGTCATTTACAACACTAACAATGTGTACACTCTATTTCTGATCAATTTGATGTTATTTTAATGGTCCAAAAATATGCTTTTCTTTCAAAAACAAAAACAAGTGACCCCAAACGTTTGAATGGTAATGTATATTTATTTATTTAACCCTTATTTAACCAGGCAAATTGACTGAGAACAAATTCTCCTTTACAGCAACAACCTGGGAAATAGTTACAGGTGAGAGGAGGGCGATGAATGAGTCAATTGGAAGCATTATGGAACTTCTATTCGAACAAATAAGCCACAAGATATGTTGACACCCATTGACCTCCATACAAAACCTCCTAGGTTGATGAGTGAAAAAAAAGCGAAAAAACGCCACCTGCTGGAGATGACAGATTTTGGACCCAGTTTTCCCTCTCGTTTCGCCTTTTCATCCTCTCTGGTATCCTCCGTGAAAGATGAGGGGAGGACACTCTTCC
>NC_056444.1:84808384-84915884 GCF_018296145.1 Oncorhynchus tshawytscha | reverse complement strand
ACACCACCAACACTACCAACACTACCACAACACTACCACACACCATACCACAACACCACCAACACTACCACACACCGTACCACAACACCACCAACACTACCAGACACCACCAACACTACCACACACCGTACCACAACACCACCAACACTACCAGACACCACCAACACTACCACACACCGTACCACAACACCACCAACACTACCACACACCGTACCATAACACTACCAACACTACCAACACTACCAACACTACCAACACTACCACCCACCGTACCTCTAACACTACCACACACCACAACACTACCACACACCGTACCACAACACCACCAACACTACCACACACCACAACACTACCACACACCATACCACAACACCACCAACACTACCACCCACAGTGTAATAAAAGTCCCATGATGCTAGTGACTGTAATAAAAGTCCCATGATGCTAGTGACTGTATTACAGCCACAGGAGTTGCTGGTGCGCGATGAGACAAGGATTTCCCTACCGGCAATTGTGCTTCGCCCCACGGACCTCCCGGTCGCGGCCGGTTACGACAGAGCCTGGGCACGAACCCAGAGTCTCTGGTGTCACAGCTGGTGCTGCAGTACAGCGCCCTTAACCACTGCGCCACCCGGGAGGCCAGAACCTGCACCTTTCTAATGACGGACGGACGGACGGACGGAAACACACACGGACACACACGGGATCATAATAAACTCTACTCCACATAGTCAGGATGCTGTTGACTGTTAACATGGGGGTTCTATTTTATAAACACTACTCAGAGAGAGAATCTGTGTTTTTGTGGGTGAGAGAGACCTATATATATATATACACATAATATGACATTTGTAATGTCTTTATTCTTTGGAACTTCTACGAGTGTAATGTTTACTGTTCATTTTTATTGTTTATTTCACTTTTGTATATTATCTACTTCACTTGCTTTGGTAATGTTAACATATGTTTCCCATGCTAATAAAGCCCATTGAATTGAATTGAATAGAATTGAATTCAGAGCGGGAATCTGTGTGTTTTTGTGTGAGAGAGAGAGAGAGGGAGGGTTGGGAGGGGTACCAGATCACAGAACATTTAATCACATTATAGTGTGCACTCTGTGCTTTTCTGGTTTGCCTAAGTGCTGATGGCAGTTATTGTACAGGCTGGAGGGAGGCTGAGTAGAGCATAGAAGTAGAATCTATAGAACAGGCGTCCCCATTCAAGTCAGTGATGTCATAATGGGTGGACTGGCAGACGGATTCTATTCCTATGGTGTAGAACAGACAAGCAGACAGAGACCGATCAACAGAGATAACAGATAAACAGGCAGGCAGTCCAAGACACAGACAGACATGAAGGAAGGAATATGCGGCTGTTGACGATTGGGTGGAGAGCATAAACGATTGGGTGATATGTATAAAAGGGAAACACTGGTGTGTAGAATAGCCAGCCAGGGTTTTTCGGGCTGTCTAGTTGGTTTCGGGGCAATTTTTATTTGCACAACAAGCTCTGTTTTGGTGGCCTCTGGTACAATTTAATGTTTTGATTCCATCTGAAATACTCAGCAAAAGGATTGAATACTTTTAACAGGTTAACCGCCCAGATTGGTAAAATACATTGTGGTGTTGAGCAGGAAGATGTGGAGTGATAACATACAAAACCAGAGCAATGTTATACATAGAAGCATGGTCCTTTGGAGGATTGTTGACATACACTACCGGTCAAAAGTTTTAGAACACCTATTCGTTCAAGGGTTTTTCTTTATTTTTACTACATTGTAGAATAGTAGCGAACACATTAAAACTATGACATAACAAATATGGTAACCAAAATAATGTAGTAACCAATTTTTAAATGTTTTTATATTTGAGATTCTTCAAATAGCCACCCTTTGCCTTTGACAGCTTTTCACACTCTTGACATTCTCTCAACCAGCTTCATCTGGAATGCTTTTCCAACAGTCTTGAAAGAGTTCCCACATATGCTGAGCACTTGTTGGCTGCTTTTCCTTCACTCAGCGGTCCGACTCATTCCAAAACCATCTCAATTTGGTTGAGGTCGGTGGTGATTGTGGAAGCCAGGTCATCTGATGCAGCAATCCATCACTCTCCTTCTTGGTGAAATACCCCTTACACAGCCTGGATGTGTTTTGGGTAGAGGTTAATGGGGGCGGCAGGTAGCCTAGTGGTTAGAGGGTTGGACTACTAACCGAAAGGTTGCAAGATTGAATCCCCGAGCTGACAAGGTAAAAATCTGTCATTCTGCCCCTGAACAAGGAAGTTAACCCACTGTTCCTAGGCCGTCATTGAAAATAAGAATTTGTTCTTAACTGACTTGCCTGGTAAAATAAAATAAAAAAATTGGCATGGCCGATTTTCAAGTTTTCCTATCAATCGGTAATCGGCATTTTGGACACAGATTATGGCCGATTACATTGCACTCCACGAGGAGACTGCGTGGCAGGCTGACTACCTGTTATGTGAGTGCAGCAAAGAGCCAAGTTAAGGTGCTAGCTAGCATTAAACAAATCTTATAAAAAACAATCAATCTTAACCTAGTCACTAGTTAACTACACATGGTTGATGATATTACTAGTTTAACTAGCTTGTCCTGCGTTGCATATAATCAATGCGATGCCTGTTAATTTATCATTGAATCACAGCCTACTTCGCCAAGCAGGTGATTTAACAAGAGCATTGGCGAAAAAAGCACGGTCGTTGCTCAAATGTGAACCTAACCATGAACATCAATGCCTTTCTTAAAATCAATACACAAGTACATGTTTTTAAACCTGCATATTTAGTTAATGTTTCCTGCTAACATGAATGTCTTTCAACTCGGGAAATTGTGTCACTTCTCTTGCGTTCAGTGCAAGCAGAGTCAGGGTAAATGCAGCAGTTTGGGCCGCCTGGCTCGTTGCGAACTGTGTGAAGACCATTCCTTCCTAACAAAGAATCGTAATTAATTTGCCAGAATTTTACATAATTATTAAATAACATTCAAGGGTTGTGCAATGTAACGGCAATATTTAGACTTAGGGACTTAGGGATGCCACAACGGTTCCGTATTTCACTGAAATAATAAACGTTTTGTTTTCGAAATTATAGATTACGGACTTGACCATATTAATGACCAAAGGCTCGTATTTCTGTGTATTATTATATTATAATTAAGTCTATGATTTGATAGAGCAGTCTGACTGAGCGGTGGTAGGCACCAGCAGGCTCGTAAGCATTCATTCAAACAGCACTTTCCTGCGTTTGCCAGCAGCTCTTCGCTGTGCTTCAAGCATTGCGCTGTTTATGACTTCAAGCCTATCAACTCCCGAAATTAGGCTGGCAATACTAAAGTACCTATTAGAACATCCAATAGTCAAAAGGTATATGAAATACACATGTATAGAGAGCAATAGTCCTATAATGACTACAACCTACAACCTAAAACTCATGTTAAAAGGAACCACCAGCTTTCATATGTTCTCATGTTCTGAGCAAGGAACTTAAACGTTAGTTTTCTTACATGGCACATATTGCACTTTTTACTTTCTTCTCCAACATTGCAGCAATTTGACCATGAAGGCCTGATTCACGCAGTCTCCTCTGAACAGTTGATGTTGAGATGTGTCTGTTACTTGAAGTCTGTGAAGCATTTATTTGGGCTGCAATTTATGAGGCTGGTAACTGTAATGAACATATCCTCTGCAGCAGAGGTAACTCTGGGTCTTCCATTCCTGTGGCGGTCCTCATGAGAGCCAGTTTCATCATAGCTCTGGATGGTTTTTGCGACTGTCCTTGAAGAAACTTTCAAAGTTCTTGATATTTTCTGGATTGACTGACATTCATGTCTTAAAGTAATGATGTACTGTCGTTTCTCTTTGCTTATTTCAGCTGTTCTTGCTATAATATGGACTTGGTCTTTTAACAAAATACCAAATAGGGCTATCGTCTGTACACCCACACCATCAACAATTGATAGGCCCAAACACATTAAGGAAACAAATTCCACAAATTAACTTTTGAGGGCACACCTGTTAATTTAAATGCATTCCAGGTGACTACCTCATGAAGCTGGTTGAGAGAATACCAAGAATGTGAAAAGCCCATTTGAACAGTTTTAGAAACTTTAGAGTGTTTTCTATCCAAATCTACTATATGCATATCCTAGCTTCTGGGCCTGAGTAGCAGGCAGTTTACTTCTGGGCACACTTTTCATCCGGAGTGAAAATACCACCCCGAAGAGACTAACCACTAGGCTACCTGCCGTCCCTACACTCTAACCACTAGACTACCTGCCGTCCCCAACACTCTAACCACTAGACTACCTGCCCTCCCTACACTCTAACCACTAGGCTACCTACCTTCCCTACACTCCAACCACTAGACTACCTGCCCTCCCTACACTCTAACCACTAGGCTACCTACCGTCCCTACACTCTAACCACTAGGCTACCTGCCGTCCCTACACTCTAACCACTAGGTTACCTGCCGTCCCTACACTCTAACCACTAGGCTACCTGCCGCCCCTACACTCTAACCACTAGGCTACCTGCAGCCCCCTACACTCTAACCACTAGTCTACCTGCCATCCCGACGCTCTAACTACTAGGCTACCTGCCGTCCCTACACTCTAACCACTAGGCTACCTGCCGCCCCTACACTCTAACCACTAGGCTACCTGCAGCCCCTACACTCTAACCACTAGTCTACCTGCCGTCCCGAGCGGCTCTCTAACTGCTAGGCTACCTGTCCTACACTCTAACCACTGGGTTGCCCTGCAGTCCCTACCTCTAACCACTGGGCTACCTGCCGCTACCTCTAACCACTAAGGCTACCTGCAGCCCCTACACTCTAACCACTAGTCTACCTGCCGTCCCGGCTCTAACTACTAGGCTACCTGCCGTTCTACACTCTAACCACTGGTCTACCTGCAGCCCCTGCACTCTAACCACTGGGCTGCCTGCCGCCCCTCGCTCTAACCACTGAGTCTGCCTGCCGTCCTCCTCTAACCGCTGGGCTTCCTGCGCCTCTATCACAACAACTGGTTTGATACATTCACCTCTGAAGGTAAATACTGTACTTACATTCAGTGATCTTCACTGGATCAGGCTGAAACTTTTCACACACTGCTGCCATCTTGCCATCAAATTTATATCCTTGCTTCAGGTCTGAGTTACAGGCAGTTAGATTTGGGTCCTGAGTTACAGGCAGTTAGATTTGGGTCCTGAGCTACAGGCAGTTAGATTTGGGTCTGAGTTACAGGCAGTTAGATTTAGGTCTGATGGCAGTTAGATTTGGGTCCTGAGTTACAGGCAGTTAGATTTGGGTCTGAGTTACAGGCAGTTAGATTTGGGTCTGATTTTTATTTTTTCAGTCCTGGAGTTACAGGCAGTTAGATTTGGGTCCTGAGCTACAGGCAGTTTGATTCGGGTCCTGAGTTACAGGCAGTTAGATTTGGGTCTGAGCGACAGGCAGTTAGATTTGGGTCCTGAGTTACAGGCAGTTGATGACAGGCAGTTTGATTCGGGTCTGAGTTACAGGCAGTTAGATTCCGGGTCTGATTTTGATTCGGTCTGAGTTACAGGCAGTTTGATTCGGGTCTGAGTTACAGGCAGTTTGATTCGGGTCTGAGTTACAGGCAGTTTGATTCGGGTCCTGAGTTACAGGCAGTTTGATTCGGGTCCTGAGTTACAGGCAGTTTGATTCGGGTCCTGAGTTACAGGCAGTTTGATTCGGGTCCTGAGTTACAGGCAGTTTGATTCGGGTCCTGAGTTACAGGCAGTTTGATTCGGGTCCTGAGTTACAGGCAGTTAGATGATTTGGGTCCTGAGTTACAGGCAGTTCGATTCGGGTCCTGAGTTACAGGCAGTTAGATTTGGGTCCTGAGTTACAGGCAGTTAGATTTGGGTCCTGAGCTACAGGCAGTTAGATTTGGGTCCTGAGTTACAGGCAGTTAGATTTGGGTCCTGAGTTACAGGCAGTTAGATTTGGGTCCTGAGTTACAGGCAGTTAGATTTGGGTCCTGAGTTACAGGCAGTTAGATTTGGGTCCTGAGCTACAGGCAGTTTGATTCGGGTCCTGAGTTACAGGCAGTTAGATTTGGGTCCTGAGCGACAGGCAGTTAGATTTGGGTCCTGAGTTACAGGCAGTTAGATTCGGGTCCTGAGCGACAGGCAGTTTGATTCGGGTCCTGAGTTACAGGCAGTTAGATTCGGGTCCTGAGCGACAGGCAGTTTGATTCGGGTCCTGAGTTACAGGCAGTTTGATTCGGGTCCTGAGTTACAGGCAGTTTGATTCGGGTCCTGAGTTACAGGCAGTTTGATTCGGGTCCTGAGTTACAGGCAGTTTGATTCGGGTCCTGAGTTACAGGCAGTTTGATTCGGGTCCTGAGTTACAGGCAGTTTGATTCGGGTCCTGAGTTACAGGCAGTTTGATTCGGGTCCTGAGTTACAGGCAGTTAGATTTGGGTATGTCATTTTAGGCAAAATTGAAAAAGCAATTGTAGGAGGCGAGCTATAAAGGAAAAGAGGGGGTGGGTGGGTGGGGGTAGCGCTGAGAGGCTGGGAACCCCTCTTTTAACAAAGGCCACCAAAACTGCTTTCAACGTTGTTTTCCCCACCCATTGCATTGATTGATTGACAGAATGTGTGTTTCTCTCCCTACGGCACTCGCAACTTTGAATACGCCTTCAACATAAATATTTACCTGGCGTAGAACGCACAGCAACAAGCCCACTAGTAAACTACTCTGCTATGGATTTGTTCTGTTCATTACTCATTTTGTTGGCAGAGGAAAAAGGTCATGTAGCCAGTGCCTCCTCTGTTACAACATGCATGTTCTTCATACTGACTTTTCTAGACTAGACAAATTAAACTTTGAAATCAAAAAGAAGCCTATTTTTAATTTATGAAGTGGGGGAAAAGTAGCCGGCTGTTACCGGCTGTTTGGCCGACGGCCGGCGTGTGTGTGCGTGTGTGCATATTTGTGTGTGTGTGTGCGTGTGTGTGTGCATGTGTGGGTCAGCAACAGAAACAACAGAACACATTTGATTCATTAAAAGGGTCTGGCATAGTTGATTAAAGTTGGCTTGATGCCACGGCTGTTGATGCTAGGCTGAAATTACACTGTCAGTACTGTTGTAGAGGTCATAGTTGGGCTGTAATGAAAACTACGCGTGTCAGGTCAGAGGTCATAGGTGGGCTGTAATGAAAACCACGGGTGTCAGGTCAGAGGTCATAGTTGGGCTGTAATGAAAACCACGCGTGTCAGGTCAGAGGTCATAGTTGGGCTGTAATGAAAACCACGAGTATCAGGTCAGAGGTCATAGGTGGGCTGTAATGAAAACCACGAGTATCAGGTCAGAGGTCATAGTTGGGCTGTAATGAAAACCACGCGTGTCAGGTCAGAGGTCATAGTTGGGCTGTAATGAAAACCACGAGTATCAGGTCAGAGGTCATAGGTGGGCTGTAATGAAAACCACGAGTATCAGGTCAGAGGTCATAGTTGGGCTGTAATGAAAACCACGGGTGGCAGGTCAGAGGTCATAGTTGGGCTGTAATGAAAACCACGGGTGGCAGGTCAGAGGTCATAGTTGGGCTGTAATGAAAACCAGGAGTATCAGGTCAGAGGTCATAGTTGGGCTGTAATGAAAACCACGGGTGGCAGGTCAGAGGTCATAGTTGGGCTGTAATGAAAACCACGAGTATCAGGTCAGAGGTCATAGTTGGGCTGTAATGAAAACCACGGGTGGCAGGTCAGAGGTCATAGTTGGGCTGTAATGAAAACCACGAGTATCAGGTCAGAGGTCATAGGTGGGCCGTAATGAAAACCACGAACAAAATGCTGGTTTCTCAAAACAGTGCTGACTGGTCTACGAAGAAAGGAAATCAAATGTGCGTTGTTCCTTTTAAAAACTCAACCATTCTATGCTGTGCTAATTAGACAAGTTAAATGAGTTCCTCCTTTATAACGAACAGTTTGGCTTTTTGGAAATGGAGAGCGTATTGTTAAAATCAAGATGGAAATGGAGAGCGTATTGTTAAAATCAAGATGGAAATTGAGAGCGTATTGTTAAAATCAAGATGGAAACAGAGAGCGTATGTTTAAAATCAAGATGGAAAAGTCTCTCCCTTCCGTGACAAACCGACTGCAAATATCACCTAACCACAGACGACATTCAAATGAACACAGAGTAAACTGGGCCAATCTTCAACATATTGCAGATGCAAATATATATTGAAATATAACATTCTAATTAAACAGGATAATGAAAGTTCACATAAGTATCAAGTGAATATAGATCTACCAATTTGTTATTGTTTTTACTGATGTCAAATTTGCTTATGAATTATTAAGTGATTTAACTTAATCTTAATTCTACCAAACCGGTAGAAATGCAATTGAATTGGCTACAATGGGACATTAAAGTAGTCACTAACTACATCTGAGTCTCCTGCTACTGTCCTCTCTTCTACTGACTGTTATGTTCAGCTCATAGTGTCTCCTGTTACTGTCCTCTCTTCTACTGACTGTTATGTTCAGCTCATAGTGTCTCCTGTTACTGTCCTCTCTTCCACTGACTGTTATGTTCAGCTCATAGTGTCTCCTGTCCTGTTCAGCTCATAGTGTCTCCTGCTACTGTCCTCTCTTCTACTGACTGTTATGTTCAGCTCAAAGTGTCTCCTGCTACTGTCCTCTCTTCCACTGACTGTTATGTTCAGCTCATAGTGTCTCCTGTTACTGTCCTCCTTCCACTGACTGTTATGTTCAGCTCATAGTGTCTCCTGTTACTGTCCTCCCTTCCACTGACTGTTATGTTCAGCTCATAGTGTCTCCTGTTACTGTCCTCTCTTCTACTGACTGTCCTGTTTAGCTCATAGTGTCTCCTGTTATTGTCCTCTCTTCTACTGACTGTTATGTTCAGCTCATAGTGTCTCCTGTTATGTTCAGCTCATAGTGTCTCCTGTCCTGTTCAGCTCATAGTGTCTCCTGCTACTGTCCTCTCTTCTACTGACTGTTATGTTCAGCTCATAGTGTCTCCTGTTATGTTCAGCTCATAGTGTCTCCTGTCCTGTTCAGCTCATAGTGTCTCCTGCTACTGTCCTCTCTTCCACTGACATACTGTTATGTTCAGCCCATAGTGTCTCCTGTTACTGTCCTCTCTTCTACTGACTGTTATGTTCAGCTCATAGTGTCTCCTGTTACTGTCCTCTCTTCTACTGACTGTTATGTTCAGCTCATAGTGTCTCCTGTTATGTTCAGCTCATAGTGTCTCCTGTTACTGTCCTCTCTTCTACTGACTGTTATGTTCAGCTCATAGTGTCTCCTGTTACTGTCCTCTCTTCTACTGACTGTTATGTTCAGCTCATAGTGTCTCCTGTTATGTTCAGCTCATAGTGTCTCCTGTTACTGTCCTCTCTTCTACTGACTGTTATGTTCAGCTCATAGTGTCTCCTGTTATGTTCAGCTCATAGTGTCTCCTGTTACTGTCCTCTCTTCTACTGACTGTTATGTTCAGCTCATAGTGTCTCCTGTTATGTTCAGCTCATAGTGTCTCCTGTTACTGTCCTCTCTTCTACTGACTGTTATGTTCAGCTCATAGTGTCTCCTGTTACTGTCCTCTCTTCCACTGACTGTTATGTTCAGCTCATAGTGTCTCCTGTTACTGTCCTCTCTTCCACAGACTGTTATGTTCAGCTCATAGTGTCTCCTGTTACTGTCCTCCCTTCTACTGACTGTTATGTTCAGCTCATAGTGTCTCCTGTTACTGTCCTCTCTTCCACTGACTGTTATGTTCAGCTCATAGTGTCTCCTGTTACTGTCCTCTCTTCCACTGACTGTTATGTTCAGCTCATAGTGTCTCCTGTTACTGTCCTCCCTTCTACTGACTGTTATGTTCAGCTCATAGTGTCTCCTGTTACTGTCCTCTCTTCCACTGACATACTGTTCAGCTCATAGTGTCTCCTGTTACTGTCCTCTCTTCCACTGACTGTTATGTTCAGCTCATAGTGTCTCCTGTTACTGTCCTCTCTTCCACAGACTGTTATGTTCAGCTCATAGTGTCTCCTGTTACTGTCCTCTCTTCTACTGACTGTTATGTTCAGCTCATAGTGTCTCCTGTTACTGTCCTCTCTTCCACTGACTGTTATGTTCAGCTCATAGTGTCTCCTGTTACTGTCCTCTCTTCCACTGACTGTTATGTTCAGCTCATAGTGTCTCCTGTTACTGTCCTCTCTTCCACTGACATACTGTTATGTTCAGCTCATAGTGTCTCCTGTTATGTTCAGCTCATAATGTCTCCTGTTATGTTCAGCTCATAATGTCTCCTGTTATGTTCAGCTCATAATGTCTCCTGTTATGTTCAGCTCATAATGTCTCCTGTTATGTTCAGCTCATAATGTCTCCTGTTATGTTCAGCTCATAGTGTCTCCTGCTACTGTCCTCTCTTCCACTGACATACTGTTATGTTCAGCTCATAGTGTCTCCTGTTACTGTCCTCTATTCCACTGACTGTTATGTTCAGCTCATAGTGTCTCCTGTTACTGTCCTCTCTTCTACTGACTGTTATGTTCAGCTCATAGTGTCTCCTGTTATGTTCAGCTCATAGTGTCTCCTGTTAC
Source organism: Oncorhynchus tshawytscha (assembly GCF_018296145.1). Taxonomy (NCBI): domain Eukaryota; kingdom Metazoa; phylum Chordata; class Actinopteri; order Salmoniformes; family Salmonidae; genus Oncorhynchus; species Oncorhynchus tshawytscha. The sequence goes on along the minus strand of NC_056444.1, from coordinate 84,905,269 downwards.
TGTCCTCCCTTCTACTGACTGTTATGTTCAGCTCATAGTGTCTCCTGTTATGTTCAGCTCATAGTGTCTCCTGTTACTGTCCTCTCTGTCTACTGACTGTTATGTTCAGCTCATAGTGTCTCCTGTTATGTTCAGCTCATAGTGTCTCCTGTTACTGTCCTCTCTTCCACTGACTGTTATGTTCAGCTCATAGTGTCTCCTGTTATGTTCAGCTCATAGTGTCTCCTGTTACTGTCCTCTCTTCCACTGACTGTTATGTTCAGCTCATAGTGTCTCCTGTTACTGTCCTCCCTTCTTCTGTTATGTTCACTGACTCCTGTTACTGTCCTCCCTTCTACTGACTGTTATGTTCAGCTCATAGTGTCTCCTGTTACTGTCCTCTCTTCTACTGACTGTTATGTTCAGCTCATAGTGTCTCCTGTTACTGTCCTCTCTTCTACTGACTGTTATGTTCAGCTCATAGTGTCTCCTGTTACTGTCCTCTCTTCCACAGACTGTTATGTTCAGCTCATAGTGTCTCCTGTTACTGTCCTCCCTTCTACTGACTGTTATGTTCAGCTCATAGTGTCTCCTGTTACTGTCCTCCTTCTACTGACTGTTATGTTCAGCTCATAGTGTCTCCTGTTACTGTCCTCTCTTCTACTGACTGTTATGTTCAGCTCATAGTGTCTCCTGTTCAGCTCACTGTTACCCTCTCTTCCACTGACTGTTATGTTCAGCTCATAGTGTCTCCTGTTACTGTCCTCTCTTCCACTGACTGTTATGTTCAGCTCATAGTGTCTCCTGTTACTGTCCTCTCTTCCACTGACTGTTATGTTCAGCTCATAGTGTCTCCTGTTACTGTCCTCTCTTCTACTGACTGTTATGTTCAGCTGTCTCCTGTTATGTTCAGCTCATAGTGTCTCCTGTTACTGTCCTCCCTTCTACACTGATGTTCTGTTATGTTCAGCTCATAGTGTCTCCTGTTACTGTCCTCTCTTCTACTGACTGTTATGTTCAGCTCATAGTGTCTCCTGTTACTGTCCTCTCTTCCACTGACTGTTATGTTCAGCTCATAGTGTCTCCTGTTACTGTCCTCTCTTCCACTGACATACTGTTATGTTCAGCTCATAGTGTCTCCTGTTACTGTCCTCTCTTCCACTGACTGTTATGTTCAGCTCATAGTGTCTCCTGTTACTGTCCTCTCTTCTACTGACTGTTATGTTCAGCTCATAGTGTCTCCTGTTACTGTCCTCTCTTCTACTGACTGTTATGTTCAGCTCATAGTGTCTCCTGTTACTGTCCTCTCTTCTACTGACTGTTATGTTCAGCTCATAGTGTCTCCTGTTACTGTCCTCTCTTCTACTGACTGTTATGTTCAGCTCATAGTGTCTCCTGTTACTGTCCTCTCTTCCACTGACTGTTATGTTCAGCTCATAGTGTCTCCTGTTACTGTCCTCTCTTCCACTGACTGTTATGTTCAGCTCATAGTGTCTCCTGTTACTGTCCTCTCTTCCACTGACTGTTATGTTCAGCTCATAGTGTCTCCTGTTACTGTCCTCTCTTCTACTGACTGTTATGTTCAGCTCATAGTGTCTCCTGTTATGTTCAGCTCATAGTGTCTCCTGTTACTGTCCTCTCTTCCACTGACTGTTATGTTCAGCTCATAGTGTCTCCTGTTACTGTCCTCCCTTCTACTGACTGTTATGTTCAGCTCATAGTGTCTCCTGTTACTGTCCTCTTCATACTGTCTCTGTTATGTTCAGCTCATAGTGTCTCCTGTTACTGTTCAGCTCTTCCACTGTCTCTGTTATGTTCAGCTCATAGTGTCTCCTGTTACTGTCCTCTCTTCTACTGACTGTTATGTTCAGCTCATAGTGTCTCCTGTTATGTTCTGTCTCCTGTTACTGTCCTCTCTTCTACTGACTGTTATGTTCAGCTCATAGTGTCTCCTGTTACTGTCCTCTCTTCTACTGGCATATTGTTATGTTCAGCTCATAGTGTCTCCTGTTACTGTCCTCTCTTCTACTGACTGTTATGTTCAGCTCATAGTGTCTCCTGTTACTGTCCTCCCTTCTACTGACTGTTATGTTCAGCTCATAGTGTCTCCTGTTACTGTCCTCTCTTCCACTGACTGTTATGTTCAGCTCATAGTGTCTCCTGTTACTGTCCTCCCTTCTACTGACTGTTATGTTCAGCTCATAGTGTCTCCTGTTACTGTCCTCCCTTCTACTGACTGTTATGTTCAGCTCATAGTGTCTCCTGTTACTGTCCTCTCTTCCACTGACTTATGTTCAGCTCATAGTGTCTCCTGTTTACTGTCCTCTCTTCCACTGACTTATGTTCAGCTCATAGTGTCTCCTGTTTACTGTCCTCTCTTCCACTGACTTATGTTCAGCTCATAGTGTCTCCTGTTTACTGTCCTCCTTTCCACTGACTGTTATGTTCAGCTCATAGTGTCTCTGTTACTGTTCCACTGACTGTTATGTTCAGCTCAGTGTCTCCTGTTACTGTCCTCTCTTCCACTGACTGTTATGTTCAGCTCATAGTGTTTCCTGTAACTGTCCTCTCTTCCACTGACTGTTATGTTCAGCTCATAGTGTCTCCTGTTACTGTCCTCTCTTCTACTGACTGTTATGTTCAGCTCATAGTGTCTCCTGTTATGTTCACTGTCTCCTGTTACTGTCTTCTTCCACTGACTGTTATGTTCAGCTCATAGTGTCTCCTGTTACTGTCCTCCTTCTACTGACTGTTATGTTCAGCTCATAGTGTCTCCTGTTACTGTTCAGCTCATCTGTCTCCTGTTATGTTCAGCTGTGTCTCCTGTTACTGTTCAGCTCATAGTGTCTCCTGTTATGTTCAGCTCATAGTGTCTCCTGTTACTGTCCTCTCTTCTACTGACTGTTACAGCTCCATAGTGTCTCCTGTTATGTTCAGCTCATAGTGTCTCCTGTTACTGTCCTCTCTTCTACTGACTGTTATGTTCAGCTCATAGTGTCTCCTGTTATGTTCAGCTGTGTCTCCTGTTACTGTCCTTCTACTGGCTGTTGTTATGTTCAGCTCATAGTGTCTCCTGTTACTGTCCTCCTTCTACTGACTGTTATGTTCAGCTCATAGTGTCTCCTGTTACTGTCCTCCTTCTACTGACTGTTATGTTCAGCTCATAGTGTCTCCTGTTACTGTCCTCTCTTCTGACAGACTGTTATGTTCAGCTCATAGTGTCTCCTGTTACTGTCCTCCCTTCTACTGACTGTTATGTTCAGCTCATAGTGTCTCCTGTTACTGTCCTCCTTCTACTGACTGTTATGTTCAGCTCATAGTGTCTCCTGTTACTGTCCTCTCTTCTACTGACTGTTATGTTCAGCTCATAGTGTCTCCTGTTATGTTCCTCATAGTGTCTCCTTTACTGTCCTCTCTTCTACTGACTGTTATGTTCAGCTCATAGTGTCTCCTGTTACTGTCCTCTCTTCTACTGACTGTTATGTTCAGCTCATAGTGTCTCCTGTTACTGTCCTCCTTCTACTGACTGTTATGTTCAGCTCATAGTGTCTCCTGTTACTGTCCTCTCTTCTACTGAGTTATGTTCAGCTCATAGTGTCTCCTGTTACTGTCCTCTCTTCTATGACTGTTATGTTCAGCTCATAGTGTCTCCTGTTACTGTCCTCTCTTCTACTGACTGTTTATGTTCAGCTCATAGTGTCTCCTGTTACTGTCCTCTTCTACTGACTGTTATGTTCAGCTCAGTGTCTCCTGTTACTGTTCTCTTCTACTGTCTGTTCATTCTGTTATGTTCAGCTCATAGTGTCTCCTGTTACTGTCTCATCTCTTCTACTGACACTGACATATTGTTATGTTCAGCTCATAGTGTCTCCTGTTACTGTCCTCTCTTCTACTGACTGTTATGTTCAGCTCATAGTGTCTCCTGTTATGTTCAGCTCATAGTGTCTCCTGTTACTGTCCTCTCTTCTACTGACTGTTATGTTCAGCTCATAGTGTCTCCTGTTACTGTCCTCTCTTCTACTGACTGTTATGTTCAGCTCATAGTGTCTCCTGTTATGTTCAGCTCATAGTGTCTCCTGTTACTGTCCTCTCTTCCACTGATATACTGTTATGTTCAGCTCATAGTGTCTCCTGTTACTGTCCTCTCTTCTACTGACTGTTATGTTCAGCTCATAGTGTCTCCTGTTACTGTCCTCTCTTCCACTGACTGTTATGTTCAGCTCATAGTGTCTCCTGTTATGTTCAGCTCATAGTGTCTCCTGTTACTGTCCTCTCTTCTACTGACTGTTATGTTCAGCTCATAGTGTCTCCTGTTACTGTCCTCTCTTCTACTGACTGTTATGTTCAGCTCATAGTGTCTCCTGTTACTGTCCTCTCTTCCACTGACTGTTATGTTCAGCTCATAGTGTCTCCTGTTATGTTCAGCTCATAGTGTCTCCTGTTACTGTCCTCTCTTCTACTGACTGTTATGTTCAGCTCATAGTGTCTCCTGTTATGTTCAGCTCATAGTGTCTCCTGTTACTGTCCTCTCTTCTACTGACTGTTATGTTCAGCTCATAGTGTCTCCTGTTACTGTCCTCTCTTCCACTGACTGTTATGTTCAGCTCATAGTGTCTCCTGTTATGTTCAGCTCATAGTGTCTCCTGTTACTGTCCTCTCTTCTACTGACTGTTATGTTCAGCTCATAGTGTCTCCTGTTACTGTCCTCCCTAGCAGTACTCTCTCTCTCTATCTCTCTCTCTAGTTAATGTCAGCTCTCCTGGCTCTCACTGACACCTACCATGACACCTCCCACCTACCTTCCTCACCCAATGAGCACCAACCTATGTTTCACAAGTTTGGAAAGTACCGTAGAGCACTCTAGAGTGGAGAACAGTATTATACCGATCAAATCTACTCTACTGTATTCTACTGTAATCTGCTCTGTTCTACTGTACTCTACTGTATTCTACTGTATTCTACTGTATTCTACTGTACTCTACTGTATTCTACTGTACTCTACTGTGCTGTATTGTACTGTACTCTACTGTACTCTACGCTATTCTACTGTACTCTACTGTGCTGTACTCTACTGTGTTGTATTCTACTGTATTCTACTGTACTTTACTGTACTCTACTGTATTCTACTGTACTCTACTGTACTCTACTGTACTCTACTGGGCTGTACTCTACTGTATTCTACTGTATTCTACTGTACTCTACTGTGTTGTACTCTACTGGATTCTACTGAATTCTATTGTACTCTACTGTGTTGTACTCTACTGTATTCTACTGTGTTGTACTCTACTGGATTCTACTGAATTCTATTGTACTCTACTGTGTTGTACTCTACTGTACTCTACTGTATTCTATTGTACTCTACTGTGTTGTATTCTACTGTGTTGTTAACTACTGTGTTGTACTCTACTGTATTCTATTGTACTCTACTGTGTTGTACTCTACTGTGTTGTACTCTATTGTATTCTATTGTACTCTACAGTGTTGTACTCTACTGTGTTGTACTCTACTGTATTCTACTGTAATCTACTGTGTTGTACTCTACTGTATTATATTGTACTCTTCTGTGCTGTATTCTACTGTATTCTACTGTACTCTACTGTGCTGTACTCTACTGTGTTGTATTCTACTGTATTCTACTGTACTCTACTTTGCTGTACTCTACTGTGCTGTACTCTACTGTGTTGCATTCTACTGTATTCCACTGTACTCTACTGTGCTGTACTCTACTGTATTCTACTAAATTCTACTGTACTCTACTGTATTCTACTGTATTCTGCTGTACTCTACTGTGATGTACTCTACTATGCTGTACTCTACTGTGTTGTACTCTACTGTATGCTACTGTACTCTACTGTACTCTACTGTGTTCTACTATACTCTACTGTGCTGTACTCTACTCTGTTGTACTCTACTGTATTCTACTGTACTGTATCGTACTCTACTTTCTTGTACTCTACTGTGCTGTACTCTACTTTGTTGTACTCTACTGTGCTGCACTCTACTGTGTTGTATTCTACTGTGTTCTACTGTACCCTACAGTGTTGTTGTCTACTGTATTCTACTGTACTCTAAATCAAATCAAATCAAATCAAAATCAAATCAAATCAAATCACTCTACTGTGTTATGCTCTACGTTTTTGTACTCTACTGTGCTGTACTCTACTGTGTTGTACTCTACTGTATTCTACTGTAATCTACTGTGTTGTATTCTACTGTATTCTACTGTGTTGTACTATACTGAGTTGTATTCTACTGTACTCTGCTGTACTCTACTGTACTCTACTGTGTTATGCTCTACGTTTTTGTACTCTACTGTGCTGTACTCTACTGTGTTGTAGTCTACAGTATTCTGCTGTATTCTACTGTGCTGTACTCTACTGTGTTGTACTCTACTGTGTTGTACTCTACTGTGTTGTATTCTACTGTATTCTACTGTACTGTGTTGTACTCTACTGTGTTGTATTCTACTGTACTCTACTGTACTGTGTTGTACTCTACGTTTTTGTACTCTACTGTGCTGTACTCTACTGTGTTGTACTCTACTTTGTTGTACTCTACTGTGATGTACTCTACTGTGTTTTACTCTACTGTATTCTACTGTACCTTACTGTGTTGTATTCTACTGTACTCTACTGTACTGTGTTGTACTCTACGTTTTTGTACTCTACTGTGCTGTACTCGACTGTGTTGTATTCTACTGTACTCTACTGTATTTTATTGTACTCTACTGTATTCTACTGTACTCTACTGTGTTGTATTCTACTGTATTCTACTGTGCTCTACTGTGCTGTACTCTACTGTGTTGTTCTCGACTGTATTCTACTGTACTCTACTGTGCTGTACTCTACTGTGTTGTATTCTACTGTATTCTACTGTACTGTGCTGTACTCTACTGTGTTGTTCTCTACTGTGTTGTACTCTACTGTATTCTACTGTTCTCTACTGTGTTGTATTCTACTGTACTCTACTGTTCTGTACTCTACTGCATTCTACTGTATTCTACTTTGTTGTACTCTACTGTGCTGTACTCTACTGTGTTGTATTCTACTGTATTCTACTGTACTGTGCTGTACTCTACTGTGTTGTACTCTACTTTGTTGTACTCTACTGTGATGTACTCTACTGTATTCTACTGTACTCTACTGTGTTGTATTGTACTGTGCTGTACTCTGCTGTGTTGTACTCTGCTGTGTTGTATTCTAATGTACTCGACTGTGTTGTATTCTACTGTACTCTACTGTCCTGTACTATACTGTATTCTATTGTACTCTACTGTATTCTACTGTACTCTACTGTGTTGTATTGTACTGTGCTGTACTCTGCTGTGTTGTACTCTGCTGTGTTGTATTCTACTGTACTCGACTGTGTTGTACTCTACTGTATTCTACTGTACTCTACTTTGTTGTACTCTACTTTGTTGTATTATATTGTACTCTACTGTATTCTATTGTACTCTACTGTGTTGTATTGTACTGTGCTGTACTCTGCTGTGTTGTACTCTACTGTGTTGTATTCTACTGTACTCTACTGTACTCTACTGTGTTGTATTCTACTGTACTCGACTGTGTTGTATTCTACTGTACTCTACTGTCCTGTACTCTACTGTATTCTATTGTACTCTACTGTATTCTACTGTGCCCTACTGTGTTGTATTCTACTGTATTCTACTGTACTGTGTTGTACTCTACTGTGTTTTACTCTACTGTATTCTATTGTACTCTACTGTGTTGTATTGTACTGTGCTTTACTCTGCTGTGTTGTATTCTACTGTACTGTACTCTACTGTCCTGTACTCTACTGTATTCTATTGTATTCTACTGTATTCTACTGTGCTCTACTGTTTTGTTCTCTACTGTGTTGTACTCTACTGTATTCTACTGTACTCTACTTTGTTGTACTCTAATTTGTTGTATTATATTATACTCTACTGTATTCTATTGTACTCTACTGTGTTGTATTGTAATGTGCTGTACTCTGCTGTGTTGTACTCTACTGTATTATATTGTACTCTTCTGTGCTGTATTCTACTGTATTCTACTGTACTCAACTGTGCTGTACTCTACTGTGTTGTATTCTACTGTATTCTACTGTACTCTACTGTGCTGTACTCTACTGTGTTGCATTCTACTGTATTCCACTGTACTCTACTGTGCTGTACTCTACTGTATTCTACTAAATTCTACTGTACTCTACTGTATTCTACTGTATTCTGCTGTACTCTACTGTGATGTACTCTACTATGCTGTACTCTACTGTGTTGTACTCTACTGTATGCTACTGTACTCTACTGTACTCTACTGTGTTCTACTATACTCTACTGTGCTGTACTCTACTCTGTTGTACTCTACTGTATTCTACTGTACTCTTGTGTTGTACTCTACTGTATTCTACTGTATTCTACTGTGTTGTACTCTACTGTATGCTACTGTACTCTACTGTACTCTACTGTGCTGTACTCTACTGTGCTGTACTCTACTGTGTTGTATTCTACTGTATTCTACTGTACTGTGCTGTACTCTACTGTGTTGTTCTCTACTGTGTTGTACTCTACTGTATTCTACTGTTCTCTACTGTGTTGTACTCTACTGCATTCTACTGTACTCTACTTTGTTGTACTGTGCTGTACTCTACTGTGTTGTATTCTACTGTATTCTACTGTACTGTGCTGTACTCTACTGTGTTGTACTCTACTTTGTTGTACTCTACTGTGATGTACTCTACTGTATTCTACTGTACTCTACTGTGTTGTATTGTACTGTGCTGTACTCTGCTGTGTTGTACTCTGCTGTGTTGTATTCTACTGTACTCGACTGTGTTGTATTCTACTGTACTCTACTGTCCTGTACTCTACTGTATTCTATTGTACTCTACTGTATTCTACTGTACTATACTGTGCTGTACTCTACTGTGTTGTTCTCTACTGTGTTGTACTCTACTGTATTCTACTGTACTCTACTTTGTTGTACTCTACTTTGTTGTATTATATTGTACTCTACTGTATTCTATTGTACTCTACTGTGTTGTATTGTACTGTGCTGTACTCTGCTGTGTTGTACTCTACTGTGTTGTATTCTACTGTACTCTACTGTACTCTACTGTGTTGTATTCTACTGTACTCGACTGTGTTGTATTCTACTGTACTCTACTGTCCTGTACTCTACTGTATTCTATTGTACTCTACTGTATTCTACTGTGCCCTACTGTGTTGTATTCTACTGTATTCTACTGTACTGTGTTGTACTCTACTGTGTTTTACTCTACTGTATTCTATTGTACTCTACTGTGTTGTATTGTACTGTGCTGTACTCTGCTGTGTTGTATTCTACTGTACTCTACTGTCCTGTACTCTACTGTATTCTATTGTACTCTACTGTATTCTACTGTGCCCTACTGTGTTGTATTCTACTGTATTCTACTGTGCTCTACTGTTTTGTTCTCTACTGTGTTGTACTCTACTGTATTCTACTGTACTCTACTTTGTTGTACTCTACTTTGTTGTATTATATTATACTCTACTGTATTCTATTGTACTCTACTGTGTTGTATTGTACTGTGCTGTACTCTGCTGTGTTGTACTCTACTCTATTCTACTGTACTCTACCGTGTGTGTGGTACTCTACTGTATTCTACTCTACTGCATTATACTGTCCTCTACTGTGTTTTACTCTACTGTATTCTACTCTACTGCATTCTACTGTCCTCTACTGTGTTGTACTCTGCTGTATTCTGCTCTACTGCATTCTACTGTCCTCTACTGTGTTGTACTCTGCTGTATTCTGCTCTACTGCATTCTACTGTTCTCTACTGTGTTGTACTCTGCTGTATTCTGCTCTACTGCATTCTACTGTCCTCTACTGTGTTGTACTCTGCTGTATTCTGCTCTACTGCATTCTACTGTCCTCTACTGTGTTGTACTCTGCTGTATTCTGCTCCTCCTCAAAAAGCCATTAAAAGGTTTATAACCAAAATAGATTTGCCTTTCTCTGGAAATGCTGTTCGATATGTGGATGCATTGGATGTTTGTCAATCTCAAATCAGATCGACCAACCACTATAGGGCTCATTATAGAGTCAAAAGATTGGACACACCTACTCATTCAAGGGTTTTCAAATAAAATAAAAGTTTATTTGTCTTGTGCGCTGAATACAACAGTGAAATGCTTACTTACAGGCTCTAACCAATAGTGCAAAAAATGTATTAGGTGAACAATAGGTAAGTAAAGAAATAAAACAACAGTAAAAAGACAGTGAAAAATAACAGTAGCGAGGCTGTACACAGTAGAGAGGCTATAACAGTAGCGAGGTTATATACAGTAGAGAGGCTATATACAGTAGTGAGGCTACATACAGACACCGGTTAGTCAGGCTGATTGAGGTAGTACGTAGATATGGTTAAAGTGACTATGCATATATGATAAACAGGGAGTAGCAGTAGCGTAAAAGAGGGGTTGGCAGATGGTGGGTGGCAGGACACAATGCAGATAGCCCGGTTAGCCAATGTGCGGGAGCACTGGTTGGTCGGCTAATTGAGGTTGTATGTACATGAATGTATAGTTAAAGTGACTATTTATATATGATAAACAGAGAGTAGCAGCAGTGTAAAAGAGGGATTGGGGCGGCGCACACAATGCAATAGTCCGGGTAGCCATTTGATTACCTGTCCAGGAGTCTTATGGTTTGGGGTTAAAAGCTGTTGAGGAGCCTTTTGTCCTAGACTTGGCACTCCGGTACAGCTTGCCATGTGGCAGTAGAGAGAACAGTCTATGACTGGGTTGGATGGGGTCTTTGACCATTTTTAGGGCCTTCCTCTGACACTGCCTGGTGTAGAGGTCCTGGATGGCAGGCAGCGTAGCCCCAGTGATGTACTGGGCCTTTCGCACTATGCTCTGAAGTCCCTTGCGGTCGGAGGCCGAGCAGTTGCCATACAGGCAGTGGTGCAACCGGTCTGGATGCTCTCGATGTTGCAGCTGTAGAACCTTTTGAGGATCTCAGGACACCATGCCAAATCTTCATAGTTTCCTGAGGGGGAATAGGCTTTGTCGTGCCCTCTTCACGACTGTCTTGGTGTGTTTGGACCATTCTAGTTTGTTGGTGATGTGGAAACCAAGGAACTTGAAGCTCTCAACCTGCTCCACTACGGTCCCGTCGATGAGATTGGGGGCGTGCTTGGTCCTCCTTTTCCTGTAGTCCACAATCATGTCATTAGTCTTGGTTACTTTGAGGGATAGGTTGTTATTCTGGCACCTCCCGGCCAGGTCTCTGACCTCCTCCCTATAGGCTGTCTCGTTGTTGTCGGTGATCAGGCCTACCACTGTTGTTTTGTCTGCAAACTTAATGATGGCGTTAGAGTTGTGCCTGGCCTTGCAGTCGTGGGTGAACATGGCCTGAGCACGCACCTCTGGGGGGCTCCAGTGTTGAGGAACAGTGTGGCAGATGTGTTGCTACCTACCCTCACCACCTGGGGGTGGCCCGTCAGGAAGTTCAGGATTCAGTTGCAGAGGGAGGTGTTTAGTCCCAGGATCCTTAGCTTAGCGATGAGCTTTGAGGGTACTATGGTTTTGAACACTGAGCTGTAGTCAATGAATAGCATTCTCACATAAGTGTTCCTTTTGTCCAGGTGGGAAAGGGCAGTGTGGAGTGCAATAGAGATTGCATCATCTGTGGATCTGTTTGGGTGATATGCAAATTCGAGTGGGTCTAGGGTTTCTTGGATAATGGTATTGATGTGAGCCATGACCAGCCTTTCAAAGCACTTCATGGCTACGGACGTGAGTGCTACGGGTCTGTAGTCATTTAGGCGGATTGCCTTTGTGTTCTTGGGCACAGGGATTACGGTGGTCTGCTTGAAACATGTTGGTATTACAGACTCAATCAAGAATATGTTGAAAATGTCAGTGAAGACACCTGCCAGTTGGTCAGCACATGCCCAGAGCACACGTCCTGGCAATCCGTCTGGCCCCGCCTTGTGTCTGTTGACCTGTTTAAAGGTCTTACTCACGTCGGCTATTGAGAGCGTGATCACACTGTCGTCCAGAACAGCTGATGCTCTCATGCATGCCTCCGTGTTGCTTGCCTCGAAGCGAGCATAGAAGTGATTTAGCTCGTCTGGTAGGCTTGTGTCACTGGGCAGCTGGCAGCTGTGCTTCCCTTTGTAGTCTGTAATAGTTTGCAAGCCCTGCCTTTTATTTATTTGGACTATTTTCTGCATTGTAGAATAATAGTGAAGACATCACAACTAGGAAATAGCACATATGGAATCGTGTAGTAACCAAAAAGTGTTAAACAAATCAAAACATATTTTAGATTTTTCAAAGTAGCCACCCTTTGCCTCGTTGACAGCTTTGCACACGCTTGGAGAAAAATGCGCACAATTCTTCCTGAATCTCCAATACAGGAACGCTACCTAAAAGAATTTGCAGAAACTCGTTACTGAAGACTGAGTCATCTATGATTCTTCGAATTATATTTTAAAAGAGGAAGCTAATTATTTTAGGCAGATGTTCTTGTTTCTGTTTCATCCTCTGAAGATAATGGTAAGGAATTCTTTCAACAAAAAAAAATGAAAATTAACAAATGTACAGAAAGAAGGCAAAATTACAGAGGAATCATTTTTTGAGGCTATTAAATCCTTTCAGTCCAGAAAAACCCCAGGGCTTGATGGCATACCGGTATTTAGAGGTATTTTTGATATACTAAAAGCCCCATTGTTAGATTGTTTCAACTACTCCTATAAAAATTGTAGTTTGTCAGGTACTCAGCAGGAAGGTCTGATTTCTCTATTATTAAAACAAGACCCAGATGGCAAATATAAAGGCCCGGTCTATCTAAAAAAACTGGAGGCTCCCCCCCAATGTTGTGATGCAAAAATACTAGCAAAATGCATAGCACTCAGAATTAAAAGGGTTTTTACCAGGTATTGTTCATCCTTGATCAGACAGGTTTTTTACATGGACGATACATTGGAGATAATATACGACATCTACTAGAAATAATAGAACATCTTGAAACATATAAGAAGCCAGGAATGTTATTTCTGGTGGATTTTGAAAAGTCATTTGATAAAGTAAGACTGGATTTTATTTAGAAATGCCTAGATTTTTTCAATTTCTGAAATTCTCATATAAAATGGGTATAAAGAATGTATAGCAACCTACCTCTCTCTAGAGTGTATAACGGCTACCTCTCAAAGAGTTTTGAATTGTCAAGAGGAGTTAAACAAGGGTGTCCGCTGTCACCATATCCATTCATTATGGCCATCGAAATGCTAGCTATTAAAATCAGATCAAATAGCAACATTAGAGGCTTAAAAACAAAGGTGTTCATGTATGCTGATGACTCAAGTTTTATGTTAAGTCCACAAGCAATGTCTCATTGAAGATGTAGATAACTTTTCCGTACTCTCTGGACTAAAACCTAATTATGATAAGTGTACACTATCACGTATTGGATCTTTAAAAAATAAAAGTTTTACTTCACCCTGCAGTATATCTATAAAATGGGCTGATGGTGAAGTAGACATACTTGGTATTCATATCACAAAAGATATAAGTAAGCTCTCCACAATGAATTTCAATAGACAACTTGTAAAAAATAGACAAGATCCTGCAACCATGGAGAGGTAAATACATGTCTATTTATGGAAACATTTCCCTGATTAACTCCTTAGTCATATCTCAGTTTCTCAATCACTTACTTACGGAGCTGCCTACTCCTGATGATTCATTTTTTTCAATTCATATGAGCAAAAATATTTTGTGCCTTTTTTTTCCTCTACTGTTATTGACTTGTTTATTGTTTACTCCATGTGTAACTCTGTGTTGTTGTATGTGTCGAACTGCTTTGCTTTATCTTGGCCAGGTCGCAGTTGTAAATGAGAACTTGTTCTCAACTGGCCTACCTGGTGTGTGTTCATTGACATACCTGGTTAAATAAAGGTGAAATAAATAAATAAAATAAAAGATTGGACTTTAATTCATATTGAAGAGTGGCTTGGGTTTCATGACTCAGAGCCTGTACACTTGGAGTACACTGTTCTCCTTCCCTCTCTCCCTGGGGCATCATCAGCCCACTATAGGGCCGCATCTGGGGTCCATTGAGTGTGTGTGTTTCTGAGTGTATTTGTGTGTGTGTGTGTGAGAGAGAGAGAGAGAGAGAGAGAGTATGTGAGTGTGTTTGTGTGTGTGGTGTCTTTCTCCTCCAGTGATTACATTATACCCAAGACCACTGACCTGTTATGTACTGAAGGACACTGCTTCATCACCTTTTTCTCCTTTCCAATCCTCTCCTCTCCTCTCCTCTCCTCTCCTCTCCTCTCCTCTCCTCTCCTCTCCTCTCCTCTCCTCTCCTCTCCTCTCCTCTCCTCTCCCTCTCCTCTCCTCTCTCCCTCCTCACCCTGCTCCCCTCCTCTCCTCTCCCTGCTCCCCTCCTCTCCACTCCTTCCCTATCCTCTCCGTTCCTTTCCTTCCCTTTCCTCTCCTGTCTTTTCCTCTCCAATCTTCTCATCTCCTTTCCTCTCTTTTCATCTCCTATCCTTTCTTCCTTTCCCCTCCTTTCCTTCCGTCTCCTGTCCTTTCATCTGCTTCCCTTTCAAAACCTCTCCTTTACTTTTCTCCCCTCTCCTTTACTCTCCTTTCCTCTCCTGCCCTCCTCACTCTGCTCCCCTCCGCTCCTCTCCTCTCCTTCCCTATCCTCTCCTTTCCTTTCCATTCCTCTCCTGTCTTTTCCTCTCCTATCGTCTCAACTCCTTTACTCTCCTATCGTCTCCTCTTCTTTCCTCCCCTGTCCTTTCCCCTTCCTATCTTTCCTCTAATTTCCTTTCCTATCCTCTCCTCTTCTTTCCTTCCCTCTTCTTTCCTCTCCTTGCCCTCATTTCCTTTTCTCTCCTTTCTTCTCATTTCCTCTCCATGCCTCTCCATGCCTTTCATCTAATATTCATTGATCTCCTCTCCTCTCCTAAGGTATCTTCACCTTTTCTTTCCTTTCCTCTCATTTCCTTTCCTTTCCTCTCCTTTTCTTTTCTTTCCTCCCCTCTTCACCTCACCCTGCTCCTCCCCTCTCTCCTCCCCTCCTCACCCTGCTCCTCTCCTTTCCTCACCTCTCCTTTCCTCTCCTTTCCTCTCCTCTCCTTTCCTCTCCTTTCCTCTCCTCTCCTTTCTTCTCCTCTCTTTTCATCTTGTATTTTCTCCTTTTCCTTTCCTCCCCTTTCCTTTCTTCTCCTTTCATTTCCTCTCCTTTTCTTTCCTTTCCTTTCCTCTCAGTAGGATTCAGTGGGATTCTCTCTCTCCTCTCTTTCCTCCTCTCTTCACCTCACCCTGCTCCTCCTCTCTCTCCTCCTACTAGTTGACCTCCTCACCCTGCCCCTTCCTCTCCTCTCTCCCTCTCCCTCTCCCTCTCCTCTCCTCTCCTCTCCTCTCCTCCTCCCTCTCCTCTCCTCTCCTCTCCTCTCCTCTCCTCTCCTCTCCTCTCCTCTCCTCTCCTCCTTTCCTTCCTCTCAGTGGAATTCAGAGGGATTCAGAGGGATTCAGAGGGATTCAGTGGGATTCAGTGTGCATATTTTGAACTCCAGCTGATGAAACATTGTTTGTTTCAGAAATGATACCCTAATCCCTATACCCCCCAAAAGTATATATTTTCAAGCTATACCAAGTAGAGAGCCTGTTTAACCTGTAGAGCGATTAAGGGGACCCTAGTTTTCAACTTGCAGTGGGAAGTCTGGCACACATTTTTCTCTGGTTGCAATCAGTGTTGGTTGATTAAAGCCAGAATAAACTGGTGTGGAAACAGAGTTCCCCAAGTGATTACCTTTTTCACATGTAAAAACATGTTAATTGTTTTGATTAAAGTCGTGGGTTGTAATCAACGGTAAAGTGACATGTGGGAGCACACTTTTATTTTAGAAGGTTTGGTAACAGGGGAAGGTTTGGTAACAGGGCAAGGTTTGGTAACAGGGGAAGGTTTGGTAACAGGGGAAGGTTTGGTAACAGGGGAAAAGGGGAAGGTTTGGTAACAGGGAAGGCCTGGTAACAGGGAAGATTTGGTAACAGGGGAAGGTTTGGTAACAGGGAAGGTTTGGTAACAGGGGAAAAGGGGAAGGTTTGGTAACAGGGGAAGGTTTGGTAACAGGGGAAGGTTTGGTAACAGGGGAAAAGGGGAAGGTTTGGTAACAGGGGAAGGTTTGGTAAAAGGGGAAGGTTTGGTAACAGGGGAAAAGGGGAAGGTTTGGTAACAGGGGAAGGTTTGGTAACAGGGGAAAGTTTGGTAACAGGGGAAGGCCTGGTAACAGGGGAAGGTCTGGTAACAGGGGAAGGTCTGGTAACAGGGGAAGGCCTGGTAACAGGGGAAGGTTTGGTAACAGGGGAAGGTCTGGTAACAGGGGAAGGCCTGGTAACAGGGGAAGGTTTGGTAACACAATGAAAATCACCAGGTATACCCTTAATCTTGTAATAAATAAAATCTAGTGGTACATAACTTGACATTTCTGCCATTCATTTGTAACATTGTGGAAGGATAACTGGCCTTCCAATCAATGGCAAATACATGTCTTAGCCGCCATGAATGGTAAGTTACACAGTCTCTTCTGATAACAGTCTCCATTATCAACATTTCCAAGCAAACAAAACCAGGGAGAAGGTTGAGTGTTAATCTGTAGACATGCTGAAATGAAAGAACATACAGTATTTACATACGTTATGTCCCTTTTTGTTATTTTGGTCGAGGCTGCGGATCCGTAGGTAACCGCCCGTCCCGACCTGGATCTTCCCCAGAGCTGAATATCCGGATCACGTTCTGCGCATGTGTTATTTTACGCAGCTATTTTATTTAACGTGTCTGCTGCTCATTCTTCCCATCACTTCATGTTCCTTACGTATCGGATGCTCAACCTAGCCGTCCCTTCACAATCCTTAATCTTTGGGATCGGTGTCCCGCTAGCGTGTCACTACGACAACATCTGGTGAAATTGCAGAGCGCGAAATTCAAAATACAAAAATCGTAATATTAAACATTCATGAAAATACAAGTGTCTTGCATCATTTAAAAGCATAACTTTGTCACGCCCTGGTCGAAGTATTTTGTGTTTATCTTCATTTATTTGGTCAGGCCAGGGTGTGGCATGGGTTTTTGTATGTGGTGTGTATGTATTGGGATTGTAGCTTAGTGGGGTGTTCTAGTTAAGTCTATGGCTGTCTGAAGTGGTTCTCAATCAGAGGCAGGTGTTTATCGTTGTCTCTGATTGGGAACCATATTTAGGCAGCCATATTCTTTGAGTGTTTCGTGGGTGGTTGTCCTTAGTGTCCTTGTTCCTGTCTCTGTGTTAGTTTACACAAGTATAGGCTGTTTCGGTTTTCGTCACGTTCATTACGTTCTTTGTTTTGTAGTGTTTATAATTGATTCGGGTTTTACGTTTGTTTATTAAACATGGATCGAAATCTACACGCTGCATTTTGGTCCGACTCTCCTTCACCACAAGAGAACCGTTACAAACTTCTTGTTAATCCAAACGCGTTGTCAGATTTAAAAAAGGCTTTACGGCGAAAGCATACCATGTGATTATCTGAGGACAGCGCCCCACATTAAAAACTTTTTCAAACCAGCACAGGCATCACAAAATCACAAATAGCAATAAAATAAATCACTTAACTTTGAAGATCTTCCTCTGTTTGCAATCCCAAGGGTCCCAGCTACACAATGAATGATTGTTTTGTTCGATAAAGTCACTCTTTATATCCCAAAAAGTCAGTTTAGTTGGTGGCATTGATTCCAGTAATCCACTCGTTCAACATGCATACAAATTAATCCAAAAAGTTACCGGTAAAGTTCGTCCAAACAAGTCAAACGATGTTTCTAATTAATCCTCAGGTACTCTAATATCTAAATAAATGATCATATTTAAGACGGGAGAATAGTATGTTCAATAGGGAAGATAAATAACAAAGAGCGCACACCTCAGTCACACACGCAACAAGACTACTTTTCTAATGAAGGACACCTTGGATTAACTACAATTACTTGTTCATTTTTCAAGAAACAAGCCGGGAAACCCTTTCTGAAGACTGTTGACATCTAGTGGAAGCCCTAGGAACTGCAATCTGGGTCCTATCTATTTCTATTTCCCATAAGCTTTCACGTTTGTTTAAAGGAGTCAACCAAGGCGCAGTGTTATTAGAGTTCCACATATTTTATTAAAGTGAAACCTCTAACAAAAACAACAAAGCTATAACAAATGTGAAACATAGAAATTTAAAGACTAGAACACCCCCTAGTCACGCCCTGACCTAAAACACCATAGAGAACCCCGAGGGGGGCTGCGTGACAGCCACTGACCTCACCAATGTCTGTGTCTTGCTTGTGTTTGATATGCTGTCTAGATAACTTGTCTTATAGGCCACGAAAATTCTTCCCCACTTTCTTTAATGATTCATCTGAACTATTGTCTATTGTCCTTGAGAACTATGATAAAATCATTGTGTTGGGCGATTTTAATATTCATGTTGAAAAAGAGAGTGACTCTAAGGCCACTGAATTTATTAATGTTTTGAGCTCTATGGACTTTATCCAACTTGTTACTGGGCCCAGCCATAACCGTGGCCATACTCTGGACCTGGTTTTTACGAAGAGGCTTTCTGTTGACATATCCTCTAATGTTGATGTTGCTTTATCTGGTCATCAGTGTGTATTTTTTCATTCATTGTTGCCCACATCAAAGGGTAATACTGAACACATTATTAATAAACGCTATCTTACCTCTGAAGATGCTACAGATTATATTGAGTGTAATAACGATACTCCATCACCTATTCTGCCTTTCTCTTGTGAGGATTTAGCTGAGAACTTTAATAGCAAATGAAGGGTAACCATTGATGCCAGATCTCCAGTAAGGTTGAAAAGGCCACATCCAAATGGAGAGCCTCTTGGATGAGGTGAGGAAACTAATCAATTAAAGAGAAATTGCAGAAAGGCAGAGCGGAAGTGGAGAAAGTCAAAGTTGCAGGATACATTATGATATTCTGAGAGAGCAACTTGGCATATATAACAAGGCCCTTAGAAATGCCAGATGGGCTCATTTTTCAAATTAATCCTCAGAGAGTACTCTTCTCAACCATTGACGGCCTGATAAATCCTAATCCCCCCCCCAACCATATCTAAAATTGATGAATTTGCGGCATATTTCAGAGATAAGAGAAGTTGGTTTTCAAACAGTATGTATTTTTTAAAGTGACAAATGTATTTTTGAAAGACTCCAATCTGGTTTTCATACCCACCAAATAGCCTTCGTTAAGTTAGATCAAAAATACCTTATTATTATTATTTTATATTATATTATTTTATATTCTGAAATATATTAGGAATGTGACAACAAATTGCTTTTTACTGTCACGATCGTCGTATGGAGTAGACCAAAGCGCAGCGTGGTTAGAACACATTCTTCTTTATTAATGAAGAACACGAAGACCACTTAAACAAAAACGACCGTGACCGCTATATAAACAATGTGCTAACGTATAACATAGACAATATCCCACAAAATACCCAAAGAAGATGGCTGCCTAAATATGGTTCCCAATCAGAGACAATGATAAACACCTGCCTCTAATTGAGAACCAATCTAGGCAACCATAGACCTACATAAACACCTAGATGGGATAAAAACCCATAAATCTACAAAAACCCTAGACAGTACAAACACCCTAGATGAGACAAACACACACCTACCACCCTCGTCACACCCTGACCTAACCAAAACACATAAAGAAAACAAAGAATACTTAGGTCAGGGCGGACATTTACCACCTGAGGAACAATGCCAAGGTTTCTCTCTCAGGCTGATACAGAGAGACTCATCATTTTATTACACACAGGCTTGACTACTGTAATGGTCTCCTGTCTGGTCTACCCAGACAGGAGAGGTCAGACGGAGAACACACATTACACCAGGGTTTAAACATTGTAAAACTGCCTTAATTTTGCCAGACCCAGGAAAGAGTAGCTGTTGGTTTGGCAGGAAATAATGGGAATCCATAATAAACCCCAGGAAGAGTAGCTGCTGCGTTGGCAGGAACTAATGGGGATCCATAATGAACCCCAGGAAGAGTAGCTGCTGCCTTGGCAGGAACTAATGGGGATCCATAATAAACCCCAGGAAAAGTATCTGCTGCCTTGGCAGGAACTAATGACGATCCATAATAAACCCCAGGAAGAGTATCTGCTGCCTTGACAGGAACTAATGGGGATCCATAATAAACCCCAGGAAAAGTAGCTGCTGCCTTGGCAGGAACTAATGGGGATCCATGATAAACCCCAGGAAAAGTAGCTGCTGCCTTGGCAGGAACTAATGGGGATCCATGATAAACCCCAGGAAAAGTAGCTGCTGCCTTGACAGGAACTAATGGGGATCCATGATAAACCCCAGGAAAAGTAGCTGCTGCCTTGACAGGAACTAATGGGGATCCATAATAAACCCCAGGAAAAGTAGCTGCTGCCTTGACAGGAACTAATGGGGATCCATAATAAACCCCAGGAAAAGTAGCTGCTGCCTTGGCAGGAACTAATGGGGATCCATGATAAACCCCAGGAAGAGTAGCTGCTGCCTTGGCATGAACTAATGGGGATCCATGATAAACCCCAGGAAGAGTAGCTGCTGCCTTGGCAGGAAACAATGGGGATCCATAATAAAACATCCATCCCTGGCCTGACCAATAAGAACCAGTAATTACACTTATCCCCCAGTGAGTTTGATTGGCTACGATTATAATGATGGCATGGTTGACGCCAGCCATGCAGCCCAAATATAAACTTTAATAATCCTTAGGATTGTGACTGCTGGCTTACGTCTAAACTTGTCCACCTACGATGCACACACACACACACACACACACACACACACACACACACACACACACACACACACACACACACACACACACACACACACACACACACACACCAGACATATTTGTTCAGAGAGTTATGACAGAGGCAATAGACCAGATATTCTCTGGTTGGTTGATTTTGTATTTTTTTACAAAGCAGTTAGCCAATCAGTCAATCATTTATCTAACAAAAGTTGCATCCTAAATGTCATCCTATTCCCTATATAGTGCACTACTTTAGCACACTATTCCCTATATAGTGCACTACTTTTGACGAGGGTGCATAGGGCAGAGGGTGCCATTTCAGCCAGTTCCTCTGGTAGATTTGTTCTGAAGGTAGTTGACCTTTTTCACCTATCGGGGGCGTGCTGTTATTATCCATTATTTACTCTGCCTTCATGTCACACATCTGTGTGTGTGTGTGTGTGTGTGTGTGAGTGAGTGAGTGAGTGAGTGAGTGAGTGAGTGTGTGTGTGTGTGTGTGTGTGTGTGTGTGTGTGTGTGTGTGTGTGTGTGCGTGTGTCTGTGAGGCATGACTCTAAGCAGTGTAGTCAACCACAAGGCAGACTTGTCCGAGATTTTAAATTAGACACTTAAACCTCTTTAGAACCATGAGACCGGAGCCCATTGGTCAGAGTGTACCATTGGGGACAAAGCCTATGTCTCTGAGCCCTATCAATAGGTAATCAATTTGTCATTGGTCTCTGTCATGTCTATGTTTGTCCATCGGTCCGTTTGATGTATTTAAAAATAATAATAATTAAAAAACATTTAAAAAAATGTGTTCCTCGATTCGTAGAATTGAAAAAAAATCACTTTGGGATCACTTTGGAATCCATACAATATACCTTTAAAAATAATTTATTAATAATCATTTGAATATGATTTCACCAGACGGGAAATCAAAGTATTCCTACGCGTTTCACCACAATACTACCCACGATGCAATTGATGATGCAGTATTCAACACTCTGTTTGGGATTGTGTCCATTTTAAGTTATATACGGTGTCTTCAGGAACGGACTTTTTCCACATTTCGTTACGTTACAGGTTCATTTTAAAATGGATTAAAGAAATAAAAATCCACAACAATCTACACACAATACCCCATAATGACAAAATGAAAACGTTTTAATAGAAATTTTTGCAAATTTATAAAATAATATAAACATTTACATAAGTATTCAGACCCTTTGCTATGAGACTCGAAATTGAGCTCAGGTGCATCCTGTTTCCATTGATCATCATTGAGGTGTTTCTGCTACTTCATTGGAGACCACCTGTGGTAAATTCAATTGATTGGACATAGTTTGGAAAAGCACACACCTGTCTATATAAGTTTTGAACCACCAAGATTCTCCCTAGAGCTGGCCGCTGTCGAGATGGGAGAACATTCTAGGAAAACCATCTCTGCAACACTCCAACACCAATCAGGCCTTTATGGAGAGTGGCCAGACGGAAGCCACTCCTCAGTAAAAGGCACATGACAGCCCACTTGAGAAAAAAAAAGGACTCTCATATCATGAGAAACAAGATTCTCTGGTCTGAAAAAAAAACCAAGATTGAACTATTTTGCCTGAATGCCAAGCGTCACGTCTGGACGAAACCTTGCACCTACAGTGAAGCATGATTGTGACAGCATCATGCTGTGAGGATGTTTTTCAGCAGCAGGGACTGGGAGACTAATATGGATCGAGCTAAAGATGAACGGAGCAAAGTACAGAGAGATCCTTCATGAAAATCAGATCCAGAGCCCTCAGGACCTCAGACTGGGGTGAAGATTCACCTAGCAACAGGACAATGACCCTAAGCACACAGCCAAGCCAACGCAAGGCACATCTCTGAATGTCCCTGAGTGGCCCAGACAGAGCCCGGACTTGAACCCGATCTAACATCTCTGGAGAGACCTGAAAATAGATGTGCAGCGACGCTCCCCATCCAACCTGACAGAGCTTGAGAGGGTCTGCAGAGAAGAATGGGAGAAACTCCCAAATACAGGTGTGCCAAGCTTGTAGCGTCATACCCAAGAAGACTGTGAGGCTGTAATCACTGCCAAAGGTGCTTCAACAAAGTACTGAGTAAAAGGGTCTGAATACTAATGTAAATGTCATTCTTCTGTTATTCATTGTTTATTAAATTCGTGAAAATGTCTAAAACCCTGTTTTTGCCATTATGTCATTATGGGGTATTGTGAAGAGATGAAGAGATTGATGAGGTAAAAAAATAATAATAATAATAATCAATTTTAGAATAAAGCCATAAACCAAACAAAATTTGGGGAAAAATCAAGGGATCTGAATACTTTCCGAATGTATAATCTGTAGGTGGATTCTCAAATAA
This sequence comes from Oncorhynchus tshawytscha, assembly GCF_018296145.1. Taxonomy (NCBI): domain Eukaryota; kingdom Metazoa; phylum Chordata; class Actinopteri; order Salmoniformes; family Salmonidae; genus Oncorhynchus; species Oncorhynchus tshawytscha. The sequence goes on along the minus strand of NC_056444.1, from coordinate 84,882,084 downwards.
ATGATGACTTGTTATAGGAAATGTCTTTCTCTGGGCAATTGTACTTATTTTTCTGAGGATACAATATAGCTCAGTATTTTTATTATATATATTTTATAAGGTATTATTTTCACTCATCTTTATCAAGGGTGCCAATAATATCGGAGATGACTTAAAATTGGAAAATGATTAATGCATCATAATATTGTATTTCTAGTCTTCCTAATGAATGGGGTTTCAGTCCTATTGCCTTTTCAACCCTGTTTCACGTTTGAAAGAGACTGTTCAGGCTGATTAGGCTGGTTTGGAGATTATGATTATGATTATGTATGTAACGAGTGCGCTGAGAATCAGGTAGTCAGTGTTTTTATAAATAAACACAACAATAAACACGCAACACACAAACAACGCACCGACATAAAACCAGAGTCAATAACACCTGAGGAAAGAGCCAAGGGGAGGGACCGACACAGGGAAGATAATCAAGGAGGAGTCCAGGTGAGGGACCGACACAGGGAAGATAATCAAGGAGGTGATGGAGACCAGGTGAGTGACAGATATAGGGAAGATAATCAAGGAGGTGATGGAGACCAGGTGGGTGACAGATAGAGGGAAGATAATCAAGGAGGTGATGGAGACCAGGTGAGTGACAGATATAGGGAAGATAATCGAGGAGGTGAGGGAGTCCAGGTGAGTGACAGATATTGGGAAGATAATTAAGGAGGTGATGGAGTCCAGGTGAGTGACAGATATTGGGAAGATAATCAAGGAGGTGATGGAGACCAGGTGAGTGACAGATATTGGGAAGATAATCAAGGAGGTGATGGAGACCAGGTGAGTGACAGATATAGGGAAGATAATCAAGGAGGTGATGGAGACCAGGTGGGTGACAGATAGAGGGAAGATAATCAAGGAGGTGATGGAGACCAGGTGAGTGACAGATATAGGGAAGATAATCAAGGAGGTGATGGAGACCAGGTGGGTGACAGATATGGAGAGGGAGTGAAGATAATCAAGGAGGTGATGGAGACCAGGTGAGTGACAGATATAGGGAAGATAATCAAGGAGGTGATGGAGTCCAGGTGAGTGACAAATATTGAAGATAATCAAGGAGGTGATGGAGACCAGGTGGGTGAAGATAATCAGATAGAGGGAAGATAATCAAGGAGGTGATGGAGACCAGGTGAGTGACAGGTGAGGTGATGGAGACCAGGTGAGTGACAGATATAGAGAAGATAATCAAGGAGGTGATGGAGTCCAGGTGAGTGACAGATAGAGGGAAGATAATCAAGGAGGAGTCCAGGTGAGTGACAGATATAGAGAAGATAATCAAGGAGGTGATGGAGTCCAGGTGAGTGACAGATATTGGGAAGATAATCAAGGAGGTGATGGAGTCCAGGTGAGTGTCATGAGGCGCTGGTGCACAAAACGATGGTGACAGGAGTGCGGGATAATCAGCAGCCTGATATAGACCCAGGTGAGGCCAGAGGGAGGGAGTATACGTGACAATGTCCTAGAAAAATAGATTGACAAGGGAGAGAGAGAGAAAAATAGAAAGGGGGAGAGACAGACTTCATGGCTTTGATCCAATATGAAGTTTAAGATCAGCATCGGCTGCTCAACCCTCCAACAAGTAGGCTTGTTTTTTGGCTTGTGTGTGTGCGTGCGCGCGTGTCTATGGAGGTAAATCGTTGACAAAATGATTTGTATTTGTAAACACATTTTAACACGTGTAACCAATGAGATGCGAACGCGTAAGAATAATCTGTAGTTGTAATCAGATTGTAACTTAATATTTGCAAGCAATATTGAATAAGTACACCTGCGAATGTCAACGCTCAGACTTTTGGCAGTGTTTAGCGACTGTGACCAAAAGATTTATAGATGTGGAAACAGTGATTTTCAAGCAAGGAAAGAGAGAGAGAGAGAGAGAGCAGGAGTTCTTGTGGAGGTGGGACCTTTCTTCTAACCAATCAGATGGCGTTTTCATAGACCAGTATACTCTACACTGGTTGGTTGGTGACAGCTCACATGGGGAGTGTTGTATGGCGCAACCACCTGTCAATCACGACGTGCGTTGCCGGGTTACCACTAACACAACATCCACCAAAGAAGCCAAGCTGTTAGCTGTCATGATGGACACCTTTATATGTCTTTCTTTTATGACTAAGTAGCAAGCTTCTTTCTTATTCGTAAAAAAAATGTTTGGGAGCTGTTGCCATTGTTATTAAGAGTTTGTAACTTTAACATTGTAGTCTGTCGCTAGCTAGAGAAATAACGTAGGTCAATTTATTTTGCAAACTATTTTTAAGCTAGCTAGCTGGTTTTGTTTCAAATCAAATTTTATTGGTCACATATACGTGATTAGCAGTTGTTGTTGTGGGTGTAGCGAAATGCTTGTTCTTCTAGTTCTGACAGTGCAGTAATATCTAACAAGTAATATCTAACACATTACACAACATATACCCAATACACACAAATCCAAGCTGGAATGAATTAAGACTATATACGCATGGACAAGTGATGTCATGATGAGCGGAACAGACTAAGATACAGTAAAATAGTACAGAAAACATTATATACATATGAGATGAGAAATGCAAGATATTTAAACATCAACTGTCACGCCTGCTCCCGCATTCCCTCCCTGGCTCTCGAGGCCGCCAAGCTGCCCAGCATTACACACACCTGCTTCCCTCATCATGCGCATCATCGATTCGTTGCGCTCACCTGGACTCAATCACTCGTTGTTATTTCCTCCTGTCTGTCTGTTCCCCAGCTCTGTTAACTGCTTCAGCATGAATTGTCGTATGTCGTTGTGTTACCAGGTTCTGACGCTGTTTCTGTCCTGTTCCATGTCCGTGGTAAATTAAATGTTCCATACCTGCTTCTCATCTCCAGCATCAGTTCTTACACTAAGGTACCGTAGAATAGTATAGAATACAGTATATACATATGAGATGAGTAATGCCACATGTGTAAACATTATTAAAGTGACTAGTGTTCCATTCCTTAAAGTGGCCAGTGATTCCTAGTCTGTGTCTATAGGCAGCAGCCTCTAATGTCCTGGTGCTGGCTGTTTAACAGTCTGATGGCCTTGAGATAGAAGCTGTTTTTCAGTCTCTCGGTCCCAGCTTTGATGCACCTGTACTGACCTCGCCTTCTGGATGATAACGGGGTGAACAGGCAGTGGCTCGGGTGGTTGAGGATCTTGATGATCTTTTTGGCCTTCCTGTGACATCGGGTGCTGTAGGTGTCCTGGATGGTGGGTATTTTGCCCCATGTAATGCGTTGGGCAGTTGCCGTACCAGGCGGTGATACAGCCCAACAGGATGCTTTCAATTGTGCATCTGTAAAAATGTGTGGGGGTTTTAGGTGACAAGCCAAATCTCTTTAGCCTCCTGAGGTTGAAGAGGCTATGTTGCGCCTTCTTCACCACACTGTCTGTTTCAGTTTGTCAGTGATGTGTACGCCAAGGAACTTGAGGCTTTCCACCTTCTCCACTGCAGTACAATCAATGTGGATCAAATCAAATCAAATCAAATGTATTTATATAGCCCTTCGTACATCAGCTGATATCTCAAAGTGCTGTACAGAAACCCAGCCTAAAACCCCAAACAGCAAGCAATGCAGGTGTAGTAGCACGGTGGCTAGGAAAAACTCCCTAGAAAGGCCAAAACCTAGGAAGAAACCTAGAGAGGAACCAGGCTATGTGGGGTGGCCAGTCTTCTTCTGGCTGTGCCGGGTGGAGATTATAACAGAACATGGCCAAGATGTTCAAATGTTCATAAATGACCAGCATGGTCGAATAATAAGGCAGAACAGTTGAAACTGGAGCAGCAGCACGGTCAGATGGACTGGGGACAGCAAGGAGTCATCATGTCAGGTAGTCCTGGGGCATGGTCCTTGGGCTCAGGTCCTCCGAGAGAGAGAAAGAAAGAGAGAAGGAGAGAATTAGAGAACGCACACTTAGATTCACACAGGACACCGAATAGGACAGGAGAAGTACTCCAGATATAACAAACTGACCCTAGCCCCCCGACACATAAACTACTGCAGCATAAATACTGGAGGCTGAGTAAATACTGGAGGCTGAGACAGGAGGGGTCAGGAGACACTGTGGCCCCATCCGAGTTCACCCCCGGACAGGGCCAAACAGGAAGGATATAACCCCACCCACTTTGCCAAAGCACAGCCCCCACACCACTAGAGGGATATCTTCAACCACCAATTTACCATCCTGAGACAAGGCTGAGTATAGCCCACAAAGATCTCTGCCATGACACAACCCAAAGGGGGACGCCAACCCAGACAGGATGACCACATCAGTGAATCAACCCACTCAGGTGACGCATACGGGGGTGCAACATCTGCTGTTTCCTGAAGTCCACGATCATCTCCTTTGTTCTGTTGACGTTGAGTAAGAGATTGTTTTCCAGGCTGAGTGAGAGGTTGTTTTCCCTCACCTCCTCCCTGTAGGCTGTCTCATCATCGTTGTCTCATCTACAAACTTGATGATTGAGTTGGAGGCGTGATTGGCCATGCAGTCATGGTTGAACAGGGAGTACAGGATGGGGCTGAGCATGCACCCTTGTGGGACCCCAGTGTTGAGGATCAGCGGAGAGAGGAGTTGTTTCCTACCTTCACCACCTTTGGGCGACCCGTCAGGAAGTACAGGCACCAGTTGCAAAGGGAAGGGTTCAGACCCAGGGCCCCAAACCTAATGATGAGCTTGGAGGGTACTATAGTGTTGAAAGCTGAGCTATAGTCTATTATGGAACCATAGCAAGCTAGCTAGAGACACATTTGGTCCCATTTTTACAGTCTTTGTTTAACTCAGACGGGGATTGAATATCCAACCTTCCAATCTTAGGGCGGACACTCCAACCACAAGGCCACTAAGTCGGCCACCAACCACTCAAAAAAAAATAATAGCGAATGCATTATTTTAGCCTTGGCCCATTCGCCCCCTTATTTTAGCCTTGGCCCATTCGCCCCCTTATTTTAGCCTTGGCCCATTCGCCCCCTTATTTTAGCCTTGGCCCATTCGCCCCTTATTTTAGCCTTGGCCCATTCGCCCCCTTATTTTAGCCTTGGCCCATTCGCCCCTTATTTTAGCCTTGGCCCATTCGCCCCCTTATTTTAGCCTTGGCCCATTCGCCCCCTTATTTTAGCCTTGGCCCATTCGCCCCCTTATTTTAGCCTTGGCCCATTCGCCCCCTTATTTTAGCCTTGGCCCATTCGCCCCTTATTTTAGCCTTGGCCCATTCGCCCCCTTATTTTAGCCTTGGCCCATTCGCCCCCTTGCCTTTCTGCTTTTTCCTTTGCCTTTTTCCTTTGCCTTTTCTTCAAACATGTTGCTTAGCGAAACTGCCTTAATGCTTTCCTAGTTGTAAGCATTAGTGGTGGCTAGCCATATATCATATGAAGAAGTCTCCCGTGTGACTACCCAGTAGTGGTTCCTTGTAGTTCTAGTTTTGATATTATAACACAGTTACTCAACTCCAATTAAGGCTATAAAAAATATTTAAAAAAATAAAAATAAAATGCTGACAAACTTAAAGGTTAAAATCCAGGTCATGTGACCTGATTAACTAAAACACCGGGCCCTACAGTAGGGCAAAAAGTATTTAGTCAGCCACCAATTGTGCAAGTTCTCCCACTTAAAAAGATGAGAGAGGCCTGTAATTTTCATCATAGGCACACTTCAACTATGACAGACGCTTACAACACCGGGGTTGTGGGTTTGATTCCCACAAGGCACAAGTATGGAGAATTTAAAAAAAAAATTAAAATGTATGTACTCGCTCGTCTGTTAAATGACTAAAATGTAAATCATATATATTTCAAATATATTTCTCATATATATTTCATATATATTTCTCATATATATTTCATATATATTTCATATATATTTCATAAATATTTCTCATATATATTTCATATATATTTCATATATATTTCTCATATATATTTCATATATATTTCATATATATTTCTCATATATATTTCATATATATTTCTCATATATATTTCATATATATTTCTCTTTATTAGTGCCAGTATAATTTAGCAGCTTTGAAATGCATCATCCAAACAGTGGCTGGAGGGCAAATGTGATCTAATGCCGATGTCTCGGCGACATCTTGCCAATGTGAAAATGCTCTCCATACTAAATTACATGGCGAGAATTATTTGTGTTGTCTGGGGTGAAGACATGCATAAACGGTTAATTAATTATATATATATATATATATATATATATATATATATATATATATATATATATATATATATATTGAAGTAGGCCTTTAGGCCAATATGTGAGTTATGTTAAGACAGCTACAGTAAACAGGACTCTAAGTTCTACAGCTCCATGTCATTTCAATAAAAACCTTGAACCCACCTGTTCCTAAATTAACTGAAATATGTGTATTTTACAATGCATGTTTTAAAAGATGTATTTCTTCGCGCTACAGTCGCTGAGGCTATGGTTGCTTCATGTAAACAAAAATGTATGTACTTGTTATGGTCTTTCACATAGGGTATAGCAATCAAAACGTCCGCCCCTCATTGGACCTCTGTAGGATTATGGGAAAATAAGCGAGCTTCATAAAGTAATTAAGCATCATAAAGACGCCCCCTGGTGGTTTCAACGAGCATTAACAGCATTGATGGCAACTATGGCTGATCGTAAAATACAATGACGTCATGCACTGTAACATGTACCATACCACAGAATCCTGATGCAACTTTTTAATGAGTGGTACCTGGGGCTGGGGCTGAGCATGCACCCTTGTGGGACCCCAGTGTTGAGGATCAGCGGAGAGAGGAGTTGTTTCCTACCTTCACCACCTTTGGGCGACCCGTCAGGAAGTACAGGCACCAGTTTCAAAGGGAAGGGTTCAGACCCAGGGCCCCAAACCTAATGATGAGCTTGGAGGGTACTATAGTGTTGAAAGCTGAGCTATAGTCTATTATGGAACCATAGCAAGCTAGCTAGAGACACATTTGGTCCCATTTTTACAGTCTTTGTTTAACTCAGACGGGGATTGAATATCCAACCTTCCAATCTTAGGGCGGACACTCCAACCACAAGGCCACTAAGTCGGCCACCAACCACTCAAAAAATAATAATAGCGAATGCATTATTTTAGCCTTGGCCCATTCGCCCCCCTTATTTTAGCCCATTCGCCCCCTTATTTTAGCCTTGGCCCATTCGCCCCCTTATTTTAGCCTTGGCCCATTCGCCCCCTTATTTTAGCCTTGGCCCATTCGCCTTTCTGCTTTTTCCTTTTCCTTTTCCTTTGCCTTTTCTTCTTTTCTTCTTCTTCTTTTCTGCTTAGCGAAACTGCCTTAATGCTTTCCTAGTTGTAAGCATTAGTGGTGGCTAGCCATATATCATATGAAGAAGTCTCCCGTGTGACTACCCAGTAGTGGTTCCTTGTAGTTCTAGTTTTGATATTATAACACAGTTACTCAACTCCAATTAAGGCTATAAAAAATATTTAAAAAAATAAAAATAAAATGCTGACAAACTTAAAGGTTAAAATCCAGGTCATGTGACCTGATTAACTAAAACACCGGGCCCTACAGTAGGGCAAAAAAGTATTTAGTCAGCCACCAATTGTGCAAGTTCTCCCACTTAAAAAGATGAGAGAGGCCTGTAATTTTCATCATAGGCACACTTCAACTATGACAGACGCTTACAACACCGGGGTTGTGGGTTTGATTCCCACAAGGCACAAGTATGGAGAATTTAAAAAAAAATTAAAATGTATGTACTCGCTTGTCTGTTAAATGACTAAAATGTAAATCATATATATTTCATATATATTTCTCATATATATTTCATATATATTTCATATATATTTCTCATATATATTTCATATATATTTCATATATATTTCATAAATATTTCTCATATATATTTCATATATATTTCATATATATTTCTCATATATATTTCATATATATTTCTCTTTATTAGTGCCAGTATAATTTAGCAGCTTTGAAATGCATCATCCAAACAGTGGCTGGAGGGCAAATGTGATCTAATGCCGATGTCTCGGCGACATCTTGCCAATGTGAAAATGCTCTCCATACTAAATTACATGGCGAGAATTATTTGTGTTGTCTGGGGTGAAGACATGCATAAACGGTTAATTGATATATATATATATATATATATATATATCAATTAACCAATATATATAATCAATCAATATATATATATTGAAGTAGGCCTTTAGGCCAATATGTGAGTTATGTTAAGACAGCTACAGTAAACAGGACTCTAAGTTCTACAGCTCCATGTCATTTCAATAAAAACCTTGAACCCACCTGTTCCTAAATTAACTGAAATATGTGTATTTTACAATGCATGTTTTAAAAGATGTATTTCTTCGCGCTACAGTCGCTGAGGCTATGGTTGCTTCATGTAAACAAAAATGTATGTACTTGTTATGGTCTTTCACATAGGGTATAGCAATCAAAACGTCCGCCCCTCATTGGACCTCTGTAGGATTATGGGAAAATAAGCGAGCTTCATAAAGTAATTAAGCATCGTAAAGACGCCCCCTGGTGGTTTCAACGAGCATTAACGGCATTGTTGGCAACTATGGCTGATCGTAAAATACAATGACGTCATGCACTGTAACATGCTGTACCATACCACAGAATCCTGAAGCAACCTTTTTAATGAGGTACCACTGTAATGGTGCAGCTGAACATAACTGAAAAGATATTCTTCACAGCTGAGCAGTTTCTCCACAGCTGAGGATAGCTGACTGTTGTCGTGTCTTTGGCTATGCCGGATTGACAGTGATATGACATGCTATTCTATAAAATCCTTTCTCTGTAATTAATATCAACTGATTGAGCTAATCATGTAATTAACTAGAAAGTCGGGGCACCACGAAATAATATTTATAGAGCAGTTATCTTCCGAATTAACTCTTAAAGACCTAGTAATATTTTACATCAATAGCAGTCAATATTAATCGTCACCTTAATTCAGTCTCATCTGGAAGTTGTAAATTCTTGATGAACCCTGGCTAACAAGTTGAATCAGCAATGCAAAATTGGGTTTAATTATTTATTTAACTAATCACACAGAATTACAAGAAGATATGACAGCTGATTACACAAAGAAAGGGAGTGGGGTTTTTAATGAAAGAGCGGGAAGACTGAGGAACAAAGGGAGAAGCTATGTCTCTATCGGGCCAGCTATGCCTCTATCTCTATCTAGGCAGCTACTCTATTGTAAATACAGAATCTTATGCATTCTAAATTACCGCCCATTTGGAAAAGGAAAATGCAATAAATATTTACTCTGAGCTGCGCTTCAGTAGATGCTGGTTGTGTTGGCCAACAGAGATCTTCCTGTCCTCGGAAGAATGTCTCTCATGGTAAATTGGATACGTTGTAGTAACGTCGTTGTGTGGTAGACGGGCTCCTCTGTCTGTTCTTTCCTAGCCCACGTTTGCAGCTGCTGTTGCTAACTCAACGGCTAGGAGGTATCACTTCTGTAGTGAATAAGAGTTCAAAGTTGGCTTCATTCTGTAGTTCTTACCTGAACCCTTCTGACATCGGATCGTCATCCTAATGTACCCGGAACAGAAAGTTATTGTCGTCAAGGCTTTATATAGGAAGGGAGAGGAGGGCGTGTTTCATAGTTTATAACCAATGTCTCTTCACGTGGGCGGGCCACTGAGTCGGTCCTAATTCACTCATGAAAACCCAATTCTCACATTTTTAGAAGCTAAAATCACATTTCATTCCCTTCCAAATCATTTCATATTCAAACATTTAAATTACACAACAATTCCATGTGAATCTGATAACTATAATGTGTAAACTTTCAACTCTACCGTTTTTTCTTTCTTTCCACTGTACAGTTTATGTCATCCTATCATTGAGAATGTCTCAGATGACAACCGAACTGATATCATATTCATTAAGTACCAACTCATATGTTCAACTGGTTGGATTACCAGAATATGGTTCATTTCCCACCACCTTCTGATGTTCCCAGAATCTCTGTTTAACAAAGGCTATTCAAGAGTCCCTCTGTAGAGTCAAGAGAGAGGGAATAGGGGAAAGGTATTTATGGGGAGGGTCATAAACCTTACCCACAGGCCAACATCATGACACTGTGTTACATATCAGCATATTTTACGTCCGTCAGGTTCTCAATGGTGTTGATGCTTTGCCTCCAGTCATTGTTGACTTCTGCCAGGGAGTTCTGGATGATCTTCACATCTCCCAGGGTGTTGTGGAGCTAACGGAGGCCTGAGCTGACCCCATCTAACTGGGAGGGGATTGCAACCTAGAGAGGAGCGGGGACAAACAATTGTAAATGGTTTAGATAGGGTTGTACATTAATCAAAGGGCAATAGCTACAAATTCACAGAATGCAGCCAATGTCAAAGTAAAAATAAATTATCTTCTACACTACCGGTCTAAAGTTTCAGAACAACTACTCATTCAAGGGTTTGTCTTTATTTTTACTATTTTCTACATTGTAGAATAATAGTGAATACATCCAAACTAAGAAATAATACACATGGAATCATGTAGTAACCAATAAAGTGTTAAACAAATCCATTTTTTTATTTGAGATTCTTCATTCTTCAAATAGCCACCCTTTGCCTTGATGACAGCTTTGTGCACTCTTTGCATTCTCTCAACCAGCTTCATGAGGTAGTCACCTGGAAAGGTTTACATTCTTAAAAGTTCAATTGTGAAATTTCTTTCCTTCTTAACGCATTTTTGCCAATCAGTTGTGTTGTGACAAGGTATGGGAGGTATTTTTTATTTTATTTTTAATTTCACCTTTATTTAACCAGGTAGGCTAGTTGAGAACAAGTTCTCATTTACAACTGCGACCTGGCCAAGATAAAGCATAGCAGTGTGAGCAGACAACACAGAGTTACACATGGAATAAACAATTAACAAGTCAATAACACAGTAGAAAACAAAGGGGGAGTCTATATACAATGTGTGCAAAAGGCATGAGGAGGTAGACGAATAGTTACAATTTTGCAGATTAACACTGGAGTGATAAATGATCAGATGGTCATGTACAGGTAGAGATATTGGTGTGCAAAAGAGCAGAAAAGTAAATAAATAAAAACAGAATGGGGATGAGGTAGGTGAAAATGGGTGGGCTATTTACCAATAGACTATGTACAGCTGCAGCGATCGGTTAGCTGCTCAGATAGCTGATGTTTGAAGTTGGTGAGGGAGATAAAAGTCTCCAACTTCAGCGATTTTGAATTCGTTCCAGTCACAGGCAGCAGAGTACTGGAACGAAAGGCGGCCAAATGAGGTGTTGGCTTTAGGGATGATCAGTGAGATACACCTGCTGGAGCGCGTGCTACGGATGGGTGTTGCCATCGTGACCAGTGAACTGAGATAAGGCGGAGCTTTACCTAGCATGGACTTGTAGATGACCTGGAGCCAGTGGGTCTGGCGACGAATATGTAGCGAGGGCCAGCCGACTAGAGCATACAAGTCGCAGTGGTGGGTGGTATAAGGTGCTTTAGTGACAAAACGGATGGCACTGTGATATACTGCATCCAGTTTGCTGAGTAGAGTGTTGGAAGCCATTTTGTAGATGACATCGCCGAAGTCGAGGATTGGTAGGATAGTCAGTTTTACTAGGGTAAGCTTGGCGGCGTGAGTGAAGGAGGCTTTGTTGCGGAATAGAAAGCCGACTCTTGATTTGATTTTTGATTGGAGATGTTTGATATGAGTCTGGAAGGAGAGTTTGCAGTCTAGCCAGACACCTAGGTACTTATAGATGTCCACATATTCAAGGTCGGAACCATCCAGGGTGGTGATGCTAGTCGGGCATGCGGGTGCAGGCAGCGATCGGTTGAAAAGCATGCATTTGGTTTTACTAGCGTTTAAGAGCAGTTGGAGGCCACGGAAGGAGTGTTGTATGGCATTGAAGCTTGTTTGGAGGTTAGATAGCACAGTGTCCAATGACGGGCCGAAAGTATATAGAATGGTGTTGTCTGCGTAGAGGTGGATCAGGGAATCGCCCGCAGCAAGAGCAACATCATTGATATACACAGAGAAAAGAGTCGACCCGAGAATTGAACCCTGTGGCACCCCCATAGAGACTGCCAGAGATACAGAAGATAGCCCTATTCGGTAAAAGTCCAAGTCTGTATTATGGCAAGAACAGCTCAAATAAGCAAAGAGAAACAACAGTTCTCCATTACTTTAAGATATACTTGTGCTATTTTGTTCATTTTTTTGCATTTTGTGTAGCAAATGTTTTAACTTATTGTGTACATGATGTTGCTGCAACCGTCTCCTATGAACGAAAATAACTTCTGGACATCAGAACAGCGATTTTTGTCAGAAGGTTTTTGTCTGAAGAAAAGACGCAGGAAAAGGGCTCCAGATTGGGTAGCCTTCTGAGAATCCGTAGGCAAGCAACTAAACTCCCACTGCCATCCAATCTACTTGCTAACGTGCAATCATTGGAAAATAAAATTTGTGATATGCAATTAAGATTATCCTACCAACGAGACATTAATTATGTAACATCTTATGTTTCACCAAAACGTGGCTGAACGAAGATATGGACAATATAGAGCTAGAGATATTTTCCATGCCCCAGCAGAACAGAGACGCTACCTCTGGTGAGACAAGGGGTTGGGGTGTGTGTCTATTTGTCAATAACAGCTGGTGCGCGATGTCTAATATTAAAGAAGTCTTGAGGTATTGCTCGCATGAGGTAGAGTACCTTATGATAAGCTGTAGACCACACTACCAAGAGAGCTCTCATCTGTATTATTCGTAGCTGTCTGTTACCACAGAACGAAACTGGCACTACTATACCGCACTCCACCAGCTGTATAAGGCCATAAGCAAAGAAGAAAATGCTCACCCAGAAGCGGCACTCCTAGTGGCCGGGGACTTTAATGCCGGCAAACTTAAATCAGTTTTACCATTTTTTTCCTGCATGTCACGTGCAACCAGAGAAAAACAACCCTAAACACACAGAGATGCATACAAAGCTCTCCCCCGCCCTCCATTTGGCAAATCTGACCATAATTCTATCCTCCTGGTTCCTGCTTACAAGCAAAAATGAAAGCAGGAAGTTCCAGTGACTCACTCAATACGGAAGTGGTCAGATGACGCAGATGCTACACTACAGTACTGTTTAGCAAGCACAGACTGGCATTGAGGAGTACACCACCTCAGTCATCCGCTTCATCAATACGTCGTCCCCACAGTGACTGTACGTACATATCCCAACCAGAAGCAATGGATTACAGGCAACATCCACACCGAGCCAAAGGCTAGAGTTTCCGCTTTCAAAGAGCGGGCGACTAATCCAGACGTTTATAAGAAATTCCACTATGCCCTCAGATGAACCATCAAAACAAGCAAAGCGTTTATACAGGACTAAGATGGAATCCTACTACACCGGCTCTGATGCTCGTCGGATGTTGCAGTGCTTGAAAATTATTACGCACTACAAAAGGAAACCCAGACGCGAGCTGCCCAGTGACGCGAGCCTACCAGACCCAGCTAAATGCCTTTTATGCTCGCTTCGAGGAAAGCAACAATGAAGCATGCACAAGAGTACCAGCTGTTTTGGATGACTGTGTGATAACGCTCTCATTAGCTGGGGCCCCTCAGGGGTGTGTACTTAGTCCCCTCCTGTATTCCCTGTTCACCCACAACTGCATGGCCAAACACGACTCCAACACCATCATTAAGTTTGCTGACAACACAACAGTCGTAGGCCTATAGGGAGAAGGTCAGAGAACTGGCAGTGTGGTGCTGGGGCTCTATAGAGAATCAAGCTAGCTAGCTATAGCTCTATAGAGAATCATGCTAGCTGGTTATGGCTCTATAGATAATCAAGCTAGCTAGCTCACTAGCTTAAAAACAGTGAGAAAAATAACTTTACCTAATCGATTTCGGTAGCTAGAATCAGACCACAACGTTAGAATTACAAACTCCTCATAACAATGACTTGGACAATAGCTTCCAAAAATGTATTACAAACAAGAAAAAAGCTTGCTACCTAGTCATAAAAGAAAGGCATTTTAACTTACCCGCCATGACAGCTAACAGCTGGGCTTCTCTGGTTTTGTTGTGCAAGTGGTAACCTGGCAACGCACGTCGTGATTGACAGGTGGTTGCGCCATACAACACTGCCTATGTGAGCTTTCACCAACCAACCAGAGTATACTGGTCTATGAAAACCTCATCTGATTGATGACAAGAAACATGTCCCACCTCCAAGATCTCTCTCTCTGGAAATCACCGTTTGCACATCTACAAATCGGTAGGGCGCTAAGCACTCCCAAAAGTCTGAGCGAGCGAAAATTGACGAGTACAGATGCAATTATTGCTCACCAATATTAAGCTACACGTTTGAGAATGTGTTTACACGACAGATTATTCTTTCTTTCATGTTCACAACGCATCAGTTACACACTTGCAAATTGTGTTTTCAACTAAAAATGATTTCTACATGACGAAATCATTATGTCAATGAATTAGCTCTCTAAGAATGAGCAGCTCTATATTACAAGATTGGCGGTATATGGTCTGCTGCTGACAGATTTGTGAATTCTTCGTCTCATTTGCTCGTTTTGGCAGAGATTCAGCCTGATCCGAAGTGACAGTTTGTGTAATTAGTTTCTAAAATTGTCACACTCTTCAGGCCTAGAACACTCCCAATGTTAAATGTACTGTTAATGTGCTGTTAAACTCTTTACCCTGAGTATTCAGAATGGAAACATTGCTAATGTTTCTATATATTATGAAGGGCTTGGAAGCAAACACTCAAATGATATAACCTTTTAAACCTCACACTTTCAGTCAGACAAGAAACACACAAAGTCAATTTGTCTTTCTTGTTTAGCATGCGTGGACATGCTTTATTGCCACGCTCGGGTCATAAACATACATACATGGCCTTGACATACAATATCCCTTTGGGCAAGAGGACGTGAGAAGGTATGCAACTTTAAAGCTAACTTTCACATGCTATAACAACTTTAAAGCTAATATTCACATGCTATAACAACTTTTAAGCTAACATTCACATGCTATAACAACTTTAAAGCTAACATTCACATGCTATAACAACTTTTAAGCTAATATTCACATGCTATAACAACTTTAAAGCTAATATTCACATGCTATAACAACTTTAAAGCTAATATTCACATGCTATAACAACTTTAAAGCTAATATTCACATGCTATAACAACTTTAAAGCTAATATTCTCATGCTATAACAACTTTTAAGCTAATATTCACATGCTATAACAACTTTTAAGCTAACTTTCACGTGCTATAACAACTTTAAAGCTAATATTCACATGCTATAACAACTTTAAAGCTAACATTCACACTTTTCAGCCACACTGAAAACATTGGCAATGTGTCTTTCTTCAAACATCAATGTGTTCTGTTATTCATGAGGCCACCTGCTTGGATGCTTTATCTCCAGCGGCTATGTTATATGCAACAGGTGAGTGGGAGCTATTAGACTGCGCTACGGGGGACCATTCACTGCTTCGGTCTAAATTACGTGTTGGCCCAGTTGTGGGGAGATGTGACTTTCATCCCAAGTTGTTTGTATTAAAATTCAGCTTAACACTTCGCTGCTGCTAAAAGTCTTTAACTCTTTCAGTCAGACTTCTGCTAAATGTCCTCAACTTGTTCAGTCAGACTTCTGCTAAATCTCCTCAACTTGTTCAGTCAGACTTCTGCTAAATGTCCTCAACTTGTTCAGTCAGACTTCTGCTAAATGTCCTCAACTTGTTCAGTCAGACTGCTGCTAAATGTCTTCAACTTGTTCAGTCAGACTGCTGCTAAATGTCCTCAAATTGTTCAGTCAGACTGCTGCTAAATGTCCTCAACTTGTTCAGTCAGACTTCTGCTAAATGTCCTCAACTTGTTCAGTCAGACTTCTGCTAAATGTCTTCAACTTGTTCAGTCAGACTTCTGCTAAATGTCTTCAACTTGTTCAGTCAGACTTCTGCTAAATGTCTTCAACTTGTTCAGTCAGACTTCTGCTAAATGTCTTCAACTTGTTCAGTCAGACTTCTGCTAAATGTCTTCAACTTGTTCAGTCAGACTTCTGCTAAATGTCTTCAACTTGTTCAGTCAGACTGCTGCTAAATGTCTTCAACTTGTTCAGTCAGACTGCTGTTAAATGTCCTCAACTTGTTCAGTCAGACTTCTGCTAAATGTCTTCAACTTGTTCAGTCAGACTTCTGCTAAATGTCCTCAACTTGTTCAGTCAGACTTCTGCTAAATGTCTTCAACTTGTTCAGTCAGACTTCTGCTAAATGTCTTCAACTTGTTCAGTCAGACTGCTGCTAAATGTCCTCAACTTGTTCAGTCAGACTTCTGCTAAATGTCTTCAACTTGTTCAGTCAGACTTCTGCTAAATGTCTTCAACTTGTTCAGTCAGACTGCTGCTAAATGTCCTCAACTTGTTCAGTCAGACTTCTGCTAAATGTCTTCAACTTGTTCAGTCAGACTTCTGCTAAATGTCCTCAACTTGTTCAGTCAGACTTCTGCTAAATGTCTTCAACTTGTTCAGTCAGACTGCTGCTAAATGTCTCCTCAACTTGTTCAGTCAGACTTCTGCTAAATGTCTTCAACTTGTTCAGTCAGACTTCTGCTAAATGTCTTCAACTTGTTCAGTCAGACTGCTGCTAAATGTCTTCAACTTGTTCAGTAAGACTTCTGCTAAATGTCCTCAACTTGTTCAGTCAGACTTCTGCTAAATGTCTTCAAATGTCTTGTTCAGTCAGACTTCTGCTAAATGTCTTCAACTTGTTCAGTCAGACTGCTGCTAAATGTCCTCAACTTGTTCAGTCAGACTTCTGCTAAATGTCTTCAACTTGTTCAGTCAGACTTCTGCTAAATGTCTTCAACTTGTTCAGTCAGACTTCTGCTAAATGTCTTCAACTTGTTCAGTCAGACTGCTGCTAAATGTCTTCAACTTGTTCAGTCAGACTTCTGCTAAATGTCTTCAACTTGTTCAGTCAGACTTCTGCTAAATGTCTTCAACTTGTTCAGTCAGACTGCTGCTAAATGTCTTCAACTTGTTCAGTAAGACTTTGCTAAATGTCCTCAACTTGTTCAGTCAGACTTCTGCTAAATGTCTTCAACTTGTTCAGTCAGACTGCTGCTAAATGTCTTCAACTTGTTCAGTCAGACTGCTGCTAAATGTCTTCAACTTGTTCAGTCAGACTGCTGCTAAAAGTCTTTAACTCTTTCAGTCAGACTGCTGCTAAATGTCCTCAACTTGTTCAGTCAGACTGCTGCTAAATGTCCTCAACTTGTTCAGTCAGACTGCTGCTAAATGTCTTCAACTTGTTCAGTCAGACTTCTGCTAAATGTCTTCAACTTGTTCAGTAAGACTGCTGCTAAATGTCTTCAACTTGTTCAGTCAGACTGCTGCTAAATGTCCTCAACTTGTTCAGTCAGACTTCTGCTAAATGTCTTCAACTTGTTCAGTCAGACTTCTGCTAAATGTCTTCAACTTGTTCAGTCAGACTGCTGCTAAATGTCTTCAACTTGTTCAGTAAGACTTCTGCTAAATGTCCTCAACTTGTTCAGTCAGACTTCTGCTAAATGTCTTCAACTTGTTCAGTCAGACTGCTGCTAAATGTCCTCAAATTGTTCAGTCAGACTGCTGCTAAAAGTCTTTAACTCTTTCAGTCAGACTGCTGCTAAATGTCTTCAACTTGTTCAGTCAGACTGCTGCTAAATGTCCTCAACTTGTTCAGTCAGACTGCTGCTAAAAGTCTTTAACTCTTTCAGTCAGACTGCTGCTAAATGTCTTCAACTTGTTCAGTCAGACTGCTGCTAAATGTCTTCAACTTGTTCAGTCAGACTGCTGCTAAATGTCTTCAACTTGTTCAGTCAGACTGCTGCTAAAAGTCTTTAACTTGTTCAGTCAGACTGCTGCTAAATGTCCTCAACTTGTTCAGTCAGACTGCTGCTAAATGTCTTCAACTTGTTCAGTCAGACTTCTGCTAAATGTCTTCAACTTGTCAGTAAGACTGCTGCTAAATGTCTTCAACTTGTTCAGTCAGACTTCTGCTAAATGTCTTCAACTTGTTCAGTCAGACTGCTGCTAAATGTCTTCAACTTGTTCAGTAAGACTTCTGCTAAATGTCCTCAACTTGTTCAGTAAGACTTCTGCTAAATGTCTTCAACTTGTTCAGTCAGACTGCTGCTAAATGTCTTCAACTTGTTCAGTCAGACTGCTGCTAAATACAACACTGCCTATGTGAGCCAGAGCGCCCTGCCTGCTACCTCGATCCCCAGAGGAACCAACCCGGCACCGACAGGTAGTGTGACCTTTGCAGCCACATGATGCATGAGCTGGAACCCCCTCCGGGCTCCCTGCGCATCGCCTCTCCCAGCTCCATTGTCTGGACAACGTGGTCCATGGCGGTTCCAAGATGGTGGAGCTCCTCCTCCACCCTTATACCCGGGGTACCTGCTCCTGCTGACTCCATAGGTTTGGGCCGGAATTCTGGAAGGGGTGCGTAGTGGCTTCAGAGAAGTCAGGTGCAGGAGAGCAAAAGCTGTGTTACAATGGCGCAGTTTTACTTCTTGGTGACTGGGGGGCAGTATTGAGTAGCTTGGATAATAAGGTGCCCAGAGTAAACTGCCTGATACTCAGGCCAAACGCTAGAATATGCATATAATTAGTAGATTTGGATAGAAAACACTCTGAATTTTCTAAAACTGTTTGAATGATGTCTGTGAGTATAACAGAACTCATATGGCAGGCGAAATTAGTCACAACTGGCAACCATCAATACGCACACTTGGCAACCCTCATTAGTCACAAGAGGCATACTTGGAGTCCCTGATTATTCCCTCTTTTATCTAGCGCTCCCTAGCATCACTCTTCAGACAGCATTGTCCTGATACTCTCTTGTTTTGTGTCGCTCTATGTTGGTTATTATTATTATTATTATTAAACTCACTTCCTGCTTCCTGACTCCCAACGTTATCGTTACACCCTTAGTATTGAACAGGAACTTGAAGTCAAAATGTATACTGTAACCACTGTGTAGCCCGTGCTTTGGACAATGCTGCTATTGTAATAATCAAAGCTAATACACATGTATAAGAACCTTTGTAACGTTACTGTCACTCATTAAGAAATGACAACGTGTCAGTCATTTTGAAGCTGCAAAAGTGGTCTACTCTACTGTTCAGGCGATTTCATGTATTTCATTCTAGGCCATCCTCTTATTGGGATGCCAGATCACTTTTATGTGAGGTATATAATTACAACGTCTGTGCTTGTATAACAGTATAACTTTAGACCGTCTCCTCGCCCATACCCGGGCGCGAACCAGGGACCCTCTGCACACATCAACAACAGTCACCCACGAAGCATCGTTACCCATCGCTCCACAAAAGCCACGGCCCTTGCAGAGCAAAGGGAACCACTACTTCAAGGTCTCAAAGCGAGTGAAGTCACCGATTGAAACGCTATTTAGCGTGCACTGCCGCTAACTAACCTAGCCGTTTCACATCCGTCACACTTGTATAATTTTCACATCATGTGTATTATAGTCACATGTATTTAGGTCATCTAATGGTTATGGTTGGTACCAGACTGACATCATTATGCCACGGAGGCATAAGCAACAAAAATTGTTCTTCAGGACATGCCAGATAGCCTGGCACACTTCTGTTATGATCTCTACCCGGCACAGCCAGGAGGGGTCTGGCCACCCCTCATAGCCTGGTTCCTCTCTAGGTTTCTAATCTCCACCCGGCACAGCCAGCAGGGGTCTGGCCACCCCACATAGCCTGGTTCCTCTCTAGGTTTCTAATCTCCACCCGGCACAGCCAGGAGGGGTCTGGCCACCCCACATAGCCTGGTTCCTCTCTAGGTTTCTAATCTCCACCCGGCACCGCCAGGAGGGGTCTGGCCACCCCACATAGCCTGGTTCCTCTCTAGGTTTCTAATCTCCACCCGGCACAGCCAGAAGAGGTCTGGCCACCCCTCATAGCCTGGTTCCTCTCTAGGTTTTGTCCTAGGTTCTGGCCTTTCTAGGGAGTTTTTCCTAGCCACCATGCTTCTACACCTGCATTGCTTGCTGTTTTATGGGTTTTAGGCTGGGTTTCTGTGCAGCACTTTGAGATAACAGCTGATGTAAGCTTTAGATTTGATGATGGCACCAACTGTCAAAATTTCTAGCTTATAAATTACACTACCGGGTCAAAAGTTTTAGAACACCTACTCATTCAAGGTTTTTTTTTATTTTTATTTTTTACTATTTTCTACATTGTGTGAAGACATCCAAACTATGAAATAACACATATGGAATCATGTACTAAACAAAAAAAAGTTTTTTAAAAAGTATTAAACAAATCAAAATATAATTTCTTTTTGAGATTCTTCAAAGCAGCCACCCTCTGCCTTTTTATTCATTTTTAAACACATTCTCATTTATTTTTATTTATTCATTTTTAAAGGTCAGTTGACTGGGAACACATTCTCATTTACAGCAACAAGCTGGGGAATAGTTACAGGGGAGAGGAGATGAATGAGCCAATTGTTAGCTGGGGAGGAGTAGGTGACCGTGATGGTATCAGGGCCAGATTGGGAATTTAGCCAGGACACCGGGGTTAACACCCCTACTCTTACAGTAAGTGCCATGGGATCTTTAATGACCAAAGAGAGTCAGGACACACGTTTAACGTCCCATCCTGTGTAGGGTGCCGTCTTTCGGATGGGACGTTAAATGGGTGTCCTGATTCTCTGTGACGGCAATGTCCCCGATCACTGCCCTGGGGAATTTGGATATTTTTTAGACCAAAGAGTTGTCCCTCCATCACCACTTCCAGCAGCATCTGATATCCCATCTTGGGACCAACCCTGCTTGGCTTCATAAGTCAACAGTGGGATGCAGAGTGGGATGCTACTTTCTTTGATGACAGCTTTGCACACTCTTGGCATCCTCTCAACTGGCTACACCTGGAATGCAATGTTGTTGCTGCCCTGACACAACATCTCCCGACTGAAAACGGATGCAGAAGGGTCAGAGGGTCCTAGATGCAACCACTCCTCTCGGTCTCTCTGCTGCGCTTATCAACCACTCCTCTCTGTCTCTCTGCTGCGCTTATCAACCACTCCTCTCTGTGTCTCTCTGTGTCTCTCTGCTGCACTTATCAACCACTCCTCTCTGTCTCTCTGCTGCACTTATCAACCACTCCTCTCTGTGTCTCTGTGTCTCTCTGCTGCACTTATCAACCATTCCTCTCTGTCTCTCTCTGCTGCGCTTATCAACCATTCCTCTCTGTGTCTCTCTGCTGCGCTTATCAACCACTCCTCTCTGTCTCTCTCTGCTGCGCTTATCAACCACTCCTCTCTGTGTCTCTGCTGCGCTTATCAACCACTCCTCTCTGTGTCTCTCTGCTGCGCTTATCAACCACTCCTCTCTGTGTCTCTGCTGCGCTTATCAACCATTCCTCACTATGTCTCTGTCTCTTTCTGCTGCGCATATCAACCACTCCTCTCTGTATCTCTCTGTCTCTCTCTGCTGCGCTTATCAACCACTCCTCTCTGTCTCTCTGCTGCGCTTATCAACCACTCCTCTCTGTGTCTCTCTGTGTCTCTCTGCTGCACTTATCAACCACTCCTCTCTGTCTCTCTGCTGCGCTTATCAACCACTCCTCTCTGTGTCTCTGCTGCGCTTATCAACCACTCCTCTCTGTGTCTCTCTGTGTCTCTCTGCTGCACTTATCAACCACTCCTCTCTGTGTCTCTGTGTCTCTCTGCTGCACTTATCAACCATTCCTCTCTGTCTCTGTGTCTCTGCTGCGCTTATCAACCATTCCTCCTCTCTGTCTCTCTGCTGCGCTTATCAACCATTCCTCTCTGTCTCTCTCTGCTGCGCTTATCAACCATTCCTCTCTCTGTGTCTCTCTGCTGCACTTATCAACCATTCCTCTCTGTGTCTCTCTGTGTCTCTCTGCTGCGCTTATCAGCCACTCCTCTCTGTCTCTCTCTGCTGCGCTTATCAACCACTCCTCTCTGTCTCTCTCTGCTGCGCTTATCAACCATTCCTCTCTGTGTCTCTCTGCTGCGCTTATCAACCACTCCTCTCTGTCTCTCTGTGTCTCTCTGCTGCACTTATCAACCACTCCTCTCTGTGTCTCTCTGTGTCTCTCTGCTGAGCTTATCAGCCACTCCTCTCTGTGTCTCTCTGTCTCTCTCTGCTGCGTGTATCAGCCAACCAGACCCAATATTGATGATGATGTACATCAAGTGCTACTCAAATGTTATGCTGTTGTGGCAGTATTGTTGACATTTTAAACGAAGTAGTTAGCGACATACACGTTCATGTTATTTTAATTGAACCTTTATTTAACTAGGCAAGTCAGTTAAGAACAAATTCTTATTTTACAATGACGGCTTACTTGTAAACCCCCCTGCGAACATGACTATGTCAGAACAACAACAACCAAAACGGTGAATTGAGACGATGTGCACGTGACATCCCAACTGCCACTATATTCAACATTCCTAAATTCTAAAACCTGTACGCGAACATTCTGTGACCTGACGTGACCTGTTCTGTAACTCAAACTGGTCACCGCAGGACCTGCGAAACACCGTCAGGCAAGACACACACTCTGTTAATAGATCATGTGAAAAAAAAAACATGACATTGGGGCAGACACACACGTCGCCAGTGATAAGCTGATTTAACTAACGTGACCTTCTGCTCAATGTGCCTGACTAGATTCATTGACAAAAAAAACAGAGATGTAACTTAGCTGGCTGGTGATTTTTGGGGGCACTGATAGAAAGCGTGTAGCAGCTTGTTATTTATGATCGTTGGACAGCTTGCTGATGATGAAGTTGTTGACATGTTCTCAGAAATCAGTCCTGAGCTCAGCCAGCTGCAGCTGACTCTATACTGTCTGCAGTGCACTGAATCAGTCCTGAGCTCAGCCAGCTGCAGCTGACTCTATACTGTCTGCAGTGCACTGAATCAGTCCTGAGCTCAGCCAGCTGCAGCTGACTCTATACTGTCTGCAGTGCACTGAATCAGTCCTGAGCTCAGCCAGCTGCAGCTGACTCTATACTGTCTGCAGTGCACTGAATCAGTCCTGAGCTCAGCCAGCTGCAGCTGACTCTATACTGTCTGCAGTGCACTGAATCAGTCCTGAGCTCAGCCAGCTGCAGGTGACTCTATACTGTCTGCAGTGTACTGAATCAGTCCTGAGCTCAGCCAGCTGCAGCTGACACTATACTGTCTGCAGTGCACTGAATCAGTCCTGAGCTCAGCCAGCTGCAGCTGACTCTATACTGTCTGCAGTGTACTGAATCAGTCCTGAGCTCAGCCAGCTGCAGCTGACTCTATACTGTCTGCAGTGCACTGAATCAGTCCTGAGCTCAGCCAGCTGCAACTGACACTATACTGTCTGCAGTGCACTGAATCAGTCCTGAGCTCAGCCAGCTGCAGCTGACTCTATACTGTCTGCAGTGCACTGAATCAGTCCTGAGCTCAGCCAGCTGCAGCTGACTCTATACTGTCTGCAGTGCACTGAATCAGTCCTGAGCTCAGCCAGCTGCAGGTGACTCTATACTGTCTGCAGTGTACTGAATCAGTCCTGAGCTCAGCCAGCTGCAGCTGACTCTATACTGTCTGCAGTGTACTGAATCAGTCCTGAGCTCAGCCAGCTGCAGCTGACTCTATACTGTCTGCAGTGCACTGAATCAGTCCTGAGCTCAGCCAGCTGCAGCTGACTCTATACTGTCTGCAGTGCACTGAATCAGTCCTGAACTCAGCCAGCTGCAGCTGACTCTATACTGTCTGCAGTGCACTGAATCAGTCCTGAGCTCAGCCAGCTGCAGCTGACTCTATACGGTCTGCAGTGCACTGAATCAGTCCTGAGCTCAGCCAGCTGCAGCTGACTCTATACTGTCTGCAGTGCACTGAATCAGTCCTGAGCTCAGCCAGCTGCAGCTGACTCTATACTGTCTGCAGTGCACTGAATCAGTCCTGAGCTCAGCCAGCTGCAGCTGACTCTATACTGTCTGCAGTGCACTGAATCAGTCCTGAGCTCAGCCAGCTGCAGCTGACTCTATACTGTCTGCAGTGCACTGAATCAGTCCTGAGCTCAGCCAGCTGCAGCTGACTCTATACTGTCTGCAGTGCACTGAATCAGTCCTGAGCTCAGCCAGCTGCAGCTGACTCTATACTGTCTGCAGTGCACTGAATCAGTCCTGAGCTCAGCCAGCTGCAGCTGACTCTATACTGTCTGCAGTGTACTGAATCAGTCCTGAGCTCAGCCAGCTGCAGCTGACTCTATACTGTCTGCAGTGCACTGAATCAGTCCTGAGCTCAGCCAGCTGCAGGTGACTCTATACGGTCTGCAGTGTACTGAATCAGTCCTGAGCTCAGCCAGCTGCAGCTGACTCTATACTGTCTGCAGTGCACTGAATCAGTCCTGAGCTCAGCCAGCTGCAGCTGACTCCATACTGTCTGCAGTGTACTGAATCAGTCCTGAGCTCAGCCAGCTGCAGCTGACTCCATACTGTCTGCAGTGCACTGAATCAGTCCTGAGCTCAGCCAGCTGCAGCTGACTCCATACTGTCTGCAGTGCACTGAATCAGTCCTGAGCTCAGCCAGCTACAGCTGACTCTATACTGTCTGCAGTGCACTGAATCAGTCCTGAGCTCAGCCAGCTGCAACTGACACTATACTGTCTGCAGTGCACTGAATCAGTCCTGAGCTCAGCCAGCTGCAACTGACTCTGTACTGTCTGCAGTGCACTGAATCAGTCCTGAGCTCAGCCAGCTGCAGGTGACTCTATACGGTCTGCAGTGTACTGAATCAGTCCTGAGCTCAGCCAGCTGCAGCTGACTCTATACTGTCTGCAGTGCACTGAATCAGTCCTGAGCTCAGCCAGCTGCAGCTGACTCTATACTGTCTGCAGTGCACTGAATCAGTCCTGAGCTCAGCCAGCTGCAGCTGAGTCCATACTGTCTGCAGTGCACTGAATCAGTCCTGAGCTCAGCCAGCTGCAGCTGACTCCATACTGTCTGAATTGCACTGAATCAGTCCTGAGCTCAGCCAGCTGCAGCTGACTCCATACTGTCTGAATTGCACTGAATCAGTCCTGAGCTCAGCCAGCTGCAGCTGACTCCATACTGTCTGAATTGCACTGACTTAAAAAAAAAAATAAATAAAAAACTTATAGATGTAGGATCTTGCATGGATGTTGCAGGGGAACTTTACTGCAATGCAGGACTTTTTCAAAGTATAGTGTATTTGAGGTTTAAAAAGCTTCTGATGTTTCTAATTTCCACTTTGAAATTTCAGACATGATTTTATCTTATGATGAAAAATGTATCAACCCCTACAAAAATGCTAATTAATTATAATCCACATAATAATTCACATTTCCTGTTGCTGAAGAATTAATTTCCTGTTGTAGAAAACTGGCTCAAATTAAGATCATACATCTGTAGATGTAAAATTGTGCGACTAAGATGTCCTCAGCAAACACATAAAAATAAAAGACAGATTTCTTGATTATTTTACAATTATATACGTTCTGACAAATTTAAGGAAGTGGTAGTCGCTATGTTGTCTCTACCATGTCTCAAGATGTACAAACAACAGTAACTGCCAGGGTGCGATATCCAAACATACAGTGGGAGTTGGAAGTTTACATACACTTAGATTGGAGTCATTAAAACTTGTTTTTCAACCACTCCACACATTTCTTGTTGACAAACTATAGTTTTGGCAAGTCGGTTAGGACATCTACTTTGTGCGTAACACAAGTAATTTTTCCAACAATTGTTTATAGACAGATTATTTCACGTATAATTCACTGTATCACAATTCCATTGGGTCAGAAGTTTACATTCACTAGCTTGGAAAATTCCAGAAAATGTCATGGCTTTAGAAGCTTCAGAGCTAATTTACATAATTTGAGTCAATTGGAGGTGTACCTGTGGATATATTTCAAGGCCTACCTTCAAATGCAGTGCCTCTTTGCTTGACATTATGGGAAAATCAAAAGAAATCAGCCAAGACATCAGAAGAAAATTGCAGACCTCCACAAGTCTGGTTCATTCTTGAGAGCAATTTCCAAATGCCTGAAGGTACCACGCTCATCTCTACAAACAATAGTTCACAAGTATAAACACCATGGGACCACGTAGCCGTCATACCGCTCAGGAAGGAGATACGTTCTGTCTCCTAGAGATGAACTTACTTTGGTGCGAAAAGTGCAAATCAATCCCAGAACAACAGCAAAGGACCTTCTGAAGATGCTGGAGGAAACAGGTACAAAAGTATCTATATCCACAGTGAAACGAGTCCTATATCAACATAACCTGAACGGCAGCTCAGCAAGGAAGAAGCCACTGCTCCAAAACCACCATAAAAAGCCAGACTACGGTTTGCAACTGCACATGGGGACAAAGATCGTACTTTTTGGAGAAATGTCCTCTGGTCTGATGAAACCAAAATAGAACTGTTTGGCAAATAATGACCATTGTTATGTTTAGAGGAAAAAGGGGGAGCTGAAGAACACCATCCCAACTGTGAAGCACGGGGGTGGCAGCATCATGTTGTGGGGGTGCTTTGCTTAGATGGCATCACGAGGAAGGAAAATTAGGTGAATATATTGAAGCAACATCTCAAGACATCAGTCAGGAACTTAAGGCTTGGTCGCAAATGGTCTTCCAAATGGACAATGACCACAAGCATACTTCCAAAGTTGTGGCAAAATGGCTTACAGACAACAAAGTCAAGGTATTGGTGTGGCCATCACAAAGCCCTGACCTTAATCTTATAGAAAATTTGAGAGCAGAACTGAAAAAGTGTGTGCGAGCAAGGAAGCCTACAAACCTGACTCAGTTAAACCAGCTCTGTCAGGAGGAATGGGCCAAAATTCACCCAACTTATTGTGGGAAGCTTGTGGAAGGCTACCCGTAATGTTTGACCCAAGTTAAACAGTTTAAAGGCAATGCTACCCAATACTAATGGAGCATATGTAACCTTCTGACCCACTGGGAATGTGATGAAAGAAATAAAAGCTGAAATAAATCATTCTCTCTACTATTATTCTGACTTTTCACATTCTTACAATAAAGTAGAAATAGGGAGGGAGGGAATGTTTATTCGGATTCAATGTCAGGAATTGTGAAAAACTGAGGTTAAATGTATTTGGCTAAGGTGTATGCAAACTTCCGACTTCAACTGTAGCACACCGACAAGGCAACACATGTGGAATCTGTGTGTTCAGCCCCCATTTTAAGTTTGCGGAAGTTCCATAATTTTTAACAAGAGCATCTACTTAATGACTAAAATGTCAATCTAACTGCGCAGTTTATCAGCATGACAGCAAGACATTGCCACTTTCCTTGGCCCCATCAACTGTAGTGAACTTAACCAATCAGTGCAGTCACCTTTCATCACCTTGTCAAACTGTGCCATTTTTTTTCTGTGATGATGATAATGGTGATGGTGAGGAAGAAAGTTACTTTCTGGTAAAAGAAGCGTTGATTATGAGTTTGCTCCTCTATGATGAGGGGCATGAGACACAGTAATCAAAACAATCACAAGGGTTACATAAATAAAATAAAAAACAGTGATTACTCCGGAGGGGGGTGTCCAAATCAGGTGGAATGTCTTAGATCTGCGGATCAGTGGGTGGTGGAAGTCACCTTGCATCCCTAATGGCACCCTTTGCCCTATGGAGTGCACTTCTTTTGGGTCAAAAGTAGTCCACTGTAGGGAATAGGGTGCCATTTTGGGACGCATCCTAACCTACAATTTTAGAACCGTTCACATCTCTCAGATGAAAGCAGGTATGTAAATTCAATCCATTAAAACTCTTAAACAGGTCACACTTCAAGGCCACAACTATCTTCTAACTATACTATACCTCAGATCCTCTTTTTCTCTTGAAGACCTTCTCTGACAGCCAGTCATATTGATAAAAAGCACAACTTAACTCGACCACATGCAAGCGCACGCACACAGCAGAGCCTGCTTGCCTGCCTGCCACCAACCTGTTGCCTTGGTGACAGTACCTTTCCCTGCCTTACATCTCCCCCACTTTCTCTCCCTCGCTCCTTCTCTCCCCCCCTCGCCATCCTCTCCTTCTCTCCTCCCCCCCCTCGCCATCCTCTCCTCTCCTCCCCCTCCCCTCCCACATCCTCTCACTCTCCTCCCCCTCCCCTCCCACATCCTCTCACACTCTCCTCCCCCATCCCTCTCTCCTCCCCTCCTCCCCCTCCCCTCCCACATCCTCTCCACATCTTCTCCCTCTCTCCTCCCCCTCCCCTTCCACATCCTCTAACTCTCCTTCTCTTCTCAGAATGTTACTTGGTGATATGGTGCTGCTAGTCATAGACAACATTTAGAGACAGAATACAGACATAGTTGTTTGCACACATATACAAATAAGTCAATTGAATATAGAGCTAATTAGAGAATGAGCAGTGGATATACATCAATCTAATTATATCTAAATGCAGAGAGATGAACAAAAGTGCAGAATAGCGCAGTTCATGTTCATGGATTATTTCTCAAGGCATTGTGAGATCTGATCATGTCTGGAAAACAAGTGCACCCTCACAGCCTTCCCATGAGGTCCATGACGTTCAAAGATCCTCTATATATGTAATGTCTGTACAGTGCCTTCAGAAAGTATTCAAAACCCCTTTGACTGTTTTGGTTATGTTACAGCCTGAATTTTTAAAACAAATTAAATTGCGATTTTGTGTCACTGATTTACACACACACGATAACCCCATACTGTCAACGTGGAATGTTGTTTGTAGAACATTTTAGAAGTTAATTAATCTGAAGCTGAAATCTCTTGAGTCAATAAGTATTCAAGAACGAAGCCTGTAATGAAAAAATAATAACATGCCAAAACATCCTGTTTGCAACAAGGCACTTTAGTAATACTGCAAAAACATTGGCAAAGACATTGACTTTTCTCCTGATTACAAAGGACTATGTTTGGGGTAATTCCAACACATCACTGAGTACTGCTCTTCATATTTTTAAGCATGGTGGTGGCTGCGTCATGTTATGGGTATTGTGGCAGTTTCGGAGCCATGATCTTGGTAAGGCAGGGTTTACATACATACAAAAACACACCACCAGCCCACCTGAAGGGTTAACAGGTACAGGCAGTGTTCCAGAACTCAGGTACAGGCAGTGTTCCAGAACGCAGGTACAGGCAGTGTTCCAGAACTCAGGTACAGGCAGTGTTCCAGACCTTAGGTACAGGCAGTGTTCCAGAACTCAGGTACAGGCAGTGTTCCAGAACTCAGGTACAGGCAGTGTTCCAGAACTCAGGAACAGGCAGTGTTCCAGAACTCAGGAACAGGCAGTGTTCCAGAACTCAGGAACAGGCAGTGTTCCAGAACTCAGGAACAGGCAGTGTTCCAGAACTCAGGAACAGGCCGTGTTCCAGAATTCAGGTACAGGCTGTGTTCCAGAACTCAGGTACAGGCAGTGTTCCAGAACTCAGGTACAGGCAGTGTTGGGAACTCAGGAACAGGCAGTGTTCCAGAACTCAGGAACAGGCAGTGTTCCAGAACTCAGGTACAGGCAGTGTTCCAGAACTCAGGAACAGGCAGTGTTCCAGAACTCAGGTACAGGCAGTGTTCCAGAACTCAGGAACAGGCAGTGTTCCAGAACTTAGGTACAGGCAGTGTTCCAGAACTCAGGAACAGGCAGTGTTCCAGAACTTAGGTACAGGCAGTGTTCCAGGACTTAGGTACAGGCAGTGTTCCAGGACTTAGGTACAGGCAGTGTTCCAGGACTTAGGTACAGGCAGTGTTCCAGAACTCAGGAACAGGCCGTGTCCCAGAACTCAGGAACAGGCCGTGTTCCAGAACTCAGGTACAGGCAGTGTTCCAGAACTCAGGTACAGGCGGTGTTCCAGAACTCAGGTACAGGCGGTGTTCCAGAACTCAGGTACAGGCAGTGTTCCAGAACTCAGGTACAGGCAGTGTTCCAGAACTCAAACAAAGTAAATACGTTGTCATCAGTGGAAGGTCCTAAACTCTGGGTCTTTCGGGGTTCACTCCGTGTGGAAATCTTCAGTTCTCTTATTCCCGGTAAACCTTCTCCACCGTATGTTTAGTCTCTCCAATAGCCTCCTCCTCATTCACTTGTCGGGGTCAAGAGGAAAAAAACAAACCCAGGACGCTGTGAAGTAGAGGCCCCTGATTGATTTCACCCGTCTGCCGTTTAGTCTCTAATTACAACTGGAGACAGGTGTGGCTGTTCCACTGCAGTCTGGCAGTTTCCCCTGAGCTGTCCGTGGTCCTGCCTCTGGGGAATACTTCCTATTGCTGTCCGTGGTCCTGCCTCTGGGGAATACTTCCTATTGCTGTCCGTGGTCCTGCCTCTGGGGAATACTTCCTATTGCTGTCCGTGGTCCTGCCTCTAGGGAATACCTCCCATTGCTGTCCGGGATCCTGCCTCTAGGGAATACTTCCTATTGCTGTCCGTGGTCCTGCCTCTAGGGAATACCTCCCATTGCTGTCCAGGATCCTGCTTTTAGGGAATACTTCCGATTGCTGTCCAGGATCCTGCCTCTAGGGAATACCTCCCATTCCTGTCCGGGATCCTGCCTCTAGGGAATACTTCCGATTGCTGTCCAGGGTCCTGGCAACCAGAAAACACAGAGACCTCGCAGGCACATACCGTCCATCCACCACACAACCCCTGAAACCGCTATAGAATGCTTGTAATCGGCAAGGACTAGGGAGATTTTTTAAATAAAAAATAAATGGAAGAGAGTTAAGCACAGTCAAAATCCTCTGTAAACCTGGTTCAGTCTGCTTTCCACCAGACACTGGGAGATGAATTCACCTTTCAGCAGGACAATAACCTAAAACACAATGCCACATCGACACTGGAGTTACTACCAAAATGACAAAATATTCCTGAGTGGACTAGTTACAGTTTTGACTAAAATCACCATGAAAAACAATGGCAAGACTTGAAAATGTCTGTCTACCAATGATCAACAATCAACCTGAGAGGTTGAAGAATTTTTAAAAGAATTATGGGTAAATATTTTACAATCCAAGAGTGCAAAGATCTTAGAGACGTTCCCAAACATCCTCACACCTGTAATCGCAAAGCATTCTACAAAATATTGACTCAGGTGTGTGAATACTTTAGTAAATGAAATATTTTTGTACTTAATTTTCAGTAAATTAATAAACATTTATCAAATCACTTCACTTCAAAAGAGATACAATGCAGAAGTTCAAAGCTTCTGTACATTGAATATAGCATGGAGGAGGGGATTTGTATATATGGACATATATAGACATGCCAATCAATAGAGTTAGCAAACACACAGACATCCAAAGCTGTGGACTAACAGAGATTGGCTAAGACTCAGAGTCAATGAGGTATTGAACACAAACACTTTAGCCATCCAGCCGTCCAGCCTGTGGGCACGTTTGAGGTCCTCTCCCAGCCGTCCAGCCTGTGGGCACGTTTGAGGTCCTCTCCCAGCCGTCCAGCCTGTGGGCACGTTTGAGGTCCTCTCCCAGCCGTCCAGCCTGTGGGCACGTTTGAGGTCATTTCCCAGCCGTCCAGCATGTGGGCACGTTTGAGGTCCTCTCCCAGCCGTCCAGCCTGTGGGCACGTTTGATGTCCTCTCCCAGCCGTCCAGCCCGCGGGCACGTTTGAGGTCCTCTCCCAGCCATCCAGCATGTGGCACGTTTGAGGCCCTCTCCCAGCCGTCCAGCCTGTGGGCACGTTTGAGATCCTCTCCCAGCCGTCCAGCCTGTGGGCACGTTTGAGGTCCTCTCCCAGCCGTCCAGCATTTGGGCACGTTTGAGGTCCTCTCCCAGCTGTCCAGCATGTGGGCACGTTTGAGGTCCTCTCCCAGCCGTCCAGCATGTGGCACGTTTGAGGTCCTCTCCCAGCCGTCCAGCCTGTGGGCACGTTTGAGGTCCTCTCCCAGCCATCCAGCATGTGGCACGTTTGAGGTCCACTCCCAGCCGTCCAGCCTGTGGGCACGTTTGAGGTCATTTCCCAGCCGTCCAGCATGTGGCACGTTTGAGGTCATTTCCCAGCCGTCCAGCATGTGGCACGTTTGAGGTCCTCTCCCAGCCGTCCAGCCTGTGGGCACGTTTGAGGGCCTCTCCCAGCCGTCCAGCCTGTGGGCACGTTTGAGGTCCTCTCCCAGCCATCCAGCATGTGGCACGTTTGAGGTCCACTCCCAGCCGTCCAGCCTGTGGGCACGTTTGAGGTCATTTCCCAGCCGTCCAGCATGTGGCACGTTTGAGGTCATTTCCCAGCCGTCCAGCATGTGGCACGTTTGAGGTCCTCTCCCAGCCGTCCAGCCTGTGGGCACGTTTGAGGGCCTCTCCCAGCCGTCCAGCCTGTGGGCACGTTTGAGGTCCTCTCCCAGCCGTCCAGCCTGTGGGCACGTTTGAGGTCCTCTCCAGCCGTCCAGCATGTGGGCACGTTTGAAGTTCTCTCCCAGCCGTCCAGCATGTGGGCACGTTTGAGGTTCTCTCCCAGCCGTCCAGCATGTGGGCACGTTTGAGGTCCTCTCCCAGCCGTCCAGCATGTGGCACGTTTGAGGTCCTCTCCCAGCCGTCCAGCATGTGGGCACGTTTGAGGTCTTCTCCCAGCCGTCCAGCATGTGGGCACGTTTGAGGTCATTTCCCAGCCGTCCAGCATGTGGCACGTTTGAGGTCATTTCCCAGCCGTCCAGCATGTGGCACGTTTGAGGTCCTCTCCCAGCCGTCCAGCCTGTGGGCACGTTTGAGGGCCTCTCCCAGCCGTCCAGCCTGTGGGCACGTTTGAGGTCCTCTCCCAGCCGTCCAGCCTGTGGGCACGTTTGAGGTCCTCTCCAGCCGTCCAGCATGTGGGCACGTTTGAGGTTCTCTCCCAGCCGTCCAGCATGTGGGCACGTTTGAGGTCCTCTCCCAGCCGTCCAGCATGTGGCACGTTTGAGGTCCTCTCCCAGCCGTCCAGCATGTGGGCACGTTTGAGGTCCTCTCCCAGCTGTCCAGCATGTGGGCACGTTTGAGGTCATTTCCCAGCCGTCCAGCATGTGGCACGTTTGAGGTCATTTCCCAGCCATCCAGCATGTGGCACGTTTGAGGTCCTCTCCCAGCCGTCCAGCCTGTGGGCACGTTTGAGGGCCTGTCCCAGCCGTCCAGCCTGTGGGCACGTTTGAGGTCCTCTCCCAGCCGTCCAGCCAGTGGGCACGTTTGAGGTCCTCTCCAGCCGTCCAGCATGTGGGCACGTTTGAGGTTCTCTCCCAGCCGTCCAGCATGTGGGCACGTTTGAGGTTCTCTCCCAGCCGTCCAGCATGTGGGCACGTTTGAGGTCCTCTCCCAGCCGTCCAGCATGTGGCACGTTTGAGGTCCTCTCCCAGCCGTCCAGCATGTGGGCACGTTTGAGGTCCTCTCCCAGCCGTCCAGCATGTGGGCACGTTTGAGGTCCTCTCCCAGCCGTCCAGCCTGTGGGCATGTTTGAGGTCCTCTCCCAGCCGTCCAGCCCGTGGGCACGTTTGAGGTCCTCTCCCAGCCGTCCAGCCTGTGGGCACGTTTGAGGTCCTCTCCCAGCCGTTGAGCATGTGGGCACGTTTGAGGTCCTCTCCCAGACGTCCAGCATGTGGCACGTTTGAGGTCCTCTCCCAGCCGTCCAGCATGTGGCACGTTTGAGGTCCTCTCCCAGCCGTCCAGCCTGTGGGCACGTTTGAGGTCCTCTCCCAGCCATCCAGCATGTGGCACGTTTGAGGTCCTCTCCCAGCCGTCCAGCCTGTGGGCACGTTTCAGGTCATTTCCCAGCCGTCCAGCAAATCAAATCAAATCAAATCAAATTTTATTTGTCACATACACATGGTTAGCAGATGTTAATGCGAGTGTAGCGAAATGCTTGTGCTTCTAGTTCCGACAATGCAGTAATAACGAGCAAGTAATCTAACTAACAATTCCCAAAAAAAACTACTGTCTTATACACAGTGTAAGGGGATAAAGAATATGTACATAAGGATATATAAATGAGTGATGGTACAGAGCAGCATAGGCAAGATACAGTAGATGATATCGAGTACAGTATATACATATGAGATAAGTATGTAAACCAAGTGGCATAGTTAAAGTGGCTAGTGATACATGTATTACATAAGGATGCAGTCGATGATATAGAGTACAGTATCAACGTATGCATATGAGATGAACAATGTAGGGTAAGTAACATTATATAAGGTAGCATTGTTTAAAGTGGCTAGTGATATATTTACATAATTTCCCATCAATTCCCATGATTAAAGTGGCTGGAGTAGAGTCAGTGTCATTGACAGTGTGTTGGCAGTAGCCACTCAATGTTGGTGGTGGCTGTTTAACAGTCTGATGGCCTTGAGATAGAAGCTGTTTTTCAGTCTCTCGGTCCCAGCTTTGATGCACCTGTACTGACCTCGCCTTCTGGATGACAGCGGGGTGAACAGGCAGTGGCTCGGGTGGTTGATGTCCTTGATGATCTTTATGGCCTTCCTGTAGCATCGGGTTGTGTAGGTGTCCTGGAGGGCAGGTAGTTTGCCCCGGTGATGCGTTGTGCAGACCTCACTACCCTCTGGAGAGCCTTACGGTTGAGGGCGGTGCAGTTGCCATACCAGGCGGTGATACAGCCCGCCAGGATGCTCTCGATTGTGCATCTGTAGAAGTTTGTGAGTGCTTTTGGTGACAAGCCGAATTTCTTCAGCCTCCTGAGGTTGAAGAGGCGCTGCTGCGCCTTCCTCACGATGCTGTCTGTGTGAGTGGACCAATTCAGTTTGTCTGTGATGTGTATGCCGAGGAACTTAAAACTTGCTACCCTCTCCACTACTGTTCCATCGATGTGGATGGGGGTGTTCCCTCTGCTGTTTCCTGAAGTCCACAATCATCTCCTTAGTTTTGTTGACGTTGAGTGTGAGGTTATTTTCCTGACACCACACTCCGAGGGCCCTCACCTCCTCCCTGTAGGCCGTCTCGTCGTTGTTGTTGGTAATCAAGCCTACCACTGTTGTGTCGTCCGCAAACTTGATGATTGAGTTGGAGGCGTGCATGGCCACGCAGTCGTGGGTGAACAGGGAGTACAGGAGGGGGCTCAGAACGCACCCTTGTGGGGCCCCAGTGTTGAGGATCAGCGGGGTGGAGATGTTGTTGCCTACCCTCACCACCTGGGGCGGCCCGTCAGGAAGTCCAGTACCCAGTTGCACAGGGCGGGGTCGAGACCCAGGGTCTCGAGCTTGATGACGAGCTTGGAGGGTACTATGGTGTTGAATGCCGAGCTGTAGTCGATGAACAGCATTCTCACATAGGTATTCCTCTTGTCCAGATGGGTTAGGGCAGTGTGCAGTGTGGTTGAGATTGCATCGTCTGTGGACCTATTTGGGCGGTAAGCAAATTGGAGTGGGTCAAGGGTGTCAGGTAGGGTGGAGGTGATATGGTCCTTGACTAGTCTCTCAAAGCACTTCATGATGACGGATGTGAGTGCTACGGGGCGGTAGTCGTTTAGCTCAGTTACCTTAGCTTTCTTGGGAACAGGAACAATGGTGGCCCTCTTGAAGCATGTGGGAACAGCAGACTGGTATAGGGATTGGTTGAATATGTCCGTAAACACACCGGCCAGCTGGTCTGCGCATGCTCTGAGGGCGCGGCTGGGGATGCCGTCTGGGCCTGCAGCCTTGCGAGGGTTAACACGTTTAAATGTCTTACTCACTTCGGCTGCAGTGAAGGAGAGACCGCATGATTCCGTTGCAGGCCGTGTCAGTGGCACTGTATTGTCCTCAAAGCGGGCAAAAAAGTTATTTAGTCTGCCTGGGAGCAAGACATCCTGGTCCGTGACTGGGCTGGGTTTCTTCCTGTAGTCCGTGATTGACTGTAGACCCTGCCACATACCTCTTGTGTCTGAGCCGTTGAATTGAGATTCTACTTTGTCTCTGTACTGGCGCTTAGCTTGTTTGATAGCCTTGCGGAGGGAATAGCTGCACTGTTTGTATTCAGCCATGTTACCAGACACCTTGCCCTGATTAAAAGCAGTGGTTCGTGCCTTCAGTTTCACACGAATGCTGCCATCAATCCACGGTTTCTGGTTAGGGAATGTTTTAATCGTTGCTATGGGAACGACATCTTCAACGCACGTTCTAATGAACTCGCACACCGTATCAGCGTATTCGTCAATGTTGTTGTCTGACGCAATACGAAACATCTCCCAGTCCACGTGATGGAAGCAGTCTTGGAGTGTGGAGTCAGCTTGGTCGGACCAGCGTTGGACAGACCTCAGCGTGGGAGCTTCTTGTTTTAGTTTCTGTCTGTAGGCAGGGATCAACAAAATGGAGTCGTGGTCAGCTTTTCCGAAAGGGGGGCGGGGCAGGGCCTTATATGCGTCGCGGAAGTTGGAGTAACAATGATCCAGGGTCTTTCCACCCCTGGTTGCGCAATCAATATGCTGATAAAATTTAGGGAGTCTTGTTTTCAGATTAGCCTTGTTAAAATCCCCAGCTACAATGAATGCAGCCTCCGGATAAATCGTTTCCAGTTTGCAGAGAGTTAAATAAAGTTCGTTCAGAGCCATCGATGTGTCTGCTTGGGGGGGGATATATACGGCTGTGATTATAATCGAAGAGAATTCTCTTGGTAGATAATGCGGTCTACATTTGATTGTGAGGAATTCTAAATCAGGTGAACAGAAGGATTTGAGTTCCTGTATGTTTCCTTCATCACACCATGTCACGTTGGCCATAAGACATACGCCCCCGCCCGTCTTCTTACCAGAGAGATGTTTGTTTCTGTCGGCGCGATGCGTGGAGAAACCCGCTGGCTGCACCGCTTCGGATTGCGTCTCTCCAGTGAGCCATGTTTCCGTGAAGCAGAGAACGTTACAGTCTCTGATGTCCCTCTGGAATGCTACCCTTGCTCGGATTTCATCAACCTTGTTGTCAAGAGACTGGACATTGGCAAGAAGAATGCTGGGGAGTGGTGCACGATGTGCCCGTCTCCGGAGTCTGACCAGAAGACCGCTTCGTTTCCCTCTTTTTCTGAGTCGTTTTTTTTTTTTTGGTCGCTGCATGTGATCCACTCGGTTACACTGGTTGTAAGGCAGAACTCAGGATCCGCATCGCGAAAAACATATTCTTGGTCGTACTGATGGTGAGTTGACGCTGATCTTATATTCAGTAGTTCTTGTCGGCTGTATGTAAAGAAACCTAAGATGACCTGGGGTACTAGTGTAAGAAATAACACGTAAAAAACAAAAAACTGCATAGTTTCCTAGGAACGCGAAGCGAGGCGGCCATCTCTGTCGGCGCCGGAAGTACTTCATGTGGCACGTTTGACATCATTTCCCAGCCGTCCAGCATGTGGCACGTTTGAGGTCCTCTCCCAGCCGTCCAGCCTGTGGGCACGTTTGAGGGCCTCTCCCAGCCGTCCAGCCTGTGGGCACGTTTGAGGTCCTCTCCAGCCGTCCAGCATTTGGGCACGTTTGAGGTTCTCTCCCAGCCGTCCAGCATGTGGGCACGTTTGAGGTTCTCTCCCAGCCGTCCAGCATGTGGGCACGTTTGAGGTCCTCTCCCAGCCGTCCAGCATGTGGCACGTTTGAGGTCCTCTCCCAGCCGTCCAGCCTGTGGGCACGTTTGAGGTCCTCTCCCAGCCGTCGAGCCGTCCAGCCTGTGTGCACGTTTGGGGTCCTCTCCCAGCCGTCCAGCCTGTGGGCACGTTTGAGTTCCTCTCCCAGCCGTCCAGCCTGTGGGCACGTTTGAGTTCCTCTCCCAGCCGTCCAGCCTGTGGGCACGTTTGAGGTCCTCTCCCAGCCATCCAGCCTGTGGGCACGTTTGAAGTCCTCTCCCAGCCGTCCAGCATGTGGGCACGTTTGAGGTCCTCTCCCAGCCGTCCAGCATTTGGGCACGTTTGAGGTCCTCTCCCAGCCGTCCAGCCTGTGGGCACGTTTGAGTTCCTCTCCCAGCCGTCCAGCCTGTGGGCACGTTTGAGGTCCTCTCCCAGCCGTCCAGCCTGTGGGCACGTTTGAGTTCCTCTCCCAGCCGTCCAGCCTGTGGGCACGTTTGAGGTCCTCTCCCAGCCGTCCAGCCTGTGGGCACGTTTGAGGTCCTCTCCCAGCCTTCCAGCCTGTGGGCACGTTTGAGGTCCTCTCCCAGCCGTCCAGCATGTGGCACGTTTCAGGTCCTCTCCCAGCCGTCCAGCCTGTGGGCACGTTTCAGGTCCTCTCCCAGCCGTCCAGCATGTGGCACGTTTCAGGTCCTCTCCCAGCCGTCCAGCCTGTGGGCACGTTTGAGGTCCTCTCCCAGCCTTCCAGCCTGTGGGCACGATGAGGTCCTCTCCCAGACGTCCAGCATGTGGGCACGTTTGAGGTCCTCTCCCAGATGTCCAGCATGTGGGCACGTTTGAGGTCATCTCCCAGCCGTCCAGCCTGTGGGCACGTTTGAGGTCCTCTCCCAGCCGTCCAGCTTGTGGGCACGTTTGAGGTCCTCTCCCAGCCGTCCAGCCTGGGGGCACGTTTGAGGTCCTCTCCCAGCCGTCCAGCCTGGGGGCACGTTTGAGGTCCTCTCCCAGCCGTCCAGCCTGTGGGTACGTTTGAGATCATCTCCCAGCCGTCCAGCCTGTGGGCACATTTGAGGTCCTCTCCCAGCTGTCCAGCCTGGGGGCACGTTTGAGGTCCTCTCCCAGCCGTCCAGCCTGTGGGTACGTTTGAGGTCCTCTCCCAGCCGTCCAGCATGTGGCACGTTTGAGGTCCTCTCCCAGCCGTCCAGCCTGTGGGCACGTTCGAGGTCATCTCCCAGCCGTCCAGCCTGTGGGCACGTTTGAGGTCCTCTCCCAGACGTCCAGCCTGTGGGTACATTTGAGGTCCTCTCCCAGCCATCCAGCCTGGGGCCACGTTTGAGGTCCTCTCCCAGCCGTCCAGCCTGTGGGCAGGATGAGGTCCTCTCCCAGACGTCCAGCATGTGGGCACGTTTGAGGTCCTCTCCCAGCCGTCCAGCATGTGGGCACGTTTGAGGTCCTCTCCCAGCCGTCCAGCCTGTGGGCACGTTTGAGGTCCTCTCCCAGCCGTCCAGCCTGTGGGCACGATGAGGTCCTCTCCCAGACGTCCAGCATGTGGGCACGTTTGAGGTCCTCTCCCAGACGTCCAGCATGTGGGCACGTTTGAGGTCATCTCCCAGCCGTCCAGCCTGTGGGCACGTTTGAGGTCCTCTCCCAGCCGTCCAGCTTGTGGGCACGTTTGAGGTCCTCTCCCAGCCGTCCAGCCTGGGGGCACGTTTGAGGTCCTCTCCCAGCCGTCCAGCCTGGGGGCACGTTTGAGGTCCTCTCCCAGCCGTCCAGCCTGTGGGTACGTTTGAGATCATCTCCCAGCCGTCCAGCCTGTGGGCACATTTGAGGTCCTCTCCCAGCCGTCCAGCCTGGGGGCACGTTTGAGGTCCTCTCCCAGCCGTCCAGCCTGTGGGTACGTTTGAGGTCCTCTCCCAGCCGTCCAGCATGTGGCACGTTTGAGGTCCTCTCCCAGCCGTCCAGCCTGTGGGCACGTTCGAGGTCGTCTCCCAGCCGTGCTGCACATCTCAGAAGACAGCTTTACAGTGCCTTACAAAAGTATTCATCCCCTTGGGAGTTTTTCCTATTTTGTTCCAATTCAATCTGTAAGTTAAATGGATTTTTATTTGGATTTTATGTAACGGACATATACAATGAATTACAAAACATTATGAACAGAAAAGTGGTTTGTGTATATTTGCATTTGAGTTAAATGGGTGTCGCAATATCTATTGAATCACTGTTACAGTAAAATATTATTACCCAACAACATTTACACCTCGGGAAGAGGGGTATCTCAACATTTAACTGGCCTACAGCGCCTTGCAAATGTATTCATCCCCCTTGGCGTTTTTTCCTATTTTGTTGCTTTACAACCTGTAATTAAAATTGATTTTTATTTGGATTTCATGTAATGGACACACACAAAATAGTACAAATTGGTGAAGTGAAATGAAGAAAATGACTTCTTTCAAAAATTTCTCAAAAATACAAAATTGAAAAGTGGTGTGTGCATATGTATTCACCCCCTTTGCTATGAAGCCCCTAAATAAGATCTGGTGCAACCAATTACCTTCAGAAGTCACATAATTAGTTAAATAAAGTCCACCTGTGTGCAACCTAAGTGTCACATCATCTGTCACATGATCTCAGTTTATATTAATCTGTTCTGAAAGGCCCCAGAGTCTGCAACACCACAAAGCAAGGGGCACCACCAAGCAAGTGGCACCTTGAAGACCAAGTAGCTCTCCAAACAGGTCAGGGACAAAGTTGTTGATAAGTACAGATCAGGGTTGGGTAATAAAAAAATATTAGAAACTTTGAACATCCCACGGAGCACAATTAAATCCATTATTAAAAAATGGAAAGAATATGGCACCAAAACAAACCTGCCAAGAGAGGGCCACCCACCAAAACTCACGGACCATGCAAGGAGGACATTAGTCAGAGAGGCAACAAAGAGACCAAAGATAACCCTGAAGGGGCTGCAAAGCTCCACAGTGGTGATTGGAGTATTTGTCCATAGGACCACTTTAAGCCGTACACTCCACAGAGCTGGGCTTTACGGAAGAGTGGCCAGAAAAAAAGCCATTGCTTAAAGAAAGAAATAAGCAAACACGTTTGGTGTTCGCCAAAAGGCATGTGGGAGACTCCCCAGACATATGGAAGAAGGTACTCTGGTCAGATGAGACTAAAATGTAGCTTTTTGGCCATCAAGGAAAACACTATGTCTGGCACAAACCCTAAACCTCTCATCACCCCTTGCTTATTGGTGTTACAGACTCTGGGGCTTTTCAGAACAGGTGTATATATACTCAGATCATGTGACACTTAGATTGCACACAGGTGGACTGTATGTAACTAATTATGTGACTTCTGAAGGTAATTGGTTGCACCAGATCTTATTTAGGGGCTTCATAGCAAAGGGGGTGAATATATATGCACACACCACTTTTCCTTTTTTATTTTAGAGAATTCATTGAAACAAGTCATTTTTTTCATTTCACTTCACCAATTTGGATTATTTTGTGTGTGTCCATTACATGAAATCCAAATAAAAATCCACTTAAATTACAGGTTGTAAAGCAACAAAATAGGAAAATACGCCAAGGGGGATGAATACTTTTGCATAGTACTGTATCTTACCTCTGCAGATGCTACAGATTATATTGAGTGTAGGAACGATACTCCATCACCTATTCTGTCTTCCTCTTGTGAGGATTTAGCTGAGAACTTTAATAGCACATGAAAGGCAACCATTGATGCCAGATCTCCAGTAAGGTTGAAACAGGCCATATCCAAATGGAGAGCCTCTTGGAAACGAAACAATTAAACACTGGACCTGGATAATACCAAGAGGCTTTCTGTTGACATATCATCTAATGTTGATGTTGCTTTATCTGATTATCAGTGTGTATTTTTTTATTCATTGTTGCCCACATCAAAGGGTAATATGAATGCATTATTAAGAAACGTTATGAACAATACACCATCACCTATTCTGCCTTTCTCTCGTGATGATTGTGTTGATAACTTTAATAGCAAATGAAGGGTAACCATTGATGTCATAGCTCCAGTAAGGTTGAAAAAGGCCACATCCAAATGGAGAGCCTCTTGGATGAGGTGAGGAAACTAATCAATTAAAGAGAAATTGAAGAAAGGCAGAGCGGAAGTGGAGGAAGTCAAAGTTGCAGGATACATTATGATATTCTGACAGAGTTTCTTGGCATATAGAACAAGGCCCTTAGAAATGCCAGACAGGCTCGTTTTTCTAACTTGATCACTAATAATCAGAATAATTAAACAGTGCTCTTCTCGACCATTGATGGCCTGATAAATCCTACCCCCGCAAATCTATGTGAACTTTCCTCCACATCTAAATGTGATGAGTTTGCGACATATTTCAGAGATAAAATAACCATCATTAGGCTGGGTATCAGTCTAGCAAGACGTGATGAGAAGTTTAATGATTTGTGCCCGAGCCTACCACACAAAGGCACTATGGATTTATATTCCCGTGGTTGACGCAGACATGCTCAGGAAAGTGATATCACAACTTAAGCCTTCTACATGCCTTCTCGATCCCATCCCCACAACCTTCTTCAAAGCAGTTTTTAATTGCATATCTGAAGAAGTGCAAGCTATTGTTAATCACTTCCTGTGCACAGGCACTTTCCCCACTGCACTAAAAACTGTTATGGTAAAACCACTTCTGAAGAAAAGTAATCTAGATTTCTCAGCTCTTAGAATTTAGAATTTTCAGCCATCGCAAACCTTCCATTCGTAAGCAAAATTCTAGATAAATTGGTTTTCACACAGCTAAATAATGTATGTGAAAAGTGTTAGACTGATCCAATGAACCATTGCATGTCTGTTCAAAATGTTGAATCAAGACTGCCCAAATGTACCTAATTGGTTTATTAATAATATATTTTCAAGTTCATAATTGTGCATTCTCCTCAAACAATAGCATGGTATTATTTCACTCTAATAGTTACTGTAAATCGGACAGTGCAGTGAGATTAACAAGAATTTAAGATTTCTGCCCATATAAGACATGTCCATGTCCTGGAAAGTTTGCTGTTACTCACAACGTCATTCTAGTCACATTAGAGCAGGTTAGCAACAACCGTCCCGTAATAGGGTCCCATAGAGTTTAAACACAATATTTGTTTAATTATTTGTCCTGTTTTTTTTCTCGTGGGTTAAATTGAAATTGCAACAAATTTTTTATAACTTGTTTTAAAAATAGCGATATTTGGGAGAAGTTTTCCTATTCAAATAACTGAAAGAGAGAGGTTGTAAACTGAATAAAGAGAAAAAAGGCCATTCTTGAAAATGGGGTGAGACATTCTTATTAATTTGTTAGAGAACCAGTTCGGAGTCAAGTATAACTTTTGTATGACTGACACCTTTAGTGAGGGTCTAATGCTTTAATATTTAGTCATGTTTGCCCTCCGAATTCATATTCATTATATAAATAGTCCTGTTTAATTTTGTCTGGTTTGCCGTTCCAAATAAAAGTGAATATATTCAAATAGCTATTAGCTAGGAGTAAGCAAGACCATAAGCAAATAGCTAAAGAGTTAATCAGGTTGATTTTTCCCAAAATAGACTAGTATTTTCCTTTTCTTATGGTAGCAAGATCTATTCTATTTTTGCTAACTTTCTATTAAAATGTATTAGAGTGAGATTATTTATTTATTTTGGGATATGTTTACCGAGTATGTCCACATCACTATCTGCGAATTTTATTGGTAAACTACAAGGTAATGTAAAAGTTGTCTTTTTTTGTGATTCAACATGTAATACAGTACATGTATCATTATTTGGTTGTAATCCAGCTAGGTTAGAAAAGGTATCCAGTATGTAGACATGATTAAAGTGACCAGTGTTACATGATTAAAGTGACCAGTGTTCCATTATTAAAGTGACCAGTGTTCCATTATTAAAGTGACCAGTGTTCCATTATTAAAGTGACCAGTGTTCCATTATTAGTGACCAGTGTTCCATTATTAAAGTGACCAGTGTTCCATTATTAAAGGGACCAGTGTTCCATGTTCCATTAAAGTGACCAGTGTTCCATTATTAAAGTGACCAGTGTTCCATTATTAAAGGGACCAGTGTTCCATTATTAAAGTGACCAGTGTTCCATTATTAACCAGTGTTCCACCAGTGTTCCATTATTAAAGGGACCAGTGTTCCATTATTAAAGTGACCAGTGTTCCATTATTAAAGTGACCAGTGTTCCATTATTAAAGGGACCAGTGTTCCATTATTAAAGGGACCAGTGTTCCATTATTAAAGTGACCAGTGTTCCATTATTAAAGTGA
Organism: Oncorhynchus tshawytscha; assembly: GCF_018296145.1. Classification (NCBI taxonomy): domain Eukaryota; kingdom Metazoa; phylum Chordata; class Actinopteri; order Salmoniformes; family Salmonidae; genus Oncorhynchus; species Oncorhynchus tshawytscha. Next base: position 84,838,179 of record NC_056444.1, on the reverse strand, counting down.
CCAGTGTTCCATTATTAGTGACCAGTGTTCCATTATTAAAGTGACCAGTGTTCCATTATTAAAGTGACCAGTGTTCCATTATTAAAGTGACCAGTGTTCCATTATTATAGTGACCAGTGTTCCATTATTAAAGGGATCAGTAATCCATGTCTATGTACATAGGGCAGCAGTCTCTAAGGTGCAGGGTTGAGTAACCCGGTGGTAGCCGGCTAGTGACTGTGACTAAGTTCAGGGGAGGGTACTGGGTGGAAGCTGGCTAGTGATGGCTATTTAACAGTCTGATGGCCTTGAGATAGAAGCTGTTTTTCAGTCTTTCGGTCCCAGCTTTGATGAACCTGTACTGACCTTGCCTTCTGGATGGTAGCGGGGTGAACACAGGCCATGGCTCGGGTGGTTGATGTCCTTGATGATCTTTTTGGCCTTCCTGTGACATCAGGTACTGTAGGTGTCCTGGAGGGCAGGCAGTGTGCCCCCGGTGATGCGTTGGGCAGACTGCACCACCCTCTGGAGAGCCCTGCGGTTGAGGGCGGTGCAGTTGCTGTACCAGGCGGTGATACAGCCCGACAGGATGCTCTCAATGGCGCATCTATAAAAGATTGTGAGGGTCTTAGGGGCTTGCGCTTTCTTCACCACACTGTCTGTGTGGGTGGACCATTTCAGTTTGTCAGCAATGTGTACGCAGAGAAACTTTAAACTTTTCACCTTCTCCACGGCGGTCCCCATCCACATCGGTCCAGTCCATGTGGATGGGGGTGTGTATCCATTAAGCAATATATCCATAAAGATAGAGTCACTGAGAGTATGATCATAGATATCCAGTCGCTGTAGTGGAAGGCTTGGAAGGTAAGAAGAAACCGAATGTGAAATGTCCGTATTCTTGTCTGGGAATGTGTGTGAAGACATTTTATCCTGACAGATTCACATTTCCACCTCATGTCCTTTTTACTGTAAAAATGTTTTTTAGTTTAACTTTAATAAATATATGAAGAGAAGAGGTGGATCACAGGATAACATTATACAATGGATCTGTGAATGTAGAGTTTTGAGAGAGCACAAGACAGAGGGAGAGAAAGAGAGTGAGAAAGACAGAGGGAGAGAAAGAGTGAGAGAGAGAGAGAGAGAGAGAGAGTGCGAGAGAGAGCGAGAGAGAGTGCGAGAGAGAGAGCGAGCGAGCCAGTCTGCTTGCATTATGCATGAACACTCCAGTCTACAGACCTGGGTAGCTAACCGGCAGAGAGAGAAAGAGGGGAGGGGGAGGGGGGTGACACACACTCACACACATACACGCACACAGGCAGGTGAAGGCCAGGGCCCTGCTCTAAGGATACCTGATCATCCCCTGCAGTTTTCCAGACCACCCTATGCTAGGTCCTTCATCCTAAGGCCACCGATGACGTCCATAATGAATCAGCCTTGTCAACCAACCCAAAGAGCACTGCTGGTGAGCAGAACCCCCCTAGGCCAGCTTATCTACCCTGAGGACAGAGAGAGGGGGAGTGAGTGAGAGAGAGAGAGAGAGAGAGGTTTACATCCCCTAGGCTAGGTTACTTAACCTCTGGCCTGATTTGAGGGGGAACAACAGACCTGACATTCTGAGTAAGATTGGGTGTAATATAATTGCCAGGAGACTCTGGTAATGAGGACCAGTTCTCTGTTTATTAAACTAGTGGGAGGAGATAAGAATTTCGTGAAGTTGTTTTCTGTGTCAGCCTATTGCAAGTAAATAAAATGTATAGCTTATGTCCAGCTGAAACTGGTTCCGGCTGCTTACCTCAAGTGCACCTGCTGGTGGTGGTGGGGGAGAGAGAGAGAGAGAGAGAGAAGCCTTGGCCTATGCTACTGTTGATTGTGAAGATGGAGGCCCTTTTCATTTAAGTAGAACAGAAGTTGGAGGAGAAAGAGTATAGTGAAAAGTAGCCGATGAGGTGGCTGGAGGTTAATAACTGTTTGGCCTAGAAAAATGATGACTTCGCTAAAGTAGGCGAATGTTTAGTAGGAAAAAATATTGCCATCATTATCATGTCGTCAATTGGATGGCAATTAGCTTGTCAAAAATTCCACAATGTAGAAAATAGTAAAAATAATGAAAAACCCTTGAATGAGTAGGTGTTCTAAAACTTTTGACGGGTAGTGTATATATATATATATATATATATATAAAAAGCAAACATTATTACAGTAAGTAAGCGGTAGGTAACTGCACAACTGTTCACACCCTTGCACTGTCTACTTTGGGCATGGGGAGCTGGTAGGCCCTCCCAGCTCCTCTCCCACGATTGTCCACTTGGAATCCTCTGCCCCTCAGGAATATGTATATATATAAGTATATGTATATATATTTTTGTTTTAATATCCTAAAGTGGACACCAAAGCCTGTAGGCTTAAGCATGCAATGCCCTGATGCAGTTAGTGAGGTGGACAATTGTTGTTTTAGGAAAGTAGAAACCAATAAAACATTAAAAAGTTAGGATTATTTGTTCTAGGCAGTGTGAATGTAACTATCCAATGTTTCTCTCCATTTTCTGTGATCTGAACGGGTCTCTCAGATTGGGTCTATTTTTCCACAGGCCATTTCGGAACAGGTCTGATTGTCCTCGGGTCCATTTGGAACGGGTCTCGTTTAAAAAAAAAAGTTATTTATGCATATCGGGTCGGGTGGGAAAGCAACGGATGCATTTCGGAACAGGTCAAAGTCTGGTGTAAAAGCAACGTGACAGTCCCCTGGCAAAGATATCAGCCCTCAAGTCTGGTGGTGTAAGGACAACATGTGTGTGTGTGTGTCTCTTGTTTGTACAACAGCGTAAATGTATGATAATCCTGCTATTAAATATTCACTGACTGGCTCTTACAGTTATATGTCTGTTCTCTGGTGAGCTCACACCTCCCAGGAAAAATATTTAAAACATATAGTTAGTGTGCTCCATGATGTATAGTTAGATGTATAGTTAGTATGCTCCATGATGTATAGTTAGTATGCTCAATGATGTATAGTTAGTATGCTCCATGATGTATAGTTAGTATGCTCAATGATGTATAGTTAGTATGCTCCATGATGTATAGTTAGTATGCTCCGTGATGTATAGTTAGTATGCTCCATGATGTATAGTTAGTATGCTCAATGATGTATAGTTAGTATGCTCCATGATGTATAGTTAGTATGCTCAATGATGTATAGTTAGTATGCTCCATGATGTATAGTTAGTATGCTCCGTGATGTATAGTTAGATGTATAGTTAGTATGCTCCATCATGTATAGTTAGATGTATAGTTAGTATGCTCCATCATGTATAGTTAGATGTATAGTTAGTATGCTCCATCATGTATAGTTAGTATGCTCCGTGACGTATAGTTAGATGTATAGTTAGTATGCTCCATGATGTATAGTTAGTGTGCTCCATGATGTATAGTTAGTATGCTCTGTGACGTATAGTTAGATGTATAGTTAGTATGCTCCATGATGTATAGTTAGATGTATAGTTAGTATGCTCCATCATGTATAGTTAGTATGCTCCGTGACGTATAGTTAGATGTATAGTTAGTATGCTCCTTGATGTATAGTTAGTATGCTCCATGATGTATAGTTAGTATGCTCCATGACATATAGTTAGATGTATAGTTAGTATGCTCCGTGATGTATAGTTAGTATGCTCCATGATGTATAGTTAGTATGCTCCATGATGTATAGTTAGTATGCTCCATGATGTATAGTTAGTATGCTCCATGATGTATAGTTAGTATGCTCCATCATGTATAGTTAGTATGCTCCATGATGTATAGTTAGTATGCTCCGTGATGTATAGTTAGTATGCTCCATGATGTATAGTTAGTATGCTCCATGATGTATAGTTAGTATGCTCCGTGATGTATAGTTAGTATGCTCCATGATGTATAGTTAGTATGCTCCGTGATGTATAGTTAGTATGCTCCATGATGTATAGTTAGTATGCTCCATGATGTATAGTTAGTATGCTCCGTGATGTATAGTTAGTATGCTCCATGATGTATAGTTAGTTGTATAGTTAGTATGCTCCATGATGTATAGTTAGATGTATAGTTAGTATGCTCCGTGATACATAGTTAGTGTGCTCCATGATGTATAGTTAGATGTATAGTTAGTATGCTCCATCATGTATAGTTAGATGTATAGTTAGTATGCTCCATGATGTATAGTTAGTGTGCTCCATGATGTATAGTTAGATGTATAGTTAGTATGCTCCATCATGTATAGTTAGATGTATAGTTAGTATGCTCCGTGATGTATAGTTAGTATGCTCCATGATGTATAGTTAGTATGCTCCATGATGTATAGTTAGTATGCTCCATGATGTATAGTTAGATGTATAGTTAGTATGCTCCATCATGTATAGTTAGATGTATAGTTAGTATGCTCCATGATGTATAGTTAGTGTGCTCCATGATGTATAGTTAGATGTATAGTTAGTATGCTCCATCATGTATAGTTAGATGTATAGTTAGTATGCTCCATGATATATAGTTAGTATGCTCCATGATGTATAGTTAGATGTATAGTTAGTATGCTCCATCATGTATAGTTAGATGTATAGTTAGTATGCTCCGTGATGTATAGTTAGTGTGCTCCATGATGTATAGTTAGTATGCTCCATGATGTATAGTTAGTATGCTCCATGATGTATAGTTAGATGTATAGTTAGTATGCTCCATCATGTATAGTTAGATGTATAGTTAGTATGCTCCATGATGTATAGTTAGTATGCTCCATGATGTATAGTTAGTATGCTCCATGATGTATAGTTAGATGTATAGTTAGTATGCTCCATGATGTATAGTTAGTATGCTCCGTGATATACAGTTAGTATGCTCCATGATGTATAGTTAGTATGCTCCGTGATATATAGTTAGTATGCTCCGTGATGTATAGTTAGTATGCTCCATGATGTATAGTTAGTATGCTCCGTGATGTATAGTTAGTATGCTCCATGATGTATAGTTAGTATGCTCCGTGATGTATAGTTAGTATGCTCCATGATGTATAGTTAGTATGCTCCGTGATGTATAGTTAGTATGCTCCATGATGTATAGTTAGTATGCTCATGACGTATAGTTAGATGTATAGTTAGTATGCTCCATGATGTATAGTTAGTATGCTCCATGATGTATAGTTAGTATGCTCCATGATGTATAGTTAGTATGCTCCATGATGTATAGTTAGTATGCTCCATGATGTATAGTTGGTATGCTCCGTGATGTATAGTTAGTATGCTCCATGATGTGTAGTTAGTATGCTCCGTGATGTATAGTTAGTATGCTCCATGATGTATAGTTGGTATGCTCCGTGATGTATAGTTAGTATGCTCCATGACGTATAGTTAGTATGCTCCGTGATGTATAGTTAGTATGCTCCATAATGTATAGTTAGTATGCTCCATGACGTATAGTTAGTATGCTCCGTGATGTATAGTTAGTATGCTCCATGATGTATAGTTAGTATGCTCCATGATGTATAGTTAGTATGCTCCATGATGTATAGTTAGTATGCTCCGTGATGTATAGTTAGTATGCTCCGTGATGTATAGTTAGATGTATAGTTAGTATGCTCCATGATGTATAGTTAGTATGCTCCATGATGTATAGTTAGTATGCTCCGTGATGTATAGTTAGTATGCTCCATGATGTATAGTTAGTATGCTCCATGATGTATAGTTAGATGTATAGTTAGTATGCTCCATAATGTATAGTTAGTATGCTCCGTGATGTATAGTTAGTATGCTCCGTGACTGATCAAGGTTCATTTGGACGAGTGATTCGAGAACTCCACAGGAACCCCTGGAGGGATCAGAGAACAGAATACAACAGAGTAGAATACAACATAATATAATACAGTGGATTAGAATATATTACAATAGAACAGAATATAACAGAATAGAATAGTGTGGTAGAATATATTACAATTGGACAGATTAGAACAGAATACAACAGAATAGAATACAACAGAATAGAATACAGTAGAACAGAATACAACAGAATAGAATACAACAGAATGGAATACAGTAGAACAGAATACAACAGAATAGATTACAATAGAATAGAATCCAACAGAATAGACTGCAGTAGAATAGAATACAACAGAATAGAATACAGTAGAATAGAATCCAACAGAATAGACTGCAGTAGAATGGAATACAACAGAATAAAATACAGTAGAATAGAATCCAACAGAGTAGAATGCAGTAGAATTGAATACAACAGATTAGAATACAGTAGAATAGAATATAACAGATTAGAATACAACAGAATATATTACAATAGAATAGAATACTGTAGAATTTAATACAGTAAAATAGAATACAACAGAATAGAATACAGTAGAATAGAATAAAACAGAATAGAATAGTGTGGTAGAATATATTACAATTGGACAGATTAGAACAGAATACAACAGAATAGAATACAACAGAATAGAATACAGTAGAACAGAATACAACAGAATAGAATACAACAGAATGGAATACAGTAGAACAGAATACAACAGAATAGATTACAATAGAATAGAATCCAACAGAATAGACTGCAGTAGAATAGAATACAACAGAATAGAATACAGTAGAATAGAATCCAACAGAATAGACTGCAGTAGAATGGAATACAACAGAATAAAATACAGTAGAATAGAATCCAACAGAGTAGAATGCAGTAGAATTGAATACAACAGATTAGAATACAGTAGAATAGAATATAACAGATTAGAATACAACAGAATATATTACAATAGAATAGAATACTGTAGAATTTAATACAGTAAAATAGAATACAACAGAATAGAATACAGTAGAATAGAATAAAACAGAATAGAATACAGTAGAATAGAATACAGTAGAATAGAATACAGTAGAACAGAATACAACAAAGAATACAGTAGAATAGAATACAACAGAATAGAATACAGTAGAATAGAATTCAACAGAATAGAATACAGTAGAATCGAATACAGTATAATAGAATTCAACAGAAAACAACAGAATAGAATACAGTCGAATAAAATACAACAGAGAAGAATACAGTAGAATGAAATATACCCTATTAGAATCTATTACAATAGAACCGAATAGACCAGAGATGGCATTGAAGCAATTAGGTGTAAATTGGATGGTTTCTTACAGCTTTACTGTAGGTGATTTACTGTAGGTGATTTACTGTAGATTATTTACTGTAGATGATTTGCTGTAGGTGATTTACTGTAGATGATTTACTGTAGGTGATACGCTGTAGGTGTTTTACTGTAGATGATTTACTGTAGGTGATTTACTGTAGATGATATGCTGTAGCTGATATACTGTAGTTTATTTACTGTAGATGATTTACTGTAGGTGGTTTACTGTAGGTGATTTACTGTAGGTGTTGCTGAAGGTGATTTGCTGTAGGTGATTTACTGTAGATGATTTACTGTAGGTGATACGCTGTAGGTGTTTTACTGTAGATGATTTACTGTAGGTGATTTACTGTAGATAATATGCTGTAGCTGATTTACTGTAGTTTATTTACTGTAGGTGATTTACTGTAGGTGATTTGCTGAAGGTGATTTGCTGTAGGTGATTTACTGTAGATGATTTACTGTAGGTGATATGCTGTAGCTGATTTACTGTAGTTTATTTACTGTAGGTGATATGCTGTAGCTGATTTACTGTAGTTTATTTACTGTAGATGATTTACTGTAGGTGATTTACTGTAGGTGATTTGCTGTAGGTGATTTACTGTAGATGATTTACTGTAGGTGATTTGCTGTAGGTGATTTGCTGTAGGTGATATGCTGTAGGTGATTTACTGTAGATGATTTACTGTAGGTGATACGCTGTAGGTGTTTTACTGTAGATGATTTACTGTAGGTGATTTACTGTAGATGATATGCTGTAGCTGATATACTGTAGTTTATTTACTGTAGATGATTTACTGTAGGTGGTTTACTGTAGGTGATTTACTGTAGGTGTTGCTGAAGGTGATTTGCTGTAGGTGATTTACTGTAGATGATTTACTGTAGGTGATACGCTGTAGGTGTTTTACTGTAGATGATTTACTGTAGGTGATTTACTGTAGATAATATGCTGTAGCTGATTTACTGTAGTTTATTTACTGTAGGTGATTTACTGTAGGTGATTTGCTGAAGGTGATTTGCTGTAGGTGATTTACTGTAGATGATTTACTGTAGGTGATATGCTGTAGCTGATTTACTGTAGTTTATTTACTGTAGGTGATATGCTGTAGCTGATTTACTGTAGTTTATTTACTGTAGATGATTTACTGTAGGTGATTTACTGTAGGTGATTTGCTGTAGGTGATTTACTGTAGATGATTTACTGTAGGTGATTTGCTGTAGGTGATTTGCTGTAGGTGATATGCTGTAGGTGATTTACTGTAGATGATTTACTGTAGGTGATTTACTGTATGTGATATGCTGTAGGTGTTTACAGTAGCTGACTTACTGTAGTTTATTTACTGTAGGTGATTTACTGTAGGTGATTTGATGTAGGTGATTTACTGTAGGTGATTTACTGTAGATGATTTACTGTAGGTGATTTACTGTATGTGATTTGATATAGGTGATTTACTGTAGGTGATTTACTGTAGGTGGTTTGCTGTAGGTGATTTGATGTAGGTGATTTACTGTAGGTGATTTACTGTAGGTGATTTACTGTAGATGATATACTGTAGGTGATTTACTGTATGTGATTTGATGTAGGTGATTTACTGTAGGTGATTTACTGTAGGTGATTTACTGTAGGTGATTTGATGTAGGTGATTTACTGTAGGTGATTTACTGTAGGTGATTTGATGTAGGTGATTTGCTGTAGGTGATTTGCTGTAGGTGATTTACTGTAGGTGATTTGCTGTAGGTGATTTGCTGTAGGTGATTTGGAGCTGCAGGGTAGCCTAGTGGTTAGAGTGTTGGACTAGTAACCGGAAGGTTGCAAGTTCAAACCCCCGAGCTGACAAGGTACAAATCTGTAGGCCGTCATTGAAAATAAGAATTTGGTCTTCACTGACTTGCCTAGTTAAATTAAATTTGCTGTAGATTATTTACTGTAGGTGATTTACTTTAGGTGATATGCTGTAGGTGATTTACTGTAGATGAGTTGCACCTGAATAATTTTGCACACCCAATTTTTCAGTTTTTGACTTGTTAAAAAAGTTTGAAATATCCAATAAATGTCGTTCCACTTCATGATTGTGTCCCACTTGTTGTTGATTCTTCACAAAAAAATACAGTTTTATATCTTTATGTTTGAAGCCTGAAATGTGGCAAAAGGTCGCAAAGTTCAAGGGGGCCGAATACTTTCGCAAGGCACTGTATATACATGATGTTAGTCATACTAGAGACTTCAGACAATTAGTACAGACAAGTACTAAGTGTTGTTTAAAGGACTGCAACCGGATTCCTCTCCTCTCCCTCTCCTCTCTCCTCTCCTCTCCTCTCTCCTCTCCTCCTCTCCTCTCCTCCTCTCCTCTCCTCTCCTCTCCTCCTCTCTCTCCTCTCTCCTCTCTCCTCTCTCCTTCCCTCCTTCTCTCCTCTCCTCCTCTCCCTCCTCTCCTCTCCTCTCCTCTTCCCTCTTCCCCTCTCTCTCCTCTCCTCTCTTCTCCTCTTCCCTTCACTTCCCTTCCCTTCACTTCCCTTCCCTTCTCTTCTCCAGACAAGAAGTCAGTGCTTCAGAAGATTACTGGAAAGCACTTTCAAGAGGATGTAGAACTAAGACTGTAGAGAGATATTGCCCTTCATAATCTAAACAAGCATAGACACACGGACACCAGGACACACGGACACTGGGACACACGGACACTGGGACACTGGGACACACGGACACTGGGACACTGGGACACACAGACACTGGGACACTGGGACACACGTACACTTGGACACTGGGACACACGGACACTGGGATACTGGGACACACGGACACTGGGACACACGGACACACGGACACACGGACACTGGGACACACGGACACACGGACACACGGACACTGGGATACTGGGACACACGGACACTGGGACACACGGACACACGGACACTGGGATACTGGGATACTGGGACACACGGACACACGGACACACGGACACTCGGACACACGTACACTCGGACACTGGGACACTGGGATACTAGGACACACGGACACACGGACACTCGGACACACATGGACACAAGCACCATTCTATCTTGTAGATGTCCTGTCACCCACTCACACTCTTTATAATAAATGGCCTCTTCCACCATTACTTATTTTGTTGCTTATTTTATATTCCAACTCCCAGAAGAGAGTTGATTTATAACTACAAACGTTATCACAAGGAACAGACTCTATTATTTAGTTTTTTTTACATTAAAGCTGGGTATCTAAGGGACACACAAGGACACCCTCTGGGTGGCTGTAGTTTTAGTATTGTGTACAGAGTAGTACTTTCTCTTCCTGTGGTATACTGTGTATCAGAGTAGTACTTTCTCTTCCTATGGTATACTGTGTATCAGAGTAGTACTTTCTCTTCCTGTGGTATACTGTGTATCAGAGTAGTACTTTCTCTTCCTGTGGTATACTGTGTACAGAGTAGTACTTGCTCTTCCTATGGTATACTGTGTACAGAGTAGTACTTGCTCTTCCTATGGTATACTGTGTATCAGAGCAGAATACTCATTTACACAACATGCACACACACGAATCAAATCAAATGTATTTATAAAGCCCTTTTTGCATCACCAGCTGTCACAACGTGCTTATACAGAACCAAGCCTAAAACGCCAAACCGTAAGCGCGGTGGCCAGGAAAAACTCCCTAGAAACGCAGGAGCCTGGGAAGAAACCTGGAGAGGAACCAGACTGTGAGGGGTGGCCAGTTCTCTTCTGGCTGTGCCTGGTGGAGATAAGAGTACATGTTCATTAAGGCCAGAATGTTCTTCAAAAGGTTAAAATAATAGTGGTTGTAACAGGTTAGTACTGTCAGTTGGCTTTTCGTTGCTGAGCATTCAGAGGTCAAGGCAGCAGGTGCAGTAGAGAGAGAGAGAGAGAGAGATGGAGTGACAGAGAGAGAGATGGAGAGAGGGTGAGAGAGTGAGAGAGATTGAGAGTGAGAGAGAGAGAGAGAGAGAGAGAGAGAGAGAGAGAGAGACAGAGAGAGAGAGAGAGAGAGAGAGAAAGAGAGAGAGAGACAGAGTCGAAAGCAGCAGGTCCGGTGAACAGGTCAGGGTTCCATAGCTGTAGGCAGAACAGTTGAAACTGGAGCAGCAGCACGACTAGGTGGACTGCGGCCTGCCAGGAGTCATCAGGCCAGGTAGTCCTGAGGCATGGTCCTAGGGCTCAGGTCCTCACCCCTTTGATCCCCAGGACCAGGATTGAGATCTACTGCTCCAGGGCAACGATGTCTTGGTATTTGTAATCGTGGTCTTGTCAATTGGACCTTTTTTTGGAACAGCATTATTTTTGTCTTACTGAGATTTACTGTCAGGGCCCAGGTCTGACAGGGCCCAGGTCTGTCAGGGCCCAGGTCTGGCAGAATCTGTGCAGAAGATGTAGGTGCTGCTATAGGCCCTTCTTGGTTGGGGACAGAAGCATCAGATCATTAGCAAACAGTAGACATTTGACTTCAGATTCTCATAGGGTGTGGCTTAAGCTGCATCCCTGTCTCACCCCCCGGCCTTGGGGAAAGAAATGTTGGTGTTTTTTTTGCCAATTTTAACCTCAAACTTGTTGTTTGTGTACACAGATTTTATAATGGCATATGTTTTTCCCCAAAACCACTTTCATCAATATGTATAGCAGACGCTCATGCCAAATTGGTCTCCCGAGTGACGCAGCGTTCTAAGGCACAGCATATCAGTGGTAGAGCCGTCACTACAGACACCCTGGTTCGATTCCTGGCTGTATCACAACCTGCCATGATTGGGAGTCCCATGGTGCGCCGCACAATTGGCCCAGTGTCATCCTGGCCGGTGTAGGCCGTCAACGTAAATAAGATAATTTGTTCTTAACTGACTTGCCTAGTTAAATAAATTAATTAAGTTAATTAAAAGAAATATATAAAACTCAACAAAGCGTTAGTAGACATTGCCTTTGTTTGTCATGTAGGGTGTGCAGGGTGAATACGTGGTCTGTAGTAAGGTAATTTGGTAAATAGCCAATTTAATAAAAGCCTATCTATCTCTCTCTCTCTCCTTCTCTCTCCCCCTCCCCATCTCTCCCTTTCCCTTTCACCCTTCTCTCTCACCCCCTCTCTCTCTCCCTCTCTCTCCCTCTCTCTATCCCTCTCACCACTCACCCCCCCTCTTTATCCCTCTCACCACCCTCCCCCTCTCTATTACTCTCACCCTCCTCTCCCCCTCTCCCCCTTCTCTCACCCCCTCTCTCTATCCCTCTCACCCCTCTCTCTATCTCTCACCCCCTCTCGATCCTTCTCCCCCTTCTCTCCCTCTCTTCCCCCAACTCTCCCTTTCTCTATCCCTTTCACCCTCTCTCTCTATCCCTCCTCCCCCTCTCTCTCTCTCTCTCTATCCCTACTCCCCCTCTCTCTCTCTATCCCTCCTCTCCCTCTCCCTCTATACCTCCTCCCTCTCTCTCTCTATCCCTCCTCCCCCTCTCTCTCCCTCTCTCACCTCCTCTCTCTCTCCCTCACTAACAGAGAGAAAAAGCAGCACCTGTAGAGTTGTAAACAGGAAGCCAGTTAGTCAGAGCTCTCAGATGACTGCACAACCGGATGGCATCACCGTGGTAACCACAGGTTCCCCTGTCTGTTACCGTGACTCCCAGGGCCAGGTGCTTCACTGCAGCAGATGTCTAACCACCTGCAGCATTGAACAGGTGTTTTAACAGACACACGAGGTCACAAGGTAGAACATTTGAACAATGTGTTAGATCCGTTAATGTGAGTCAATGCACAGCAAGACTGAAGGTGGAGAATCTTAGGCTTATCATCCAGGCATGGGCCTTTCAGGAGATGCTGCGCTCTGTTTGACGATGAACCGGATCAAGGTGCGTTAGGCTCGGACGGAATTTTCTCTCTCTCTCTCTCTCTCTCTCTCTCTCTCTCTCTCTCTCTCTCTCTCTCTCTCTCTCTCTCTCTCTCTCTCTCTCTCTCTCTCTCTCTCTCTTCTCTCTCTCTCTCTCTCTCTCTCTCTCTCTCTCTCTCTCTCTCTCTCTCTCTCTCTCTCTCTCTCTCTCTCTCTCTCTCTCTCTCTCTCTCTCTCTCTCTCTCTCTCTCTCTCTCTCTCTCTCTCTCTCTCTCTCTCTCTCTCTCTCTCTCTCTCTCTCTCTCTCTCTCTCTCTCTGGTCCAGATGATTGTTTGTGATGGAGTGTCTCAAATGTAATCAAATCAAATGCCTCTTCTGAGCCTGGCTGCCTGAATGCACGGAGGACTCTCTGTCATGTCCATATTAATGTCTTGTGTCTTCTACGCATCCCGAAAATGAACAATGACACTACCCTCTCACAGCAAGAGAAATGACATTACCTTTTTAGTTGTATTGGGCAGAAAGGACATTTCTGTCACTTCCTGTTATTCCCTCAAAAATGGACACTGAATTACTGGTCAAAAATTTTCTGGCATGAGCTGACATTGTAGATGACTGAGCCGTTAGCATTCAGGCATCCTAACCCATTCTATATACACTACATGTATGTGGACACCTGCTCATCCAACATCTCATTACAAAATCAGGGACATTAATATGGAGTTGGTCCCTCCTTTATTGCTGTAACAGCCTCCACTCTTCTGGGAATGTTTTCCACTAGATGTTGGAACATTGCTGCAGGGACTTGTTTCCATTCAGCCACAAGAGCATTAGTGAGGTCGGGCGATTTGGCCTGGCTCGCAGTCGGCGTTCCAATTCATCCCAAAGGTTTTTGATGGGGTTGAGGGCTCTGTGCAGGCCATTCAAGTTATTCCACACCAATCTCGAACAAACAATTTGTGTATAGACCTTGCTTTATGCATGGGGGCATTGCCATGCTGAAACACGAAAGGGCCTTCCCCAAAGTTGTGCCACAATGTTGGAAGCACAGAATCGTCTAGAATGTCATTGTATGCTGTAGTGGTAAGATTTCCCTTCACTGGAACTAAGGGGCCTGAACCATGAAAAACAGCCCCAGACCATTATACCACCACCAAACTTTACAGTTTGCACTGTGCATTAGGGTAGGTAGGGTTCTCCTGGCATCCGCCAAAACCAGATTCATCTGTCGGACTGCCAGATGGTGAAGAGTGATTCCTCACTCCAGAGACCGCTTTTCTGGAGGAGAGCATTACACCATTCCAACCGACACTTGGCATTGAGCATGGTGATCCTAGGCTTGTGTGCGGATGCTCGGCCATGGAAACCCATTTCATGAAGCTCCCTACAAACAGTTCTTGTGTTGACGTTGCGTTCAGACGCAGTTTGTAACTGGTGTGGCCTAACACTTTGTGGCTGAGCCGTTGTTGCTCCTAGACGTTTCCACTTCACAATAAACAGCACTTACAGTTGACCCGGGGCAACTCTAGCAGGGCAGAAATTTGTCGAACTGACTTGTTGGAAAGGTGGCATCCTGTGACGGTGCCACATTTAAAAAAAATCACTGAGCTCTTCAGTACAGTTCATTCTACTGCCAATGTCTGTCTATGGAGATTGCATGGCTGTCTCTCCAACTTTATATACCTGTCAGCAACGGGTGTTGCTGAAATAGTTGAATCCACTCATTTGAAGGGGTGTCCACATACTTTTGGCGATGGAGTGTTTATCCCCAGTTTGCGCTCACTGAAATTGGCATGTTGGCGAACCTTTTTTAGAAATTAATAGAGAATAAGGTGTTGTGTCATTTTGGAGTGTAGACCTATTTATATTTATATATCTATTATATTCCGGTTTATGATAAAAAATGACTCTAAAATGATACATTGTTTACCATTAATTTATATTTGGTACGAAATAGTCTGAAACACAACCGAAATGAATTGCAAATGCATCCAACAAGTTTGTAGAGTCAGAAGCTTGATGTAGTCATTGCGTTCTTGGAATATGGGACCAAACTACTACAACTTTTAACTGCTTTATTCATGACAATCTTTAGAGCTGTCAATCATTCTGTCCGCTAGCTGTTGTGAAGGAAAATAATTACATGGTAAACAAAAATCTCGTTCTCTGAGCAGTTGTATTTGTATAAAGTAATTTTCAAAAACGTTTTTGACCATACAACATAGCTCAGATGTTTCATTATTTATTTTGTACAGTCATTGTTGCTCATCTTTAGCAAGGGTGTCAATCATTTCAAAACCCACTGTACATCCATTCATCTGAAGGATCTTTGATGTGTGCTATTGAGGAACAGACCCTCTGGGGAAACACTGAGTCATTATGATGGGATGTGAGGAGATGGGGATATGATTTGAGGATAATAATCAGTTTGGCATTTAGGTAGAGAGTCATGTGGGAGAGATATTCACCTTGTCTTCTATCTCAGCTTTAATCGTTCCCTTTCTCCTTGTCCCTCGCAATTCCCTTCATCTCTCACCTAACTGTCTCCCGCACTTCCCTTCATCTCTCAACTCACTGTCTCTCGCTCTTTCTCTCTCTTCATTCCCTCCCTTTCTACTCCTCTTCCCCTCTCTGTCCATCTCTGCACTATGCTCCCTCTTTCTTCATCTCCCAATGCCCCTCCCTCCCTCCCTCCCTCCCTTCCTCCCCTGCCTCCCTCCCTCCCTCCCTATTAGACCTGCTAATTGACCTGCTATTAGACCTGCTAATTGACCTTCTATTAGACCTGCTAATTGACCTGCTAATTGACCTGCTATTAGACCTGCTATTAGACCTGCTATTAGACCTGCTATTAGACCTGCTATTAGACCTGCTATTAGACCTGCTATTAGACCTGTTATTAGACCTGCTATTAGACCTGCTATTAGACCTGCTAATTGACCTGCTATTAGACTTGCTATTAGACCTGCTAATTGACCTGCTATTAGACCTGCTATTAGACCTGTTATTAGACTTGTTATTAGATTTGTTATTAGACCTGTTATTAGACCTGCTATTAGACTTGTTATTAGACTTGTTATTAGACCTGCTAATTGACCTGTTAATTGACCTGCTAATTGACCTGCTAATTGACCTGCTATTAGACCTGCTATTGTCCATTAGCTCTGAACTAGAATCTGCTCCAAGACACACACACACACACAAAAAATCAGCTTCAAATCCCAGGTTGTGATCTTTCTTTGACTCCTTCCACACGTTGTCTAACTTAATAACATGTGTGCATGTTCATGAAGGATTATCAGCGCAGCGAAAAAGGCATCTGGGTACAAACTAACCGGTGGCTGCTTTGAAAAGATACAGTGAGAGTTATAAATTGGTTCAGAAATTGAAAGAGAGAGTGAGAGTGTGGGTGTGTATGTGTATGTGTGTGTGTATGTGTGTGTGTGTGTGTGTGTGTGTGGGTGGGTGGGTGTGTATGTGTGTGTGTGTTTGTGGGTGTGTGTGTGTGTGTGGGTGTGTGTGTGGGTGTGGGTGTGTGCATGAGAATGGTCTGAGAACCATGTATGGATTTAAGTCTTGTGAATATGTAGCAACAACAATGATCAATCATAGTTATTATAGTATAAGGATGCACAAATATGAGGATCTTAATCACGTTAGGATGGACCAATAGGAGGAGGAGCTTTATCACATTAGGATTGACCAATAGGAGGAGGAGCTTTATCACATTAGGATGGACCAATAGGAAGAGGAGCTTTATCACATTAGGATGGACCAATAGGAGGAGGAGCTTTATCACATTAGGATGGACCAATAGGAGGAGGAGCTTTATCACATTAGGATGGACCAATAGGAGGAGGAGCTTTATCACATTAGGATGGACCAATAGGAGGAGGAGCTTTATCACATTAGGATGGACCAATAGGAGGAGGAGCTTTATCACATTAGGATGGACCAATAGGAGGAGCTTTATCACATTAGGATGGACCAATAGCAGGAGGAGCTTTATCACATTAGGATGGACCAATAGGAAGAGGAGCTTTATCACATTAGGATGGACCAATAGGAGGAGGAGCTTTATCACATTAGGATGGACCAATAGGAAGAGGAGCTTTATCACATTAGGATTGACCAATAGGAGGAGGAGCTTTATCACATTAGGATGGACCAATAGGAGGAGGAGCTTTATCACATTAGGATGGACCAATAGGAAGAGGAGCTTTATCACATTAGGATGGACCAATAGGAGTAGGAGCTTTATCACATTAGGATGGACCAATAGGAGGAGGAGCTTTATCACATTAGGATGGACCAATAGGAGGAGAAGCTTTATCACATTAGGATGGACCAATAGGAAGAGGAGCTTTATCACATTAGGATGGACCAATAGGAGGAGGAGCTTTATCACATTAGGATGGACCAATAGGAAGAGGAGCTTTATCACATTAGGATTGACCAATAGGAGGAGGAGCTTTATCACATTAGGATTGACCAATAGGAGGAGGAGCTTTATCACATTAGGATGGACCAATAGGAAGAGGAGCTTTATCACATTAGGATTGACCAATAGGAGGAGGAGCTTTATCACATTAGGATTGACCAATAGGAGGAGGAGCTTTATCACATTAGGATGGACCAATAGGAAGAGGAGCTTTATCACATTAGGATGGACCAATAGGAGGAGGAGCTTTATCACATTAGGATGGACCAATAGGAGGAGGAGCTTTATCACATTAGGATGGACCAATAGGAGGAGGAGCTTTATCACATTAGGATGGACCAATAGGAGGAGGAGCTTTATCACATTAGGATGGACCAATAGGAGGAGGAGCTTTATCACATTAGGATGGACCAATAGGAGGAGCTTTATCACATTAGGATGGACCAATAGGAGGAGGAGCTTTATCACATTAGGATGGACCAATAGGAAGAGGAGCTTTATCACATTAGGATGGACCAATAGGAGGAGGAGCTTTATCACATTAGGATGGACCAATAGGAGGAGGAGCTTTATCACATTAGGATGGACCAATAGGAAGAGGAGCTTTATCACATTAGGATGGACCAATAGGAGGAGGAGCTTTATCACATTAGGATGGACCAATAGGAGGAGGAGCTTTATCACATTAGGATGGACCAATAGGAGGAGGAGCTTTATCACATTAGGATGGACCAATAGGAGGAGGAGCTTTATCACATTAGGATGGACCAATAGGAAGAGGAGCTTTATAACATTAGGATGGACCAATAGGAGGAGGAGCTTTATCACATTAGGATGGACCAATAGGAGGAGCTTTATCACATTAGGATGGACCAATAGGAGGAGGAGCTTTATCACATTAGGATGGACCAATAGGAAGAGGAGCTTTATCACATTAGGATGGACCAATAGGAAGAGGAGCTTTATCACATTAGGATGGACCAATAGGAAGAGGAGCTTTATCACATTAGGATGGACCAATAGGAGGAGGAGCTTTATCACATTAGGATGGACCAATAGGAAGAGGAGCTTTATCACATTAGGATGGACCAATAGGAGGAGGAGCTTTATCACATTAGGATGGACCAATAGGAGGAGGAGCTTTATCACATTAGGATGGACCAATAGGAAGAGGAGCTTTATCAGATTAGGATGGACCAATAGGAGGAGGAGCTTTATCACATTAGGATGGACCAATAGGAGGAGGAGCTTTATCACATTAGGATGGACCAAAAGGAAGAGGAGCTTTATCACATTAGGATGGACCAATAGGAGGAGGAGCTTTATCACATTAGGATGGACCAATAGGAGGAGCTTTATCACATTAGGATGGACCAATAGGAGGAGGAGCTTTATCACATTAGGATGGACCAATAGGAAGAGGAGCTTTATCACATTAGGATGGACCAATAGGAGGAGGAGCTTTATCACATTAGGATGGACCAATAGGAGGAGGAGCTTTATCACATTAGGATGGACCAATAGGAAGAGGAGCTTTATCACATTAGGATGGACCAATAGGAGGAGGAGCTTTATCACATTAGAATGGACCAATAGGAGGAGGAGCTTTATCACATTAGGATGGACCAATAGGAAGAGGAGCTTTATCACATTAGGATGGACCAATAGGAGGAGGAGCTTTATCACATTAGGATGCACCAATAGGAGGAGCTTTTTCACATTAGGATGGACCAATAGGAGGAGCTTTATCACATTAGGATGGACCAATAGGAGGAGCTTTATCACATTAGGAGGCACCAATAGGAGGAGCTTTATCACATTAGGATGGACCAATAGGAGGAGGAGCTTTATCACATTAGGATGCACCAATAGGAGGAGCTTTTTCACATTAGGATGGACCAATAGGAGGAGCTTTATCACATTAGGATGGACCAATAGGAGGAGCTTTATCACATTAGGATGGACCAATAGGAGGAGCTTTATCACATTAGGAGGCACCAATAGGAGGAGCTTTATCACATTAGGAGGCCAACTCTGAGGCCAACTCCGAGGCCAACTCCGAAGCCAACTCCGAGGCCAACTCCGAGGCCAACTCCGAGGCCAACTCCGAGGCCAACTCCGAGGCCAACTCCGAAGCCAACTCCGAGGCCAACTCCGAAGCCAACTCCGAGGCCAACTCCGAGGCCAACTCCGAGGCCAACTCCGAAGCCAACTCCGAGGCCAACTCCGAGGCCAACTCCGAGGCCAACTCCGAAGCCAACTCCGAGGCCAACTCCGAGGCCAACTCCGAGGCCAACTCCGAGGCCAACTCCGAGGCCAACTCCGAGGCCAACTCCGAGGCCAACTCC
This sequence comes from Oncorhynchus tshawytscha, assembly GCF_018296145.1. NCBI lineage: Eukaryota > Metazoa > Chordata > Actinopteri > Salmoniformes > Salmonidae > Oncorhynchus > Oncorhynchus tshawytscha. Next base: position 84,818,426 of record NC_056444.1, on the reverse strand, counting down.
GAAGCCAACTCCGAAGCCAACTCCGAGGCAAACTCCGAGGCAAACTCCGAAGCCAACTCCGAAGCCAACTCCGAGGCCAACTCCGAGGCCAACTCCGAGGCCAACTCCGAGGCCAACTCCGAGGCCAACTCCGAGGCCAACTCCGAGGCCAACTCTGATGATGTTGATGGATAGGTTCTTAGCTATTTGTGCCTTAAAACTTCTTAAGGATTATGCAAAATACTGTTCCCACGAAGGAACAGCACTCAGCGGATTTCAGAGCGCCACCTATAGTTTTTGATAAAACTCATAATTTCATGAAACTTTCATTAAAATACACATTCAAGGTAGTGAATTAAAGCTACACTCGTTGTGAATCTAGCCACCAAGTCAGATTTGTAAAATGCTTTTCGGCGAAAGCATGAGAAGCTATTATCTGATAGCATGTACCCCCAAAATACTGCAACGTCACCTAAACAGACAGATTTTGCGGTAGACGGCGCTACCCAAAACGCATAAATAAAATATAAAACATTCATTACCTTTGACCATCTTCTTTGTTGGCACTCCTTGATGTCCCATAATCAATATTGGGTCTTTTTTTCGATTAAATCGGTCCATATATAGCCTAGATATCGATCTATGAAGACTGTGTGATAAACGGGAAAAAATAGCGTTTCATAACGTAACGTCATTTTTTAAAAGTTAAAAAGTTTGACGATAAACTTTCACAAAACACTTCGAAATACCTTTCTAATGCAACTTTAGGTATTACTACACGTTAATAAGCTATAAAAATCATCAGGAGGCGATGTAAATTCGATAGCTGGTCGTGTGGAAAAAATGTCCGGAAAAACACAGAGACGATGCATCAAGTTGGTGGTCGGAGGGAATCGGTTCCCTTTGGTCGGATCTACCAAGAATCAAATCAGAATCAAATGAGAAGACTCTATACATCCTGTGGAAGCTGTAGGTACTGCAACCTCGGCCTCATTTAATACGGTTCACCTTTAACAATTCCTGGAAGTGGCGCATGGATATTTATTTCCACTTTCAGTGATCAGATTTTCCTGCGCTTTTCGATGAAACAGACGTTCTGTTATAGTCACAGCCGTGATTTAACCAGTTTTAGAAACGTCTGAGTGTTTTCTATCCACACATACTAATCATATGCATATACTATATTCCTGACATGAGTAGCAGGGCGCTGAAATGTTGCGCGATTTTTAACAAAAAGCTGCGAAAATTCGCAGCCTCCTTAAGAGGTTTTTAATCTTGATGGATACATTCTCTGCTAGTCATGCCTTGGCCTTAGACTCTCAGTAGACAATACAAAGGGCTCGCTGGAGAATCAATGTCAGTCACAACCACCGAAGATTAAAAACGTCAGAAACATCACTTCTTATCGTTGTCTGGCAGAACAGACTAGCAGTGACCACCTTTATCTTGATTTCAATAACTATAACTGTTAAACCCAGGTTGTATCCCAAATGCCGCCATATTCCCTAAGTCCAAAATGACCTATTGCCTCTCGTCAATACTAGTGCACTACAATGGAATGCCTCCCTAGTTTGATCTAAATCTCTTTATCTACCACATCCTGAGTCCCTTCATTACCCCTTTAATCCTCAGTCTGGTTTCGGGTGTTTTGACAACTTGAAAGAATCTCTAGGCATTAGTGTTCTGTGCTTTCAAGCAACTATAAGAGCGAGAGAGAATGAGAGAGAGTGAGAGTGAGAGGGTGAGAGAGAGAGAGAGAGTGTGAGAGAGAGAGAGAGAGAGAGAGAGCGAGAGTGAGAGAGTGAGCGAGAGTGTGTGAGAGAGAGAGAGCGAGAGAGAGACAATGTTGAGTAATTTTGTAATCAATGTTCATAGATTCCAATTATCTTTATCTGTCTGATACCCAGAGGTTGCAAAGTTCTGGTCTTAAATTAAACAGACAGAATTCCCAGCTCACAATTGATCAGATCCCAATTGATCAGTCTGCTGTTCCCACATGCTTCAAGAGGGCCACCATTGTTCCTGTTCCCAAGAAAGCTAAGGTAACTGAGCTAAATGACTACCGCCCCGTAGCACTCACATCCGTCATCATGAAGTGCTTTGAGAGACTAGTCAAGGACCATATCACCTCCACCCTACCTGACACCCTTGACCCACTCCAATTTGCTTACCGCCCAAATAGGTCCACAGACGATGCAATCTCAACCACACTGCACACTGCCCTAACCCATCTGGACAAGAGGAATACCTATGTGAGAATGCTGTTCATCGACTACAGCTCGGCATTCAACACCATAGTACCCTCCAAGCTCGTCATCAAGCTTGAGACCCTGGGTCTCGACCCCGCCCTGTGCAACTGGGTACTGGACTTCCTGACGGGCCGCCCCCAGGTGGTGAGGGTAGGCAACAACATCTCCTCCCCGCTGATCCTCAACACTGGGGCCCCACAAGGGTGCGTTCTGAGCCCTCTCCTGTACTCCCTGTTCACCCACGACTGCGTGGCCACGCACGCCTCCAACTCAATCATCAAGTTTGCGGACGACACAACAGTGGTAGGCTTGATTACCAACAACGACGAGACGGCCTACAGGGAGGAGGTGAGGGCCCTCGGAGTGTGGTGTCAGGAAAATAACCTCACACTCAACGTCAACAAAACTAAGGAGATGATTGTGGACTTCAGGAAACAGCAGAGGGAACACCCCCATCCACATCGATGGAACAGTAGTGGAGAGGGTAGCAAGTTTTAAGTTCCTCGGCATACACATCACAGACAAACTGAATTGGTCCACTCACACAGACAGCATCGTGAGGAAGGCGCAGCAGCGCCTCTTCAACCTCAGGAGGCTGAAGAAATTCAGCTTGTCACCAAAAGCACTCACAAACTTCTACAGATGCACAATCGAGAGCATCCTGGCGGGCTGTATCACCGCCTGGTATGGCAACTGCACCGCCCTCAACCGTAAGGCTCTCCAGAGGGTAGTGAGGTCTGCACAACGCATCACCGGGGGCAAACTACCTGCCCTCCAGGACACCTACACCACCCGATGCTACAGGAAGGCCATAAAGATCATCAAGGACATCAACCACCCGAGCCACTGCCTGTTCACCCTGCTGTCATCCAGAAGGCGAGGTCAGTACAGGTGCATCAAAGCTGGGACCGAGAGACTGAAAAACAGCTTCTATCTCAAGGCCATCAGACTGTTAAACAGCCACCACTAACATTGAGTGGCTACTGCCAACACACTGTCAATGACACTGACTCTACTCCAGCCACTTTAATCATGGGAATTGATGGGAAATGATGTAAATATATCACTAGCCACTTTAAACAATGCTACCTTATATAATGTTACTTACCCTACATTATTCATCTCATATGCATACGTAGATACTGTACTCTATATCATCGACTGCATCCTTATGTAATACATGTATCACTAGCCACTTTAACTATGCCACTTGGTTTACGTACTCATCTCATATGTATATACTGTACTCGATATCATCTACTGTATCTTGCCTATGCTGCTCTGTACCATCACTCATTCATATATCCTTATGTACATATTCTTTATCCCCTTACACTGTGTATAAGACAGTATTTTTTTTTTGGAATTGTTAGTTAGATTACTTGTTCGTTATTACTGCATTGTCGGAACTAGAAGCACAAGCATTTCGCTACACTCGCATTAACGTCTGCTAACCATGTGTATGTGACAAATAAAATTTGATTTGATTTGATTTGAGATCCCGATCTATTTGCGAGAGCTCTACAGTTTATACACAAATACTTTGCTTTTATACCATCCTAACCTACGCACATACGTACATACACACCAACATAGGGATTTTCTCACGAGTCTCACCGCAGTTTATAACCACTCAGCTGACAGTTCCAGGCTCCACCAGATAGTAGAGCTCTGGAGGGGCTCTCCCTGTCCTATCTTATCTTCCCAAATTTACATCCCAGTCGATTCCAACAGGTTAATGCTCCTCTCCATTCTCTTTCTACCCCCACATACATTCCTTTCTTCCTAGGTACATGCCGTATAACCCCGTCCTAATGAACAAACATTATTTAACACTACAAGAAAGACAGTGTAGAATTGTTGCCAGTTATAGTGCCGTATACCTCATTTAGTCATTATTCATAAAAAATCCCATAACATACAAAGAGACAGAGAGAGAGAGAGAGAGAGAGAGAGAGAGAGACGGAGAGAGAGATACAGAGAGAGAGACGGAGAGAGAGAGATACAGAGAGAGAGACGGAGAGAGAGATACAGAGAGAGAGAGAGAGAGAGAGAGAGAGAGAGAGAGACAGAGAGAGAGACAGAGAGAGAGAGAGACAGAGAGAGAGAGAGCGAGAGATACAGAGAGAGAGAGAGAGAGAGATACAGAGAGAGAGACGGAGAGAGAGATACAGAGAGAGAGAGAGAGAGAGATACAGAGAGAGAGACGGAGAGAGAGATGGAGAGAGAAAATTGGCAAAAAACACACACAGTTCTTCACACAGGGTCGTGGGGTTAGACAGGGATGCAGCTTAAGCCCCACCCTCTTCAACATATATATCAACGAATTGGCGAGGGCACTAGAAAAGTCTGCAGCACCCGGCCTCCCCTGCTAGAATCCGAAGTCAAATGTCTGCTGTTTGCTGATGATCTGGTGCTTCTGTCACCAACCAAGGAGGGCCTACAGCAGCACCTAGATCTTATGCACAGATTCTGTCAGACCTGGGCCCTGACAGTAAATCTCAGTAAGACCAAAATAATGGTGTTCCAAAAAGGTCCAGTCACCAGGACCACAAATACAAATTCCATCTAGACACTGTTGCCCTAGAGCACACAAAAAACTATACATACCTTGGCCTAAACATCAGCACCACAGGTAACTTCCACAAAGCTGTGAACGATCTGAGAGACAAGGCAAGAAGGGCATTCTATGCCATCAAAAGAAACATAAATTTCAACATACCAATTAGGATCTGGCTAAAAATACTTGAATCAGTCATAGAGCCCATTGCCCTTTATGGTTGTGAGGTCTGGGGTCCGCTCACCAACCAAGACTTCACAAAATGGGACAAACACCAAATTGAGACTCTGCACGCAGAATTCTGCAAAAATATCCTCCGTGTACAACGTAGAACACCAAATAATGCATGCAGAGCAGAATTAGGCCGATACCCACTAATTATCAAAATCCAGAAAAGAGCTGTTAAATTCTACAACCACCTAAAAGGAAGCGATTCACAAACCTTCCATAACAAAGCCATCACCTACAGAGAGATGAACCTGGAGAAGAGTCCCCTAAGCAAGCTGGTCCTGGGGCTCTGTTCACAAACACAAACACACACTACAGAGCCCCAGGACAGCAGCACAATTAGACCCAACCAAATTATGAGAAAACAAAAAGATAACTACTTAACACATTGGAAAGAATTAACAAAAAAACAGAGCAAACTAGAATGCTATTTGGCCCTACACAGAGAGTACACAGCGGCAGAATACCTGACCACTGTGACTGACCCAAAATTAAGGAAAGCCTTGACTATGTACAGACTCAGTGAGCATAGCCTTGCTATTGAGAAAGGCCGCCGTAGGCAGACATGGCTCTCAAGAGAAGACAGGCTATGTGCTCACTGCCCACAAAATGAGGTGGAAACTGAGCTGCACTTCCTAACCTCCTGCCCAATGTATGACCATATTAGAGAGACATATTTCCCTCAGATTACACAGATCCACAAAGAATTTGAAAACAAATCCAATTTTGAAAAACTCCCATATCTACTGGGTGAAATTCCACAGTGTGCCATCACAGCAGCAAGATTTGTGACCTGTTGCCACGAGAAAAGGGCAACCAGTGAAGAACAAACACCATTGTAAATACAACCCATATTTATGCTTATTTATTTTATCTTGTGTCCTTTAGCCATTTGTACATTGTTAGAACACTGTATATATATATAATATGACATTTGTAATGTCTTTACTGTTTTGAAACGTCTGTATGTGTAATGTTTACTGTTAATTTTTGTTGTTTTTCACTTTATATATTCACTTTGTATGTTGTCTACCTCACTTGCTTTGGCAATGTTAACACATGTTTCCCATGCCAATAAAGCCCTTGAATTGAATTGAATTGAATTGATATATACAGCGAGAGAGAGAGAGATACAGAGATACAGATAGAGAGAGATACAGATAGAGATACAGAGAGAGAGAGATACAGATAGAGAGACGGAGAGAGAGATACAGAGAGAGAGACGGAGAGAGAGATACAGAGAGAGAGACGGAGAGAGAGATACAGAGAGAGAGAGAGAGAGAGATGGAGAGAGAGATACAGAGAGAGAGACGGAGAGAGAGATACAGAGAGAGAGACGGAGAGAGAGATACAGAGAGAGAGACGGAGAGAGAGATATACAGAGAGAGAGAGAGAGAGAGAGAGAGAGAGACAGAGAGAGAGAGATACAGAGAGAGAGACGGAGAGAGAGATACAGAGAGAGAGAGAGAGAGAGAGACAGAGAGAGAGACAGAGAGAGAGAGATACAGAGAGAGAGACGGAGAGAGAGATACAGAGAGAGAGAGAGAGAGAGAGAGACAGAGAGAGAGACAGAGAGAGAGAGATACAGAGAGAGAGACGGAGAGAGAGATACAGAGAGAGAGAGAGAGAGATACAGAGAGAGAGAGAGAGAGAGAGAGAGAGAGAGACAGAGAGAGACAGAGACAGAGAGAGAGAGTGCTACAGACATGCTCAACATGAGCTCCTGATTTATTTATGTTTATTGTTTTTAGAATTAGATAAACACTCAAATTCAAGACAAGATCTGATGAACAACAACTCTATTCAATCAGAACAGGAAAAAAAAGCAGCTAGCTTGCTACCCCACAAAAAACTAGCCAGCAGGCTAAGAAGCTAGCCAGAAAAATGTAGCTAGAACAAACCTAGCAAGAGGAGTTAATACAACTACATCAAACGACCAAACTGAGTGAGTAAAACCAAAAAGGACCCTGGACTCTAACGTTAAACATATCTTCTGTTTTCATGTGTGAAGATTTTTCACTCTTTTTGAATTTTTTAAAAGCTAAATTTTAGAGCTAGCTTGCAACAGCAGCAGACAAACAAAGCCTGTCGCCATGGCAGCAGTGCAGCAGAACAGAGCAGCAGCGGCAGAGCCCACCAGCACCATGTCCCCATTCCCCTCAGCGCTGAGTCCACTCTCTACCCTCCAAGAGGCCAAAAAATGACACAACGAAAAAAGGAAAGCTTTTAAACAGACACTACCAAAGGGGAGGCCAGAAACCCTTTCCCACAGACCTCTACAAAAACGGTGACGTGAGTAATCTCATCTTTCTCACTGACCAACCAAACGCATGGCGCTCAACAGTCTGCTCTCACTACCCATCCATAAAGAAAGAGGGAATCTGTAATGGGCGGAAGCTGAAAGTCAAAGAGACAGACGACCATGACAGCACCATGATAACAATCAACCTCTATAAGACGTGTCACAGGGCAAAGTAACAGACCATTAAGAAGAGAGCGGAGAGAGAGAAGGACACCACCAATGACATGCCCTCGTCCTGCTGAGGGAGAGCGTGAGCAAACAGCAACCAGGTATCTACACCTCAGAGGAGCAGACTGATCTAACACAGGAGGTCAGAGAGCTGACTGATCTAACACAGGAGGTCAGAGAGCTGACTAATCTAACACAGGAGGAGAGAGAGCTGACTAATCTAACACAGGAGGAGAGAGAGCTGACTAATCTAACACAGGAGGAGAGAGAGCTGACTGATCTAACACAGGAGGTCAGAGAGCTGACTAATCTAACACAGGAGGTGAGAGAGCTGACTAATCTAACACAGGAGGTCAGAGAGAGCTGACTAATCTAACACAGGAGGTCAGAGAGCTGACTGATCTAACACAGGAGGTCAGAGAGCTGACTGATCTAACACAGGTCAGGAGCTGACTGATATAACAAAGGAGGTGGGAGAGCTGACTGATCTAACACAGGAGGTCAGAGAGCTGACTGATCTAACACAGGAGGTCAGAGGAGCTGACTAATCTAACACAGGAGGAGGTGACTAATCTAACAGGAGGAGAGAGCTGACTGATCTAACACAGGAGGTCAGAGAGCTGACTGATCTAACACAGGAGGTCAGAGAGCTGACTGATGGGAGAGCTGACTGATCTAACACAGGAGGTCAGAGAGCTGACTGATCTAACACAGGAGGTCAGAGAGCTGAAATCAACACAGGAGGTCAGAGCTGACTGATCTAACACAGGAGGTCAGAGAGCTGATTGATCTAACACAGGAGGTCAGAGAGCTGACTGATCTAACACAGGAGGTCAGAGCTGACTGATCTAACACAGGAGGTCAGAGAGCTGATTGATCTAACACAGGAGCTCTCAGTCAGCTCTCTGACCTCCTGTGTTAGATTAGTCAGCTCTCTGACCTCCTGTGTCAGAGCTGACTGATTTACCACAGGTCAGAGAGCTGACTGATCTAACACAGGAGGTCAGAGAGCTGACTGATCTAACACAGGAGGTGGGAGAGAACTCCTAAAAGACAGGCAGAGCAGTAATAACCACCATCATACCCTCAACCTTGACTGTCTCTATGACCATGTCCACCTGTATAGTGAGACAGCCCCCACCATCCCACCCTCAACCTGGACTGTCTCTATGACCATGTCCACCTGTATAGGGAGACAGCCCCCACCATTACACCCTCAACCTGGACTGTCTCTATGACCATGTCCACCTGTGTAGGGCGACAGTCCCCACCATCCCACCCTCAACCTGGACTGTCTCTATGACCATGTCCACCTGTGTAGGTCGACAGCCCCCACCATCCCACCCTCAACCTGGACTGTCTCTATGACCATGTCCACCTGTGTAGGGCGACAGTCCCCATCCTTGCCAAGATTCTTAAGGGTGTTACTTTAAACCGCAGCCCGACCTCCTCAAACCAGGAATAGCGGAGCAATCTCCACCCCACCGAGATCACAGAGACAACACCCCGGAGCAGCACCCTGGAACCCCCAGCCTGGGGCCGAAGCAGAGTGATGGAATGCAAACAGTACAGAAATCTACCAGAAAGCAATTAAGTAGCCCAAAAAAATACTATCTCTCCTGGACAACTTTTTAGCCTTAACATTCTCCTACAGCAATGAAGGTGTCAATTTGGTCGTTTTGAACAAAAACATTACATTTGACAAATTAGCCTCGTTGGCTAGTCTAAAAAAACATAAGAGCAAACCAACGAGAATAGAGAAAGAAAAAAATGGTTTGATAATGATTGGAGAAATCTAAGAAAGTCATTGAGAAATACATCTCATCAAAAACACAGAGAACCAGACAACAAAAATATAGGCCTTCAATATGGGAAAACACTGAAGCAACACAAACACACCCTAAGAACAGAAAAGGAACAGCTCATTAGAAATCAGCTGGATGGAATTGAGGAATCCATAGAATCAAACCACTTCTGGGAGAATTGGAATAAATTAAACAAACCTCATCATGAGGAATTGGCTATCCGAAAGGGGGATATCTGGAGAAATCACTCTGCAAACCTCTACAGCAATATAACAAAGATCCCAGAACAAAAAAATATAGAAGAAAAATTACAAATCCTTGAATAAACAGTCAAAGACTATCAACATCCTGTGGGTGCGCCTGTCACGTTCTGACCTTTATTTCCTTTGTTTTGTCATTATTTAGTATGGTCAGGGCGTGAGTTGGGTGGGCAGTCTATGTTTGTTTTTCTATGATTTGGGTATTTCTATGTTTCGGCCTAGTATGGTTCTCAATCAGAGGCAGGTGTCATTAGTTGTCTCTGATTGAGAATCATACTTAGGTAGCCTGGGTGTCACTGTGTGTTTGTGAGTGATTGTTCCTGTCTCTGTGTTTTGCACCAGATAGGACTGTTTAGGTTTTCCATGTTTATTGTTTTGTAGTGTTCATTTGTACGTTTACGTATTAAAAGAACCATGGACACTTACCACGCCGCATATTGGTCCTCTGATCCTTCTCGCCTCTCCTCTTCGGAAGAAGAGGAGGAAATCCC
>NC_056444.1:84738384-84803384 GCF_018296145.1 Oncorhynchus tshawytscha | reverse complement strand
ATATCTTCCACCATACTCTCCATTCCTCAACCCTATAGAAGAGTTTTTCTCGGCATGGCGGTGGAAGGTATATGATCTCCGTCTCCAGGCTGAGGTACCCCTCATCCAAGCCATGGAGGAGGCCTGTGACCAGACGGAGGTAGCAAATCAAATCAAATCAAATCAAATTGATTTATATAGCCCTTCGTACATCAGCTGATATCTCAAAGTGCTGTACAGAAACCCAGCCTAAAACCCCAAACAGCAAGCAATGCAGGTGTAGAAGCACGGTGGCTAGGAAAAACTCCCTAAAAAGGCCAAAACCTAGGAAGAAACCTAGAGAGGAACCAGGCTATGTGGGGTGGCCAGTCCTCTTCTGGCTGTGCTGGGTGGAGATTATAACAGAACATGGCCAAGATGTTCAAATGTTCATAAATGACCAGCATGGTCGAATAATAATAAGGCAGAACAGTTGAAACTGGAGCAGCAGCACAGTCAGGTGGACTGGGGACAGCAAGGAGTCATCATGTCAGGTAGTCCTGGGGCACGGTCCTCCCTGCACTTTCACTGGCTGTCATATCATCCCGTTAATGGGATTGCATCCCTAAGAAGTTGCTCCTTGTTAATAAACAAGCATGTGGCCTTCAACACCGTAGATCATTCCATTCTCATCAGTAGATTACGAAACATTGGTATCATTGAACAATCTCTTGCCTGGTCTACCTCTCTGGAAGAGTGAGGTCTGATGCTGTTCTGTCCGTCACTAAAGGGACCTCAAGATTCCATAATATTCCCCAAACTATTCTATATCAAAAGCATAGATCAAGCGGTAGGAAGTGCACATAGTAATTTATATGCAGATGACACAGTTCTCTACATAGTTGGCGCTGCATTGAATTCTGTAATGGAAGGACATTCAGAAAAGCTTCTTTAAACCCTCCTAGAGTCCAAGTCCTCGCCACGGTGGCAATCTAATTATCATAATATAAAAACGATTATCAGGACTCTGTCGAGAGAGTTTCTGCATGGGCTGCATCTCAATCCACCACATCTGCAAATGGCAGCCTTTCACATCTGTGGCAAAACTACAGCTGTTTGTTGACCATGTGACATCCCCCCCCCAAAAAATTGGTTTTCTCATGAATACATCTGTATTAATATTATTATTATTATTATTATCATTATTAATAGTATTATTATTATTATTAATACTATTATTCTTATTAATGGAACTATTATTATTATTATTATTAATAATATTCTTATTATTATTATTCATAATATTATTATTATCATTATTAATATTATTATTATTATTAATACTATGATTCTTATTGATGGTGCTATTATTAATAGTATTATTATTATTAATACTATTATTAGTATTGATACTATTATTATTATTGTTAATACTATTATTAATAATACTATTATTCTTGTTAATGGTACTATTATTATTATTAATACTATTATTATTATTATTAATACTATTATTATTATTATTAATACTATTGTTCTTATTAATTGTACTATTATTATTATTAATATTATTATTATTATTGATAGTATTAATATTATTAGTATTATTATTATTAGTAGTAGTATTATTATTAGTAGTATTATTATTAATATTATTATTATTATTATTAACAGTATTACTATTAATATTATTATTATTATTTTTAATATTATTATTCTTAATATTATTATTATTGTTGTTTTCCTACCTTTACTCTAACATTGAAGACATATTGAGACTTATCTTTTTCAAATGTGCCCAAAATAAACATACTATATATAATGTATAAACTACAGTGCCTTGCGAAAGTATTCGGCCCCCTTGAACTTTGCGACCTTTTGCCACATTTCAGGCTTCAAACATAAAGATATAAAACTGTATTTTTTTGTGAAGAATCAACAACAAGTGGGACACAATCACATTTATTGGATATTTCAAACTTTTTTAACAAATCAAAAACTGAAAAATTGGGCGTGCAAAATTATTCAGCCCCTTTACTTTCAGTGCAGCAAACTCTCTCCCGAAGTTCAGTGAGGATCTATGAATGATCCAATGTTGACCCAAATGACTAATGATGATAAATACAATCCACCTGTATGTAATCAAGTCTCCGTATAAATGCACCTGCACTGTGATAGTATCAGAGGTCCGTTAAAAGCGCAGAGAGCATAATGAAGAACAAGGAACACACCAGGCAGGTCCGAGATACTGTTGTGAAGAAGTTTAAAGCCGGATTTGGATACAAAAACATTTCCCAAGCTTTAAACATCCCAAGGAGCACTGTGCAAGCGATAATATTGAAATGGAAGGAGTATCAGACCACTGCAAATCTACCAAGACCTGGCCGTCCCTCTAAACTTTCAGCTCATACAAGGAGAAGACTGATCAGAGATGCAGCCAAGAGGCCCATGATCACTCTGGATGAACTGCAGAGATCTACAGCTGAGGTGGGAGACTCTGTCCATAGGACAACAATCAGTCGTATATTGCACAAATCTGGCCTTTATGGAAGAGTGGCAAGAAGAAAGCCATTTCTTAAAGATATCTATAAAAAGTGTCGTTTAAAGTTTGCCACAAGCCACCTGGGAGACACACCAAACATGTGGAAGAAGGTGCTCTGGTCAGATGAAACCAAAATTGAACTTTTTGGCAACAATGCAAAACGTTATGTTTGGCGTAAAAGCAACACAGCTCATCACCCTGAACACACCATCCCCACTGCCAAACATGGTGGTGGCAGCATCATGGTTTGGGCCTGCTTTTCTTCAGCAGGGACAGGGAAGATGGTTAAAATTGATGGGAAGATGGATGGAGCCAAATACAGGACCATTCTGGAAGAAAACCTGATGGATTCTGCAAAAGACCTGAGACTGGGACGGAGATTTGTCTTCCAACAAGACAATGATCCAAAACATAAAGCAAAATCTACAATGGAATGGTTCAAAAATAAACATATCCAGGTGTTAGAATGGCCAAGTCAAAGTCCAGACCTGAATCCAATTGAGAATCTGTGGAAAGAACTGAAAACTGCTGTTCACAAATGCTCTCCATCCAACCTCACTGAGCTTGAGCTGTTTTGCAAGGAGGAATGGGAAAAAATGTCAGTCTCTCGATGTGCAAAACTGATAGAGACATATCCCAAGCGACTTACAGCTGTAATCGCAGCAAAAGGTGGCGCTACAAAGTATTAACTTAAGGGGGCTGAATAATTTTGCACGCCCAATTTTTCAGTTTTTGATTTGTTAAAAAAGTTTGAAATATCCAATAAATGTCGTTCCACTTCATGATTGTGTCCCACTTGTTGTTGATTCTTCACAAAAAAATACAGTTTTATATCTTTATGTTTGAAGCCTGAAATGTGGCAAAAGGTCGCAAAGTTCAAGGGGGCGAATACTTTCGCAAGGCACTGTATATATACTGTATATAATATATATACTATATATGCTTCAACTTCGGGCACTTTGTCTGTGCAAACTTTCAGAAAATAAAACTTATTCAAACACCATTTTACCAGTATTGTGCTTGTCTTTGATTTGTCTAGAAACTATATCTGATAATGGCTGCGATTGTACTATTCAGGAATGTATATATTTTTGTCATTTTTCCCAGACAGCCATAGACAAATGTCATTTCCAGCACATCATTAAACATCCATTTTAGTTGAAAATGAAATAACATACAATTGATTTATAACAGATTTCTTATACATTTGTACATGAACTTGTATTGAATATTATTTTAAGTGTTTTTTAATGTTTCCTAATATTAATAATTCAACATGACTCCTGACTGTATAAACTTGCCTTGGTGAAGAGCTGAAAAAGTAACATATTTCCACCCATCCTTTTTGTGAGATCATAACAACCATATGATTACCATATCTGAAACAAATAAATGTATGTAAATTATACATAATATACTAATTTACCTCAACAATATGGTTGTGATGGAAATGACAAGATCTGCTGGAAATGACAAGGTGTGCTGGAAATGACAAGGTGTGCTGGAAATGACATCTACGTAAAAACAATATTTCATTTCAAACATTTTGAAAAACAACCATTGTTAAACTTTTCATTAATATAAGATAAAGTAAGATTCCAAAACACTGAAACTAGCACCTTTTCAACATGAGAACAATGTGTTGTCCCTGACTACACTTAGACGCTACAAATAGAAATTCTAGCACATATATATCGGGACGAGGTCATTGAGAGCCACATATGTTTTATCTCTTGTATGATTTTATGTCCTGCTTTGTATGTAGTGTGTCGTGAGTTTCAAAGTGTATCTAAGGCTTAGAAAGAAAGCTAAGTTCCTCCCAGACCAAGGCATCGAGCTCCATGTGCCTTTTGGTCATTGGATGGGGCTCAGGGACAAGTCCAAGCACATGCTGTGGTCTGTACCATATGAAGTAGTCTCTCATCTCTCATTAAAACAAAAAACGGTTGGGGCCAACACGACTCATGGTTTACACAAAAGCACCACAAAATCCTGATCATACTCCACCACACACCACTTTCCAATCAATGTTTCACTTAGATCTTGGACAGGCTGGACGGTGCTTTGAGATGAGTTGAATTTTCCATTTTGGTCTGCCTCTGTTTTTTCATCCAGAGTCACAGTCTGTGGGCTGTAACAGCTGCAGTGATGTGGAAAGGAACAAAAGGAACTGAGTAAGCACCAAGTTATCTCCCCTGGACTGTCGGTGACGATCTGGAAACACAGGAAATTCACAGAGTTATGCACATTCAGAATATGTGTATCATAGCATAGTCTAGTGATACATACATAATATGTTTGTTTAACAAATGTGAGATTCGACATAAAATATTACCTGGTGTATCTTTATTGACCCACAGATCGTCTCCAGGTGATCTGGTAGGAGGACCTCGATGCTCTCTGTCTCCTCCTCTGAGATATATATATAAGAGCTTGATAGCTGACTGATCGTTTGACAGTTTCCTCAAATACCGTTTTTCCATTTAGGAGGTCCTTGCCTTGGTGCCACAATTCCATGTGCTCTTCGTTTCACAGCTGCTCCTACCCCATCAGCTGGGCCTTTTCCATGTCCGGCTTCTAGGAAATTCCATGTAACTCTCTGGGAGCCCATTTCAAAGGGAAGGGTGGAGAGATGATCTCTGTATTTGTATTTCCCACGGTGAAGCATGGAAGAGGTGTGATGGTGTGGCGGTGCTTTGCTGGTGACACTGGCTGTGATTTATTTACAATTCAAGGAACACTTAACCAGCATGGCTACACAGCATTCTGCAGCGATACGCAATCCCATATGGTTTGGGTTTAGTGGGACTATAATTTGTTTTTCAACAGGACAATGACCAACCCAACACACATCCAGGCTGTGTAAGGGCTATTATACCAAGAAGGAAAGTGATGGAGTGCTGCATCAGATGACCTGGCCTCCACAATCCCCCAACCTCAATCAAATTGTGATGGTTTGGGATTAGTTGGACCGCAGAGTGAAGGAAAAGCAGCCAACAAGTGCTCAGCATGTTTGGGAACTCCTTCAAGACTGTAAGAAAAGCATTCCAGGTGAAGCTGGTTGAGAGAACACTAAGAGTGTGCAAAGCTGTCATCAAGGCAAAGGGTGGCCATTTGAAGGATCTCAAATGTAAAACATATTTGATTTGTTTAACACTTTTTTGGTTACTACATAATTCCATACATGTTATTTCATAGTTCTGATGTCTTCACTAATGTTCTACAATGTAGAAAAAAGTACAAAATAAACAAAAACCCTTGAATGAGTAGGTGTTTGAATTCTGTACAGAGTGGAAAGGCCTCGTGGAAAGACATCATGGAGGACGAGGACACTTGTTTACAGATGTACAAGAGACTGCAATTATAAATATGGTTTTGGCCAACAATGCAATTAGGATTCGAGAGATAAGAGAGCATATCTTGAATAATGACACCATATTTAACAACATCAATGCTGTAAGCCTGTCGACCATACAACGCATCCTCCAACGGCACCGAGCGACGATGAAACAACTTTACAAGGTGCCATTTGAGAGAAACTCTGACAGAGTCAAGAATATGTGACATGACTTTGTAGAGGTATGTATGCAACACTACTTCCAGTACTTCAGACCATATTTACTCATCTGTATATCCTTTTGTCTGTTACAGAGAGTATTGGAGCTGGATGCCCATGTAATTCGCCATTAATTCATTTATGTGGATGAGGTTGGCTTCAATCTCACCAAAACCAGGCGCCGCGGAAGAAATGTAATAGGACAGAGGGCAACAACCAATGCCCCTGGACAGCGTGGGGGTAATATAACTATGTGTGCTGCCATCACTCAAAACGGGGTCCTCCATCACAATGCCACACTGGGTCCGTACAACACCGGCCATATGCTCACTTTTCTGGAGGCAATTTACACAATGTTTGTCCCTGATCCAGATCAGGAGCCTGATAGATTTGTGGTTTCATGGGACAATGTTAGTTTCCACCGGGCTGTTCTGGTCCAAAACTGTTTTGCCACCCATCCACAATTTGTAGTTTTGTACTTTACCCCATATTCACCTTTTCTAAATCCCATAGAGGAATTCTTCTCAGCCTGGCGCTGGAAAGTGTATGATCGCCAACCCTATGCCCGCATGCCGCTTCCCCAGGCATTTGAGGACGCATGTGTGGACATAGAGGTTGCCTCTGTCCAAGGTTGGATACACTATGCTAGGAGATACTTCCTCCATGTGGGGACATAGAGGTTGCCTCTGTCCAAGGTTGGATACGCCATACTAGGAGATACTTCCCTTGATGTTTGGCAAGAGAAAACGTATCTTGTGATGTGGACGAAGTATTGTGGCCAGACCCAGGCCGTAGAAGAGATGAAGCGTAGCTTAGCACTGGTGACTGCCCCCCTACCAATTCCTGGATAACCCCGGGACCCCACACACACAATTGTGTTCTTTACTGTATTCTAAAGAATATACTTTTGGTTTACATATGTTTATGGTTTTGTTGTATGCTACAGTAATGTTTGGCCTAATAAATATTTTCTGTTTTACTAGCTTACTAGATTTACCTAGCTTGGTGGAGACCCTAGGAACCTCAAGAGTTAACCAATCCTGTCAACAGATTTACCTAGCTTGGTGGAGACCCTAGGAACCTCAAGAGTTAACCAATCCTGTCAACAGATTTACCTAGCTTGGTGGAGACCCTAGGAACCTCAAGAGTTAACCAGACCTGTCAACAGATTTACCTAGCGAGGTGGAGACCCTAGGAACCTCAAGAGTAAACCAATCCTGTCAACAGATTTACCTAGCGAGGTGGAGACCTTAGGAACCTCAAGAGTTAACCAATCCTGTCAACAGATTTACCTAGCTTGGTGGAAACCCTGGGAACCTCAAGAGTTAACCAATCCTGTCAACAGATTTACCTAGCTTGGTGGAAACCCTAGGAACCTCAAGAGTTAACCAATCCTGTCAACAGATTTACCTAGCTTGGATTTACCTAGCTGGAAACCCTAGGGACCTCAAGAGTTAACCAATCCTGTCAACAGATTTACCTAGCTTGGTGGAAACCCTAGGAACCTCAAGAGTTAACCAGACCTGTCAACAGATTTACCTAGCTTGGTGGAAACCCTAGGAACCTCAAGAGTTAACCAGACCTGTCAACAGATTTACCTAGCTTGGTGGAAACCCTAGGAACCTCAAGAGTTAACCAATCCTGTCAACAGATTTACCTAGCTTGGTGGAAACCCTGGGAACCTCAAGAGTTAACCAATCCTGTCAACAGATTTACCTAGCGAGGTGGAGACCCTAGGAACCTCAAGAGTTAACCAATCCTGTCAACAGGTTAGACAACTCAGGTGTCTACAGTTCAACAGCAAAGTTAAATAATACAAAAATGTACGAAGTAGGACCTTGTAAACAAAAAGGGAGTTATGTAGAGATCTACGAGTCTCTAGCGAAGTTCAACCTTTTGATACAATGATGAGTATCAAAACTGTTCCCCTGTAACAAAACAAAGGGTACTATGGAAGATGGCATCCAAAGGTTTAATAAGAGTAGCAGCTGCAAATCAAATGTTATTGGTCACATACATGTGTTTAGCAGATGTGATTGGTCACATACATGTGTTAAGCAGATGTGATTGGTCACATACATGTGTTTAGCAGATGTGATTAGTCACATGTGTTTAGCAAATGTTATTGGTCACCTACATGTGTTTAGCAGATGTTATTGCGGGTGTAGCGAAAAGCTTGCGCTTCTAGTTTCGATAGTGCAGCAATATCTAACAAGTAACAATTTCTAACAATTTCACAACATATATCCATTACACATAAATCTAAGTAAAGGAAGGGAATTAAGAGTAAATAAATATATGGACGAGTAATGTCAGAATAGCATAGACTAAGATACCATAGAATGGTATAGAATGCAGTATATAGATGTGAGATGAGTAAAGAAAGATATGTAAACATTATTAAAGTGACATTATTAAAGTGACTGTCACAGCTGTTGAAAGGAGAGGACCAAGGTGCCGCGTGGTGAGCATACATTTTATTTTATAAATCAAAATGACTCCTAACAAAACAATAAACACTACAAAAAGAAACCGTGAAGATCAAAGACTATGTGCCCTAAACAAAGTCAACTTCCCACAAACACAGGTGGAAAAAAGGGCTGCCTAAGTATGGTTCTCAATCAGAGACAACGATAGACGGCTGTCCCTGATTGAGAACCACCAAAACATAGAACTACACAACATAGAACATAGAATACCCACCCCAACTCACGCCCTGACCAAACCAAAATAGAGACATAAAAAGTATCTCTAAAGTCAGGGCGTGACAGTGACTAGTGTTCCATTAATTAAAGTGGCCAATGATTTCAAGTCTGTGTATATTGGCACCAGCCTCTCTGTGCTAGTGATGGCAAATCAACCAGCATAGTATCACCATAATCAATAACATGATCAAGAACATAATCAAGAACAGATTACAAGGTTGACTGAATAATTTATGTTTATGCAGAAAAAGCTAACTGTAAATCTTATCTTCTTTAACAAACTCATATTTACGTTTTTAAATTTCAAATCAATCCAAATGTCTAAGTATTCATATACGGGAACACGTTAGATTAAAGAACCATCTAATGAGTGAACATGTAGTTCATCTGAAACAGTCTTACGAGAGTTTAAAAACAACATGTATTTAGTTTTGTCCGTATTTAGCACACGTTTTAAATCAGCAAGGGATTGCTGCCTAGAACCCTGGAAGCATTTGGACCTATAACCCTGACAGCATCAGTCACGTGGACCTATAACCCTGACAGCATCAGTCATGTAGACCTATAACCCTGACAGCATCAGTCATGTGGACCTATAACCCTGACAGCATCAGTCATGTGGACCTATAACCCTGACAGCATCTGTCATGTGGACCTATAACCCTGACAGCATCAGTCATGTGGACCTATAACCCTGACAGCATCAGTCATGTGGACCTATAACCCTGACAGCATCAGTCATGTGGACCTATAACCCTGACAGCATCAGTCATGTGGACCTATAACCCTGACAGCATCAGTCATGTGGACCTATAACCCTGACAGCATCAGTCATGTGGACCTATAACCCTCACAGCATCAGTCATGTGGACCTTGCCCTCTACACTAGTAGTGGAGAGTAATGTAAAGGCCTCACTGTTTTGGTATACCACATTCAGTGTTTTGGGTGGCTCACAGATCTGTACGATACTGTAGTATTGTGCTGTGGCCCCTCTTAGCTTTACTGCCACATATTAACTCCAACACTTATGTGGCAGAAAGGGCCACTTTGCTCTGAAAGGTTTTTTTTAACCTTGAGGCCCTTGAGGTTAGAAACCTCTTTAGCGAAGTTGACCAGGTGTCTTCCTTTTGATGCAGGACATGTGTTCCATTCAGCTACTAATCTAGCTACTCTATTTAAAGCTGCTTTCTTATTCAAGTCTTAGATGGACTCATCACACATTGTAGGAAAAAAATGAACGAAGGTCGCTGTTGATTAGAAACTTCAAAACCACACATTCAAACATTAAAACCTGATTCAAAGTTGTGTGCGTAAACTTATTTTCATAGAGAGAGAAAATAAAAAAAGTTGTCCTTTTTAAACAACCAGTCAACAATGGAACCATGGTGATAGAAAGGAGACGATCAGCCTGATGTCACGGCAGCCAGTCTTCACCCACTGCGTACTTCTGTGGGCTGTCCATTGATTTGTTTAAATGAGAAGAGATAAAGAGAGGAGATGAGGACATAAATGCAGCAAAATAATTATCCTGTTGTAAAAGACCGTCTGGCTGCCATGGTTACGCTAAGTAAGAAGTACTTGATTATCAATGTAATGATTATTTACTTTGTTTACATGTTCCTTGGCTTTTTGACCTCATTTCATTTCAGCAGTCGCTGGTACATCTTGCCAAGAACCTTTTTTATGGACGCATGACGCATTGATGCTCAGTGTTTTCTTCTTTCTGAAGCTAATGATTGAGTGTGGGTGTGTATTGAAATAGATTCATATATGAGAATGTCATAAGGACATGGGAGAGAAAAATAGTCACCATAGAAGGAAACCACTTCCTTTGAATGTTCCTGATTTATCAGTTAGAAATCAAAACAGGCACAGCTGTAACGGTATTCGTCGTCTGAAGAAGAACAATCATCGGACCAAAGCGCAGCGTGGTAAGTGTTCATGCTTGTTTTATTCAAACTGAACACTTTAACAAAAGTAAACAAGAGAATAACCGAAACAGTCCTGTAAAGGTGAAAACACGAAACAGAAATGAACTACACACAAAAACCCTGTGAGAAAAAGCTACCTAAGTATGGTTCCCAATCAGAGACAACGATAGACAGCTGTCCCTGATTGAGATCCATACCCGGCCAAAACATTTATTTTATTTCACCTTTATTTAACCAGGTAGGCTAGTTGAGAACAAGTTCTCATTTGCAACTGCGACCTGGCCAAGATAAAGCATAGCAGTGTGAACAGACAACACAGAGTTACACATGGAGAATGCCCACCCAAATCACACCCTGACCAAACCAAAATAGAGACATAAAAAGCTCTAAGGTCAGAGCGTGACAACAGTGGCTCGTGACAGTATTCACCCCCTTGGCATTTTTTCCTATTTTGTTGCCTTACAACCTGGAAATAAAATGGATTTTTGGGGGGTTTGATTAATTTGATGTACACAACATGCCTACCACTTTGAAGATGCAAAATATGTTTTATTGTGAAACAAACAAGAAATAAGACAAAAAAAAACAGAAAACTTGAGTTTGCATAACTATTCACCCCCCAAAGTCAATACTTTGTAGATCCACTTTTTGCAGCAATTACAGCTGCAAGTCTCTTGAGGTATGCCTCTATAAGCTTGGCACATCTAGCTACTGGGATTTTTGCCCATTCTTCAAGGCAAAACTACTCCAGTTCCTTCAAGTTGGATGGGTTCTGCTGGTGTACAGCAATGTTTAAGTCATACCACAGATTCTCAATTGGATTGAGGTCTGGGCTTTGACTAGGCCATTCAAATACATTTAAATGTTTCCCCTTAAACCACTCGAGTGTTGCTTTAGCAGTATGCTTAGAGTCATTGTTCTGCTGTAAGGTTAACCTCTGTCCCAGTCTCAAATCTCTTGAAGACTGAAACAGGTTTCTCTCAAGATTCCCTATATTTAGCACCATCCATCATTCCTTCAATTCTGACCAGTTTCCCAGTCCCTGCCGATGAAAAACATCCCCACAGCGTGATGCTGCCACAACCATGCTTCACTGTGGGGATGGTGTTCTCAGAGTGATGAGAGGTGTTGAGTTTGCACCAGACATAGGATTTTTCTTGATGGCCAACAAGTTACATTTTTTGTCTCATCTGACCAGACAGCGTACATTCTTCCATCCACGTTTGGGGAATCTCCCACATGCCTTTTTGCGAACACCAAGCGTGTTTACTTTTTTTGTTCTTTAAGATATTTAAGCAATGTTTTTTGTTCTGGCCACTCTTCCGTAAAGCCCAGCTTTGTGGAGTGTACGGCTTAAAGTGGTCCTACGGACACATACTCCAATGTCCACTGTGGAGCGTTGCAGCTCCTTCAATTTAAATTACGTGTTGAAAAGCAACCAAATAGGAACAACACCAAGGGGGATGAATACATTTGCAAGGCACTGTACAAGTCTGATATTAAGTCTCATGAAAGTTTGCATGGTCGAGAAGGCATTTCTGCAAATAAATGCAATTTGATAAAACTAATTTGGGTTTTATCGGTTTTGCTTTTCTGTTGATAGAATGCTAACACCAAAATGCTGTTGTATTGAGCTTTTGATTTTTCTTTTATATCATTGTGCCTACTCCTAAAAACATCTCTATAGTACCTCAGGATCTTATCCTAGAACACTTTCATCAGGACTCTGTCCTGGTATCTCTATAGTACCACAGGATCTTATCCTAGAACACTTTCATCAGGACTGTCCTGGTATCTCTATAGTACTTCAGGATCTTATCCTAGAAGACTTTAATCAGAACTATGTTCTTGTATCTGAGCCATGTCTTCTGTAGCCCCCCTGCATTCAGTTTCCCCGGGAGCAATCAGCAGACGGAGTTAGCCATCCCATTCTTGTTGCCAAATTGTGGTGGATTTCTTTTTTTAACCAAGCAAGTCAGTTAAGAACTGAAATTTTTATTTACAATGACAGCGTACCGAGGAACAGTGGGTTAACTGCCTTGTTCAGGGACAGAAAGACAGATTTTCATCTTGTCAGCTCAGGGATTTGATCCAGCAACTTCCGGTTACTGGCCAAAAACCACTAGGCTACCTGCCGCCCCTACACTCTAACCACTAGGTTACCTGCCGTCCCTACACTCTAACCACTAGGTTACCTGCCGTCCCTACACTCTAACCACTAGGCTACCTGCCGTCCCTACACTCTAAACACTAGGTTACCTGCCACCCCTACACTCTAACCACTAGGCTACCTGCCTTCCCTACGCTCTAGCCACTAGGCTACCTGCCGTCCCTACACTCTAACCACTAGGCTACCTGCCGTCCCCTCTTCTAAAGAAGAGAGAGACAGTAGATTCTTCTAACAACTTTATTTTAAGAAAATGAAGCAATCAAACACTCAAAATAATTCAGAGTTGAAAGCCCAACGAACAGAGTTGATTCTCTGCTTTTATAGAAAGTACAACCTCTTTGTCTTTGTGGCAGTATAGCAGATGTGTGGAAAAAGGTGGCAGAACATAGTATAACAGGCGATTGGTTTGTCTGTGCAGATTAAGATAGCCCGATGTTGACAGCACAACCACTGAACCATCTAACTCCTTTTGTCAGAGTTCACACTATAACGTGCTACTTCCTGCTTCCATACAGCTGATTTTGTGCAGATAGTAAAATCACGGGATGTCTCACATGCTGCGGTCACACCTGAAGGGATCTTAGCTATACACCCAGTGTGATGACGAAGTCACACAAAGACAAGTTTGTATCAGTCAGCCATAGATAGAAGACAGTCAGCCATAGATAAAAGACAGTCAGCCATAGATAGACGACAGTCAGCCATAGATAGAAGACAGAGCATAGATAGAAGACAGTCAGCCATAGATAGAAGACAGTCAGCCATAGATAGAAGACAGTCAGCCAGACAGTCAGCCATAGATAGAAGACAGTCAGCCATAGATAGAAGACAGTCAGCCATAGATAGAAGACAGTCAGCCAGACAGTCAGCCATAGATAGAAGACAGTCAGGGTAGACAGTCAGCCATAGATAGAAGACAGTCAGCATAGACAGTAGACAGTCTTCCATATATAGAAGACAGTCAGCCAAAGATAGAAGACTGTCAGCATAGAGAGTAGGCAGTCAGCCATAGATAGTAGACAGTCAGCGTAGATAGAAGACAGTCAGCATAGATAGAAGACAGTCAGCCAAAGATAGAAGACTGTCAGCATAGAGAGTAGACAGTCAGCATAGATAGAAGACAGTCAGCCATTGATAGAAGACAGTCAGAGTAGACAGTAGACAGTCAGCATAGATAGAAGACAGTCAGAGTAGACAGTAGACAGTCAGCATAGATAGAAGACAGTCAGAGTAGACAGTAGACAGTCTGCCATATATAGAAGACAGTCAGCATAGACAGTAGACAGTCAGCCATATATAGTAGACAGTCAGCCATAGATAGAAGACAGTCAGAGTAGACAGTAGACAGTCAGCCATAGATAGAAGACAGTCAGCATAGACAGTAGACAGTCTGCCATATATAGTAGACAGTCAGCCATAGATAGAAGACAGTCAGCATAGACAGTAGACAGTCTGCCATATATAGTAGACAGTCAGCCATACATTTGATAGAATATCAGGCTGTGTATCTATACCAAAATATAAAGCGACCATGGGAATATAGATCGTTGACATGTCTATGAATGACAGGATTCGTCAGAGAGATACACATGTCTATGAATGACATGATTCGTCAGAGTAACAAGTTAATGTCGGTGAGAATGACCTTGAATGACATGTTCTGCTGTCAGAGAGATACACATTTCTCAGGTTTCAACGGTTTTTGTAGCTCGTTCCAGTCGAACTGAAAACAGGAGCGACCCCTAGGATATAAGATTTTTAGGAATCTTTAACTGAATGTGATCTGGTGTAAGTAAAGAAGGAGCTATGCACCAGATATCTCAAGTAGAGGGGAATTAGTTAGATCTAGGAGATATGTACCAGGGATCTCAAGTCGAGGGGAGTTAGTTAGATCTAGGAGCTATGTACCAGGGATCTCAAGTAGAGGGGAGTTAATTAGATCTAGGAGCTATGTTCCAGGGATCTCAAGTAGAGGGTAGTTAGATCTAGGAGCTATGTTCCAGGGATCTCAAGTAGAGGGGAGTCAGATCTAGGAGCTATGTTCCAGGGATCTCAAGTAGAGGGAGTTAGATCTAGGAGCTATGTTCCAGGGATCTCAAGTAGGGAGAGTTAGATCTAGGCACTATGTTCCAGGAATCTCAAATATAAGGGAGTTAGACTTAGGAGCTATGTACCATGGATATCAAGTAGGGGAGTTAGTTAGATCTAGGAGCGATGTACCAGGGATCTCAAGTAGAGGGGAGTTAGACATAGGAGCTATGTACCAGGGATATCAAGTAGAGGGGAAGTTCGACCTTTTGTAAGTGAGCAGGGAGCAATGGATTTTGCTCTTAGTAATAAATGACAGTTAACAGATGAGTATAGTGCAATGATGAGTCTTGTAAAGGGCACCGATGACAGAATAATAAACCACATCTAGCTTCTCAAGAGCTCCATGTAGATGACACCCCGGGAGTAGCATGAGGAGGATGATCTACTATATTCATGTCAACTGGACAGAGGTGGTAAAACAAAGATGCAGTTACTGTATAAAAATCATACTACGCTGATGATGGAATTGTTTTAAGATGCTCATAACAAGGATCATTTAGCTATTTGATTTAGAATTTATTTTAGGACTCCTTTAGGTATACAAAAAAATATATATTTAGATGAAAATATATATTTGACGAAACATTGCATTTGGCCTTAATGCTATTAGCCCATGGAAATGCATTGAATAACAGATTAAAAACAAATAATCAAAATTTAATTGTCACATGCCCTGAATACATCTGGTGTAAATTTTATTTTTAAATGCTTGCTTACGAGTCCTTCCCAACAATGCAGAGTTTAAATGCTAACAGAATATACAGGGGGTACCAGTACCTGATCAATGTGCAGTGGTACAAGGTATTTGAGGTAGATATGTACATGAAGGCAGGGTAAAGTGACTAGACATCAGGATAGATAATAATAAGGTATTTGAGGTAGATATTTACATGAAGGCAGGGTAAAGTGACTAGACATCAGGATAGATAATAATAAGGTATTTGAGGTAGATATGTACATGAAGGCAGGGTAAAGTGACTAGACATCAGGATAGATAATAATAAGGTATTTGAGGTAGATATGTACATGAAGGCAGGGTAAAGTGACTAGACATCAGGATAGATAATAGTAAGGTATTTGAGGTAGATATGCACATGAAGGCAGGGTAAAGTGACTAGACATCAGGATAGATAATAATAAGGTATTTGAGGTAGATATGCACATGAAGGCAGGGTAAAGTGACTAGACATCAGGATAGATAATAATAAGGTATTTGAGGTAGATATGCACATGAAGGCAGGGTAAAGTGACTAGACATCAGGATAGATAATAATAAGGTATTTGAGGTAGATATTTACATGAAGGCAGGGTAAAGTGACTAGACATCAGGATAGATAATAATAAGGTATTTGAGGTAGATATGTACATGAAAGCAGGGTAAAGTGACTAGACATCAGGATAGATAATAATAAGGTATTTGAGGTAGATATGTACATGAAGGCAGGGTAAAGTGACTAGACATCAGGATAGATAATAATAAGGTATTTGAGGTAGATATGTACATGAAGGCAGGGTAAAGTGACTAGACATCAGGATAGATAATAATAAGGTATTTGAGGTAGATATTTACATGAAGGCAGGGTAAAGTGACTAGACATCAGGATAGATAATAATAAGGTATTTGAGGTAGATATTTACATGAAGGCAGGGTAAAGTGACTAGACATCAGGATAGATAATAATAAGGTATTTGAGGTAGATATGTACATGAAGGCAGGGTAAAGTGACTAGACATCAGGATAGATAATAATAATAACGTATTTGAGGTAGATATGTACATGAAGGCAGGGTAAAGTGACTAGACATCAGGATAGATAATAATAATAACGTATTTGAGGTAGATATTTACATGAAGGCAGGGTAAAGTGACTAGACATCAGGATAGATAATAATAAGGTATTTGAGGTAGATATGCACTTAAAGGCAGGGTAAAGTGACTAGACATCAGGATAGATAATAATAACGTATTTGAGGTAGATATTTACATGAAGGCAGGGTAAAGTGACTAGACATCAGGATAGATAATAATAAGGTATTTGAGGTAGATATGTACATGAAGGCAGGGTAAAGTGACTAGACATCAGGATAGATAATAATAAGGTATTTGAGGTAGATATTTACATGAAGGCAGGGTAACGTGACTAGACATCAGGATAGATAATAGTAAGGTATTTGAGGTAGATATGTACATGAAGGCAGGGTAAAGTGACTAGACATCAGGATAGATAATAATAATAACGTATTTGAGGTAGATATGCACTTGAAGGCAGGGTAAAGTGACTAGGCAATCAGGATAGATAATAATAATAACGTATTTGAGGTAGATATGCACATGAAGGCAGGGTAAAGTGACTAGACATCAGGATAGATAATAATAAGGTATTTGAGGTAGATATGCACATGAAGGCAGGGTAACGTGACTAGGCAATCAGGATAGATAATAATAATAACGTATTTGAGGTAGATATGCACTTGAAGGCAGGGTAAAGTGACTAGACATCAGGATAGATAATAATAAGGTATTTGAGGTAGATATGCACATGAAGGCAGGGTAAAGTGACTAGACATTAGGATAGATAATAATAAGGTATTTGAGGTAGATATGCACATGAAGGCAGGGTAAAGTGACTAGACATCAGGATAGATAATAATAAGGTATTTGAGGTAGATATGCACATGAAGGCAGGGTAAAGTGACTAGACATCAGGATAGATAATAATAAGGTATTTGAGGTAGATATTTACATGAAGGCAGGGTAACGTGACTAGGCAATCAGGATAGATAATAATAATAACGTATTTGAGGTAGATATGCACTTGAAGGCAGGGTAAAGTGACTAGACATCGGGATAGATAATAGTAAGGTATTTGAGGTAGATATGTACATGAAAAAAAGGACAGATTCGCAGCGGCAAATGATGAGTGTACATGTGTGTGTGCTTGAGTGTGTGTGTAATGTTTATGTATAGTATGCTTGTTATTTGTTGTGTCGGTCCTTGTGTAGTGTATTTGTGTGGGAGAGTCATTGTAGTGTGTGTGAGTGAGTGAGTGTGTATATGTTTTGTTTTCTGAGTATTCAAA
This sequence comes from Oncorhynchus tshawytscha, assembly GCF_018296145.1. Lineage (NCBI taxonomy): Eukaryota > Metazoa > Chordata > Actinopteri > Salmoniformes > Salmonidae > Oncorhynchus > Oncorhynchus tshawytscha. The sequence continues at coordinate 84,785,351 of NC_056444.1, read as the reverse complement.
ACATTAGGAACACCTTCTAAATATTGCAGCCAGATCACCCGTGATACAAGTCAGCATTCGACGTCTATCCATGTCTGAGGACGTTGGTAGGTGACCTGGAAACCGACCACTAGGGGGCAACAGTGAGTGATGTTAACTTCAAGTAGGTTTGGGATTTGCTAGGGCATTGTGGACAGGGAGGGCATTGTGGACAGGGAGGGTGTTGTGGACAGGGAGGGTGTTGTGGACAGGGAGGTATTTGAGGTAGATATGGACAGGGAGGGCAGGGTAAAGTGGACAGGGAGGGCATTGTGGACAGGGAGGGTGTTTGGACAGGGAGGGCACATGAAGGCAGGGTGACTAGGGTGTTGTGGATAAGGGAGGGTGTTGTGGACAGGAAGAGGGTGTAAAGTGACAGGGATCAGGATAGATAATAGGGGTAGGGTGTTGTGGACAGGGATGGCATTGTGGACAGGGATGGCAGATGGGCTTAAGCGTCTGCCTCTGGTTCCAAAGGTGTCAAGTTCAAGACAATGTGTAACTTTAATATTTCTGAGTTAATACCTTTAACTTAACCCTAACCTTAAAAAATCTTTAGATAATACCTAAAAAAATGTAATCTTGAACACACTTTGAAATTTGACATTTTTGCAACAACTTCAAAATTTGACATTTCAGAAACAGTATTGCGCTCTGTAGGGAATAGGGTTCCATTTGGAATGCAACCCTAAATGTCAGCAAGCATTCGCACCAATCAAAGGGTTGGTGGATGAATGTGCTGTGAGGCCTTGTGGCTGGGAGTGTATGTTAGGGATAAGGTTATGTTTAAGGTTAGGGGTATGGTAGCAGCAGTTGTGATGTGTGTAGCATGAATGTATACACACGTTTCCCTCAAAATAGCCTCAATTCGTCTTGGCATGGCCTCTACAAGGTGTGGAAAGCGTTTCACTGGCCCATGTTGACTCCAATGTTTCCCACAGTTGTGTCAAGTTGGCTGGATGTCATTTGGGTGGTGGACCATTCTTGATACACATGGGAAACGGTTGAGCGTGAAAAACCCAGCAGCGTTGCAGATCTTTGACCATTTTTCAGTCCCGGAGGCAGGGAGCTCGGCCCCATTGATGTAGTAGGCTATCTGCACCAGTGGAGGGTCCTCAGAGTAAAAAGTAATTTTAGATAAAACTATACTAAATATTTTCATGTCACCAAATAATTGATTAAATGCACTGTTTTGCAATTAAGGTCTACAGTAGCCTCAACAGCACTCTGTAGGGTAGAACCATGGTGTAGCCGGAGGACAGCTAGCTTCTGTCCTCCTCTGGGTACATTGACTTCAATACAAAACCTAGGAGGCTCATTGTTTTCACCCCTTCCATATAATTACACAGTAATTATGACAGCTTCCAGAGGATGTCCTCCAACCAATCAGAGCTCTTGCAGCATAAACTTACATGTTGTCCACCCAATCAAAGGATCAGAGAATGAATCTAGTACTGAAATCATAAACTACAGCTAGCTAGCGCTGCAGTGCATAACATGTGGTGAATAGTTGACTCAAAGAGAGAGAATCACAACAGTTTAGAACAAATTAATTTCTTTTAAAAAGTAAAAGCAAGAAAAAGAGAGAACTAGCTTTATTTTGTTGTATTTTTTGTTCAATTTCACTTAGCTAGTGAATGGCTAGTTTAGCCTACTCAAACACCGGGCTCAAACAGAGAGTGATACTATGTTAGCTAGCTGGCTATGGCTTTCCAACTATCCAACACTGGAACTCTTCCATGTCAAGGTATAAGGGAAGAGGCGCTGTCGTGCTCTTTTCACAACTGTGCAGGTGTGTATGGGCCGCTAGCAGGACACCTGTTGACAACATCCGGTGAAATTGGAGGGTGCGCAATTCAAATAAATAATCAGAATATTAAACATTTATGAACATACAAGTATCTTATATCGGTTAAAAGCTTAAATTCTTGTTAATCTAACTGCTTTGTCTGATTTACAATGGGCTTTACAGTGAAAGCATGGCATGCGATTGTTTGGGGACGGCGCCCCACATCAACATATTTTTCAACCAGTACAGGCTTCATAAAATCACAAATAGCGATTAAATAATCACCTACTTTTTTGAAAATCTTTCTCTGTTTGCAATCCAAAGGGTCCCAGCTACAACATAAATGGTGGTTTAGTCAGTTTAGTTGGCGCCAACGATTTCAGTAATCCACTCGTTCAACATGCAGACAAAGGAATTCAAAAAAGCTACCGCTAAACTTTGTTCAAACAAGTCAAACTACATTTCTATTTAATCCTAAAATGTTAATAAACTATTATATTTCATACGGAAAGAGGAGAACAGAAAAGTAAAATGATCAAGTGTACGTCCTCTTCCTCGCGCGCCCACAGACTGATTTTACACTGTGACTCTTTGTACCAAAACTCCAAATTCTTTCTTGTTTTGGAAGAAACAAGCCTGAAACCTTGAACAATGACTGTTGACATCTAGTGGAAACCATGGGAATTGCAATCTGGGAGCTAGAACTGCATAGGACCCATAGGACCCATTATAAGAGCCTGGGACCTCAAAAAAAAATATTCAGGTTGTTTTTTCTTGAATTTGCTCCATATATACCATATATATATATATATATATATATCATATCATTTTTTTTATAGTCTCATACATTATTTTAAATATTCTACAAACTCCGAAATGTTTTCTATCCAATGATACCAATTATATGCATATCCTGGCTTCTAGGCCTAAATAAGTTGCAGTTTACTTTGGGAATGTCAGTCAGCCAGAAATTGTGAAGAAATGACCCTGAAGAAGTTTTTAAGTCTTTAGTGATGCGGACAAAAATAGATTTGAAGCTCTCGACCCACTCCACTACAGCCTCATCGATGTGGATGGTGCGTGGGCTCTCCCCTCTTTCCTCTGTAGTCCATGATCAGCCCCTTGGTCATACTGACGTTGAGGGAGAGGTTGTTGTTCTGGAACCACACTGCTAAGTCTCTGACTTCCTCATTGTAGGCTGTGATCAGGCCTACCACCTTTGTGTCGTCAACTTTATGATGAGTGGTTCGCGCATGGTCACGCAGTCGTAGGTAAACAGGAAATACAGGAGGGGACAAAGCACCCCTGAGGGACCCCCGTTTTGTGAGTAAACGTGGCAGATGTGTTGCTGCCTACCCTAACCACCTGGCCCGTCAGGAAGTCCAAGATCCAGTTGCAGAGGGATGACCTCAGTGCCAGGGTCCCGAGCTTGGAGGGGACTATGGTCTTGAACACTGATCTGTAGTTTATCAACAGCATTCTAACATAGCCATTTCCCCTCTTGCCCAGGTGGGAGAGGGCAGTGTGGGGTGAGATTGAGATTGCGTCAAACTTGGTTCTGTTGGGGCGTTATATGAATTAGATTTGGTCCTTGGGCATGATGATGTTGTTATGAGCCATGGCCAGCCTTTCAAAGCACTTCATAATTACCGATGTGAGTCATACAGGGTGATAGTCATTTTTGCAGATCACCTTGGAGTTCTTGGTAACAGGGACGATGGTGGTCAGTTTGAAATATTTTAGGATTACGGATTAGGGCAAGGAGAGATTGTTCCGTGAAGACACTTGCCAGCTGGTCTGTGCGTGCCTTGAGAACGCGGCCTGTATTCCATCTGGCCCGGCGGCCTTGTGACTGTTAAGTTAAACGTTTTACTCACATCAGCCACGGTGAGCATGATCACACAGTCATCTGGATTAACTGGTTGCACACACACACACACACACACACACACACACACACACACACACACACACACACACACACACACACACACACACACACACACACACACACACACACACACACACACACACTGCTAAGTACTGCTAAATTTAAACACTTGACCCCCAATCCCCCTTCCCCAGTACATGTGTCAATTTTGGACAATACATTGTTATTGTTGTTACAGTAAAGAAGGAACTTGCAAGTAAACATTTGGTTGGAAGGTGTGTATCCTGTATATACGAAGAATAAAACTTGAAACAAACACACACACACAGACAGATAACCTTGAGTTGTTAATTATCTGGCATTACCCTGGGGATGGGCCTTTGGAAATCAGAGCAGATAATAACAGACAGGGCCCCAAAAGGGAATATGGTACAATTTGGGACTAATCCATTTTCATATCTAACATAATGCAAGGTTGAATAACAAAGTATAAACACTGTCTGGATTAGAGGTCAACCGATTATGATTTTTCAACGCCGATACCAATATCGATTATTGGAGGACCAAAAAAAAGCCAATGCCGATTATTCTGCCGATTTTTATTTGTTTGTAATAATGACAATTACAACAATACTGAATGAACACTTTTATTTTTACTTAATATAATAAATCAACAAAATCAATTTAGCCTCAAATAAATCATGAAACATGTTCAATTTGGTTTAAAAAATGCAAAAACAAAGTGTTGGAGAAGAAAGTAAAAGTGCAATATGTGCTATGTAAGAAAGCTAACGTTTAAGTTCCGTGCTCAGAACATGAGAACATATGAAAGCTGGTGGTTCCTTTTAACATGAGACTTCAATATTCCCAGGTAAGAAGTTTTAGGTTGTAGTTATTGTAGGGTATTATAGGACTAGTTCCCTCTATACCATTTGTATTTCATATACCTTTGACTATTGGATGTTATTTTTGGCACTTTAGTATTGCCAGTGTAACAGTATAGCTTCCAGCCCTCTCCTCGCCCCTATCTGGGCTCGAACCAGGAACCAGGAACACATCGATCCATTGCGCCACAAAAGCCGCGGAGCAAGGGGAACAACTGCTTCAAGGTCGGCCATTCCGATTAATCGGTCGACCTCTAGTCTAGATCCAACAGAATGACTAGAAATGTGTAGAAACTATCATTGTGACGCGTCGGTAGCATATGACTGCTGTTTTTTTTTAGCTCTATATAAACTCAATCTGTCAAACTCATAACACCTGCATTTGATAGAAGTTGTAATATATTTTATCAGGTTTGAAGAACTGGTAATACTTTGATTAGATTTTCTTTTTTTTGGGGGGGGGGGGTGCAGGGTGAGAGTTGGTGAGTCAGAATGCACTCACTCTAATCCCCTGTTCAACTGCTCCAAACATTACAGACACATTGGATGGTAATGATATGAACTATGAAAAGCTATGAGATTCATCAGGAAAACTGCAGCTGTCATTTAGTGACATTTAGTTAATGTTGTCATGCTACAGGCTACAGTATGTATTTATATATATCTGCACCCCATTCCCTATCTAGTGTACAACTTTTGACCCGAGATGATGCGGTGCCATTTTGGGACATTTCCTATGGCTGCCTGAGGAGTAAATTGCTTTTAATGATGGATCAATATGTAGTCCAGAGCCAGAACCTGTGTTCCAAAATGGCACCCTATTCCCAAAATAGAGCACTATTTTTTGACCAGAGCCGGTGTAAAAAGAAGTGCACTATACAGGGAATAGGGTGCCATTTTGGTATACAATCCTAGTCCAGTCAGCCTACGGCAATAATTATGAGGCCAATCGAAACCTCCATTTCAGACTCAAAAGAAACTGCAATAGAGATGAAACTGTGCTTTTGAAATGTTTTTCTTTGCTTTGTTTCTTTTCTATACATCCTGTTTTTCCCGATGGATCAAATGGCCTGTAAAAATGCGTACAATTGGGCCTATATGTCCTTTAGAGCAATCAATGGTTTATCTATGGACATAAAAGAATATCATAAACGTAGACAATTTATATATTTTTTAAAATCCCTCCCTCCTTCCCTCACTCTGATCTTCCTTCCTCCCTCCCTCCTTGACTCCCTTGCTCCCTCTCTCCTTGATTCCCTCCCTCCCTCCCTCCCTCCCTGCCTGCCTGCCTGCCTGCCTGCCTGCCTGCCTGCCTGCCTGCCTGCCTGCCTGCCTGCCTGCCTGCCTGCCTGCCTCCCTCCCTCCCTCCCTCCCTCCCTCCCTCCCTCCCTCCCTCCCTCCCCTCCCTGCCTGCCTGCCTGCCTGCCTGCCTGCCTGCCTGCCTGCCTGCCTGCCTGCCTGCCTGCCTGCCTGCCTGCCTGCCTGCCTGCCTGCCTGCCTGCCTGCCTGCCTGCCTGCCTGCCTCCCTGCCTCCCTGCCTCCCTGCCTAAATATGATACTTTAAAGATCTCTGTTCAGTCAAGAGGTTAAACTGTTAGGCTGTATCTCAAACAGCACCATGTTCCCATTACGGTGCACTATTGATCCGTAGGGGCTCCGGTCAAAAGTACTGCACCAGGGGTTAGTGTGCAATTTGAGACACATTCCTTTTAGTGGTCGATAGAGGAGCGTTGGGGATACAGAACCCCCCACCTCCTATTTGGTTGGCAAGTCTGAGCTTTATCATTGGCACTAATACTGTTTTCACTAATACTGGCTCAGATGTACTGGCTCAGATGTACTCACTCAGATGTACTGGCTCAGATGTACTGGCTCAGATGTACTGGCTCAGATGTACTCACTCAGATGTACTGGCTCAGATGTACTGGCTCAGATGTACTGGCTCAGATGTACTCACTCAGATGTACTGGCTCAGATGTACTGGCTCAGATGTACTGGCTCAGATGTACTCACTCAGATGTAATTCAAGTCACATTCTTCATTCCAACACTGTTCCAGGAGCTAAGGTAGATGAGTGAAGAAACCTCTTGACTATCAGAGGTTGACTCTCAGAGGTTGACTCTCAGAGGTTGACTCTCAAAGGTTGACTCTCAGATCTTGACTAATATATAAAATATGAATGTGTCTCAAAAGGCACCCTATTCCTCACGTAGTGCACTACTTTTACTAGGAGCACTGGTTCAAAATAGTACACTAATGGAATAGGATGCCATTTGGGAGACACTCCTTGAATACGTAATGCTTTCCCCATCTTGCCTGTGACGAGGCTGTACAGATGTAGGATCTTGCTTTGAGCCAGTTTCCCACAGCATGAAAATAATCCTGCAGCTACAGGAAATGTGAAATATTATGTGGGTCAACTATGAAGCCACCCAGCAAACCAAAATTGGTTCTGTGAAAGTCCCCAGAACGTTCGTTAGGTCGCGGCAAATGCTCTCATGACATAAAAAAAATCTGTCCAGTCGTGCTGATGAGTGTAGAATGTTTGTATAAAATATTCACCTGTGTTGCAAGAACGTTCCCAGAACACATTTAATCTGCTCTTTAAAAGGTTCCCAGAACACATTTAATCTGCTCTTTAAAAGGTTCCCAGAACACATTTAATCTGCTCTTTAAAAGGTTCCCAGAACACATTTAATCTGCTCTTTAAAAGGTTCCCAGAACACATTTAATCTGTTCTTTAAAAGGTTCCCAGAACACATTTAACCTGTTCTTTAAAAGGTTCCCAGAACACATTTAATCTGCTCTTTAAAAGATTCCCATAACACATTTAATCTGTTCTTTAAAAGGTTCCCAGAACACATTTAATCTGTTCTTTAAAAGGTTCCCAGAACACATTTAATCTGCTCTTTAAAATGTTCCCAGAACACATTTAATCTGTTCTTTAAAAGGTTCCCAGAACACATTTAATCTGTTCTTTAAAAGGTTCCCAGAACACATTTAATCTGCTCTTTAAAAGGTTCCCAGAACACATTTAATCTGCTCTTTAAAAGGTTCCCAGAACACATTTAATCTGCTCTTTAAAAGGTTCCCAGAACACATTTAATCTGTTCTTTAAAAGGTTCCCAGAACACATTTAATCTGTTCTTTAAAAGGTTCCCAGAACACATTTAATCTGTTCTTTAAAAGGTTCCCAGAACACATTTAATCTGTTCTTTTAAAGGTTCCCAGAACACATTTAATCTGCTCTTTAAAAGGTTCCCAGAACACATTTAATCTGTTCTTTAAAAGGTTCCCAGAACACATTTAATCTGCTCTTTAAAAGGTTCCCAGAACACATTTAATCTGCTCTTTAAAAGGTTCCCAGAACACATTTAATCTGCTCTTTAAAAGGTTCCCAGAACACATTTAATCTGCTCTTTAAAAGGTTCCCAGAACACATTTAATCTGTTCTTTAAAAGGTTCCCAGAACACACTTAATCTGCTCTTTAAAAGGTTCCCAGAACACATTTAATCTGTTCTTTAAAAGGTTCCCAGAATGTTTGAGTAGGTTGTGGAAACACTCTGGTAAGCCCATTGTGGTGACATTACAAAAGCAAACACAAAAACAGTCCAGTTGTGCAGATGATTTTACAATGTTTTATTTTAGGGTGCGAAAAATACATTTCACCTGACGTTACAAGTACATCCCCAGAACACACTTAATCTGCTCTTTAAAAGGTTCCCAGAACACATTTAATCTGTTCTTTAAAAGGTTCCCAGAACACATTTAATCTGTTCTTTTAAAGGTTCCCAGAACACATTTAATCTGTTCTTTAAAAGGTTCCCAGAACACATTTAATCTGTTCTTTAAAAGGTTCCCAGAACACATTTAATCTGTTCTTTAAAAGGTTCCCAGAACACATTTAATCTGTTCTTTAAAAGGTTCCCAGAATGTTTGAGTAGGTTGTGGAAACACTCTGGTAAGCCCATTGTGGTGACATTACAAAAGCAAACACAAAAACAGTCCAGTTGTGCAGATGATTTTACAATGTTTTATTTTAGGGTGCGAAAAATACATTTCACCTGACGTTACAAGTACATCCCCAGAACACACTTAATCTGCTCTTTAAAAGGTTCCCAGAACACATTTAATCTGTTCTTTAAAAGGTTCCCAGAACACATTTAATCTGTTCTTTTAAAGGTTCCCAGAACACATTTAATCTGTTCTTTAAAAGGTTCCCAGAACACATTTAATCTGTTCTTTAAAAGGTTCCCAGAACACATTTAATCTGTTCTTTAAAAGGTTCCCAGAACACATTTAATCTGTTCTTTAAAAGGTTCCCAGAACACATTTAATCTGTTCTTTAAAAGTTCTTTAAAAGGTTCCCAGAACACATTTAATCTGCTCTTTAAAAGATTCCCATAACACATTTAATCTGTTCTTTAAAAGGTTCCCAGAACACATTTAATCTGTTCTTTAAAAGGTTCCCAGAACACATTTAATCTGCTCTTTAAAATATTCCCAGAACACATTTTGTCTGTTCTTTAATAAAGGCGCCCAGAATGTTTCGTTATGTTGTTGGAACAGTCTAGTGGGAACGTTGTGGCGACATCACAAACGATTTGTAGGCAAAACCGTTCAGATGCTAGAGACATTTTCATTAGAAGACAGATTTTTATTTTCTCATGGTCTGACAAACACTGCTGTGTTCTCTAGTTTAACATGACTGTTTGTTTTGTAACAAATTATTGAAGCGTATTATTTCATATTATGAGAATCAGAGACAGAGTTAAGATATGCAATGAGAACAAAAGAGCTAGTCCTGTTTTGTAAAGCATATTGACTTGTACCAGTATTTTTGTTAATTTAGCACATTTTTATTTTGTACTTTATGAAAAGCGTGCCCAAAGTAAACCGCCTGTTACTCAGGCCCAGAAGCTAGGATATGCATATAATTGATAGATTTGGATAGAAAACACTCAAGAGTTTCTAAAACTGTTAACATAGTGTCTGTGAGTGTAACAGAACGTATATGTCAGGCGAAAACCCAGAGGACAAACCATCCAAAAAAAAGATTCAGCCTACCACTGTTTCCAATGGCTGTCATGTTTATTATGAGGCGAAAACCTCCCAGATTGCAGTTCCTAGGGCTCCCACTCGATGTCAACTCTCTTTAGAAAGAGTTTCATGCTTGTTTTTTGAAAAAATGAGCTAGAATTTGTAGTTTTCTAAGTGGTTCCCATTTTGGCTGTAGTGTATAAATGCTTGTGGATGAGAGCGCGTTCTTTGTTGTTTATCTCCGGTGAAGACTATAACGATCATCCGTCTATCCAATTTTATCGTTTATTTACATATTATGGTACCTGAGGTTTGATTATAAACGTTGTTTGACTTGTTTGGATAAGTTTATTGGTAATGTTTGGGATTCATTTTGTATGGATTTTGAAAGAGGGAAACCAGGGGATTATTGACTGAAGTGCACCAGCTAAAGTGCACCAGCTAAATAGTTTTTGAAAGTTTTTATAAAGGACTTTATTGAACAAAAAGACCATTTGTGATGTAGCTGGGACCTTTTGGAGTGCCAACAGAAGAATATCTTCAAAGGTAAGGTATTTATTTTATTGCTATTTCTGACTTTTCGTGGTGCAGGTGCACTGGTTGAAAAATGTTTTTAATGCTTTTATGTGCGGGGCGTTGTCCTGAGATAATCACATGGTGTGCTTTCGCCGTAAAGCCTTCTTGAAATCTGACACAGCGGCTGGATTAACAAGAAGTTCAGCTTTATTTTGATGTATGCCACTTGCATTTCCCCGGGATGTTGTCGAGGTGCTAGCAGAACGCCTGCACCAGAAAGGTTTTAAGGGCTCGTAAGTAAGCATTTTCACGGTAAGATCTACACCTGTTGTTTTTGGTGCATGTGACAAATACAATTTGATTTGACCTTTTGACAAGAGCCCCGTAAGGGAATAGGGTACCATTTTGGTACACAGACATTAGTTTGTTGTGTGTTGAACAGGATATGAGGGAGACCACGTGTCTCACAATGTATTGTTTGGTAACAATATTGACTGACTCCTGTTTTTCATAATCATCAGAACTGATATAAATTGATGATAATATCGATGATGACTGGTGCAAAAGCTGCACAGAATCAATGCAAACTGGTATTGTTCCTCAAGATTTGAAAATTGCCAAAACTATTCCCCTCTTTAAATATGGGGATGTCAGATATTTTATAAATGATGGCCTTAATATCTGTACTACCATGTTTTTCTTAAATCCTGAAAAATGTTGTGTGTAAGAGAATGTTCAAACATTTAAATCAACACTGTTATTCTATACGAGCACTAATGTGGTTTTCGTAAAAAAACTTGTGGATAAAATCTTTACAGCCCTGAACAACAATTAAAACGCTCCTGGAATCTTTTGAAATTTATCCAAAGCGTTTGACACGGTTGATCATTAAATATGACTTTCTATATTGTATTATTACTGTTTATATTATCGTATAATATATAAATAATAAAATATAGTTATGTTTATGTTATGAGAACAATGTGTGTCTGCAAACGGCTCAAACACAAATTACTAAATCCATTTGTAAGACACCACCTTTAACAGGCTCCGTCTGCGTTTTTTTGGATTGAATAAAACACTCACTATCTCTTTCTAATGATGACATTAATGTACACCAATTATACACGTTCATCTACAGATATTCATACCTCTCAGAGAGTTTACCTAGACCCTTCAATGGATTCTTCCAGGTTAACACTAACTACTCAGTAATCTAACACATGAAGACTGGAGGTCAGCCTGATGAACCAAACTACTCAGTGATCTCCTCCATGGAGACTGGAGGTCAGCCTGATGAACCAAACTACTCAGTGATCTCCTCCATGGAGACTGGAGGTCAGCCTGATGAACCAAACTACTCAGTGATCTCCTCCATGGAGACTGGAGGTCAGCCTGATGAACCAAACTACTCAGTGATCTCCTCCATGGAGACTGGAGGTCAGCCTGATGACCCAAACTACTCAGTAATCTAACACATGAAGACTGGAGGTCAGCCTGATGAACCAAACTACTCAGTGATCTCCTCCATGGAGACTGGAGGTCAGCCTGATGAACCAAACTACTCAGTGATCTCCTCCATGGAGACTGGAGGTCAGCCTGATGACCCAAACTACTCAGTAATCTAACACATGAAGACTGGGGGTCAGCCTGATGAACCAAACTACTCAGTGATCTCCTCCATGTAGCCTGGAGGTCAGCCTGATGAACCAAACTACTCAGTGATCTCCTCCATGGAGACTGGAGGTCAGCCTGATGAACCAAACTACTCAGTAATCTAACACATGAAGACTGGGGTCAGCCTGATGAACCAAACTACTCAGTAATCTCCTCCATGAAGACTGGGGCACAGCCTGATGAACCAAGCTACTCAGTAATCTCCTCCATGGAGACTGGGGGTCAGCCTGATGAACCAAACTACTCAGTGATCTCCTCCATGAAGACTGGAGGTCAGCCTGATGAACCAAACTACTCAGTGATCTCCTCCATGAAGACTGGGGATCAGCCTGATGAACCAAACTACTCAGTAATCTCCTCCATGGAGACTGGAGGTCAGCCTGATGAACCAAACTACTCAGTAATCTCCTCCATGGAGACTGGGGGTCAGCCTGATGAACCAAACTACTCAGTAATCTCCTCCATGAAGACTGGAGGTCAGCCTGATGAACCAAACTACTCAGTAATCTAACACATGAAGACTGGGGGTCAGGCTGATGAACCAAACTACTCAGTAATCTCCTCCATGAAGACTGGGGATCAGCCTGATGAACCAAACCACTCAGTAATCTCCTCCATGAAGACTGGGGGTCAGCCTGATGAACCAAACTACTCAGTAATCTCCTCCATGGAGACTGGGGTCAGCCTGATGAACCAAACTACTCAGTAATCTAACACATGAAGACTGGGGGTCAGCCTGATGAACCAAACTACTCAGTGATCTCCTCCATGAAGACTGGGGATCAGCCTGATGAACCAAACTACTCAGTAATCTCCTCCATGGAGACTGGAGGTCAGCCTGATGAACCAAACTACTCAGTAATCTCCTCCATGGAGACTGGGGGTCAGCCTGATGGACCGAACTACTCGGTAATCTCCTCCATGAAGACTGGAGGTCAGCCTGATGAACCAAACTACTCAGTAATCTAACACATGAAGACTGGGGGTCAGGCTGATGAACCAAACTACTCAGTAATCTCCTCCATGAAGACTGGAGGTCAGCCTGATGAACCAAACTACTCAGTAATCTAACACATGAAGACTGGGGGTCAGCCTGATGAACCAAACTACTCAGTAATCTCCTCCATGGAGACTGGGGGTCAGCCTGATGAACCAAACTACTCAGAAATCTCCTCCATGAAGACTGGAGGTCAGCCTGATGAACCAAACTACTCAGTAATCTAACACATGAAGACTGGGGGTCAGCTTGATGAACCAAACTACTCAGTAATCTCCTCCATGGAGACTGGGGGTCAGCCTGATGAACCAAACTACTCAGTAATCTCCTCCATGTAGCCTGGAGGTCAGCCTGATGAACCAAACTACTCAGTAATCTCCTCCATGTAGCCTGGAGGTCAGCCTGATGAACCAAACTACTCAGTAATCTCCTCCATGAAGACTGGGGGTCAGCCTGATGAACCAAACTACTCAATAATCTCCTCCATGTTGCCTGGAGGACAGCCTGATGAACCAAACTACTCAGTAATCTAACACATGAAGACTGGGGATCAGCCTGATGAACCAAACTACTCAGTAATCTCCTCCATGAAGACTGGGGCTCAGCCTGATGAACCAAACTACTCAGTAATCTAACACATGAAGACTGGGGGTCAGGCTGATGAACCAAACTACTCAGTAATCTCCTCCATGAAGACTGGGGATCAGCCTGATGAACCAAACTACTCAGTAATCTCCTCCATGAAGACTGGGGGTCAGCCTGATGAACCAAACTACTCAGTAATCTCCTCCATGGAGACTGGGGGTCAGCCTGATGAACCAAACTACTAAGTAATCTCCTCCATGAAGACTGGAGGTCAGCCTGATGAACCAAACTACTCAGTAATCTAACACATGAAGACTGGGGGTCAGCCTGATGAACCAAACTACTCAGTAATCTCCTCCATGGAGACTGGGGTCAGCCTGATGAACCAAACTACTCAGTAATCTCCTCCATGTAGCCTGGAGGTCAGCCTGATGAACCAAACTACTCAGTGATCTCCTCCATGGAGACTGGAGGTCAGCCTGATGACCCAAACTACTCAGTAATCTAACACATGAAGACTGGGGGTCAGCCTGATGAACCAAACTACTCAGTGATCTCCTCCATGGAGACTGGAGGTCAGCCTGATGAACCAAACTACTCAGTGATCTCCTCCATGGAGACTGGAGGTCAGCCTGATGACCCAAACTACTCAGTAATCTAACACATGAAGACTGGGGTCAGCCTGATGAACCAAACTACTCAGTGATCTCCTCCATGGAGACTGGAGGTCAGCCTGATGAACCAAACTACTCAGTGATCTCCTCCATGGAGACTGGAGGTCAGCCTGATGAACCAAACTACTCAGTAATCTAACACATGAAGACTGGGGTCAGCCTGATGAACCAAACTACTCAGTAATCTCCTCCATGAAGACTGGGGCACAGCCTGATGAACCAAACTACTCAGTAATCTCCTCCATGGAGACTGGGGGTCAGCCTGATGAACCAAACTACTCAGTGATCTCCTCCATGAAGACTGGAGGTCAGCCTGATGAACCAAACTACTCAGTGATCTCCTCCATGAAGACTGGGGATCAGCCTGATGAACCAAACTACTCAGTAATCTCCTCCATGGAGACTGGGGGTCAGCCTGATGAACCAAACTACTCAGTAATCTCCTCCATGGAGACTGGGGGTCAGCCTGATGAACCAAACTACTCAGTAATCTCCTCCATGAAGACTGGGGGTCAGCCTGATGAACCAAACTACTCAGTAATCTAACACATGAAGACTGGGGGTCAGGCTGATGAACCAAACTACTCAGTAATCTCCTCCATGAAGACTGGGGATCAGCCTGATGAACCAAACCACTCAGTAATCTCCTCCATGAAGACTGGGGGTCAGCCTGATGAACCAAACTACTCAGTAATCTCCTCCATGGAGACTGGGGTCAGCCTGATGAACCAAACTACTCAGTAATCTAACACATGAAGACTGGGGGTCAGCCTGATGAACCAAACTACTCAGTGATCTCCTCCATGAAGACTGGGGATCAGCCTGATGAACCAAACTACTCAGTAATCTCCTCCATGGAGACTGGAGGTCAGCCTGATGAACCAAACTACTCAGTAATCTCCTCCATGGAGACTGGGGGTCAGCCTGATGGACCGAACTACTCAGTAATCTCCTCCATGAAGACTGGAGGTCAGCCTGATGAACCAAACTACTCAGTAATCTAACACATGAAGACTGGGGTCAGGCTGATGAACCAAACTACTCAGTAATCTCCTCCATGAAGACTGGAGGTCAGCCTGATGAACCAAACTACTCAGTAATCTAACACATGAAGACTGGGGTCAGCCTGATGAACCAAACTACTCAGTAATCTCCTCCATGGAGACTGGGGGTCAGCCTGATGAACCAAACTACTCAGTAATCTCATCCATGTAGCCTGGAGGTCAGCCTGATGAACCAAACTACTCAGTAATCTCCTCCATGTAGCCTGGAGGTCAGCCTGATGAACCAAACTACTCAGTAATCACCTCCATGAAGACTGGGGGTCAGCCTGATGAACCAAACTACTCAATAATCTCCTCCATGTTGCCTGGAGGACAGCCTGATGAACCAAACTACTCAGTAATCTAACACATGAAGACTGGGGATCAGCCTGATGAACCAAACTACTCAGTAATCTCCTCCATGAAGACTGGGGGTCAGCCTGATGAACCAAACTACTCAGTAATCTCCTCCATGAAGACTGGGGTCAGCCTGATGAACCAAACTACTCAGTAATCTCCTCCATGAAGACTGGGGGTCAGCCTGATGAACCAAACTACTCAGTAATCTCCTCCATGTAGCCTGGAGGTCAGCCTGATGAACCAAACTACTCAGTAATCTCCTCCATGGAGACTGGGGGTCAGTCTGATGAACCAAACTACTCAGTAATCTAACACATGAAGACTGGGGATCAGCCTGATGAACCAAACTACTCAGTAATCTCCTCCATGAAGACTGGAGGTCAGCTTGATGAACCAAACTACTCAGTAATCTATCACATGAAGACTGGGGGTCAGCCTGATGAACCAAACTACTCAGTAATCTCCTCCATGAAGACTGGAGGTCAGCTTGATGAACCAAACTACTCAGTAATCTATCACATGAAGACTGGGAGTCAGCCTGATGAACCAAACTACTCAGTAATCTTCTCCATGAAGACTGGGGGTCAGCCTGATGAACCATGAAGACTGGAGGTAAGCCTGATGAACCAACCTGCTCAGTAATCTCCTCCACGAAGACTGGGGGTCAGCCTGATGAACCAAACTGCCCAGTAATCTAACACATGAAGGCTGGAGGTCAGTTTGATGAACCATAAAGACTGGAGGTCAGCCTGATGAACCAAACTACTCAGTAATCTCCTCCATGAAGACTGGAGGTCAGCCTGATGAACCAAACTACTCAGTAATCTAACACATGAAGACTGGGGGTCGCCTGATGAACCAAACTAATCAGTAATCTCCTCCATGAAGACTGGGGATCAGCCTGATGAACCAAACTACTCAGTAATCTCCTCCATGAAGACTGGGGGTCAGCCTGATGACCCAAACTACTCAGTAATCTCCTCCATGAAGAATGGAGGTCAGCCTGATGAACCAAACTACTCAGTAAACTCCTCCAGGAAGACTGGGGGTCAACCTGATGACCCAAACTACTCAGTAATCTCCATGGAGACTGGAGGTCAGCCTGATGAACCAAACTACTCAGTAATCTCCATGGAGACTGGAGGTCAGCCTGATGACCCAAACTACTCAGTAATCTTCTCCATGAAGACTGGGGGTCAGCCTGATGAACCAAACTACTCAGTAATCTCCATGGAGACTGGAGGTCAGCCTGATGAACCAAACTACTCAGTAATCTATCACATGAAGGAACACACTGGAATATGCACACGCACACACACACATTTTCTTTGGCACATTTTTCAGATCAAACACGAACACTATATTTTCAAAACAACAATAAAAAATAAAAAACTGAGAACTCTTTTATTAAGGGCCCTTATGTTTCATTGTTGGGTCATTCATGCAAAATCAAATATTTCTGTGAAATACCATGAGAACATTAAGTTTAGTCTCCAATACATCAGATAATGATGAGCTCACCATTTAGTCAATACAATACACACATTTCAAAACTGTTGTTTTATGATTTGATGCAGTGAACAAGTGGCTTTGTAAATCACTAGGTAATAAATACTAGGTACAAGATATATATATATATATACAAAAATATGTGGACACCCCTTCAAATTAGAAGATTCGGCTATTTCAGCCACACCCATTGCTGACAGGTGTATAAAATTGAGTACACACCCATGGAATCTCCATAGACACACATTGGCAGTAGAATGGCCTTACTGAAGAGCTCAGTGACTTTCAACGTGGCACCGTCACAGGATGCCACCTTTGCAACAAGTCAGTTCATCAAATGTCTGCCCTGCTAAAGTTGTCCCTGTCAACTGTAAGTGCTGTTTATTGTGAAGTGGAAATGTCTAAGAGCAACAACGACTCAGCCACAAAATAGAAGCACAAGCTCACAGTACGTGACCGCTAAGTGCCGAAGCACATCAAATTTGGCTGTCCTCGGTTTTCAGCACTACCGAGTTCCAAACTGCTTCTGGAAGCAATGACAGTGCAAGAACTGTTCACCGGGAGCTTTATGAAAATGACTTCCTTTGCCGATCAGCCGCACACAAGCCTAAGATCACCATGTGTAATGCAAAGCGTTGGCTGGAGTTCAGCTGCCAGCTGAACACTACCTGTCCCAAAGCATAGCGCCAACTGTAAAGTTTGGTGGAGGAGGAATAATGGTCTGGGGTTGTTTTTCATGGTTCGGGCTAGGCCCCTTAGTTCCAGTGAAGGGAAATCTTAATGCTACAGTATACAATGAAATTCTAGATGATTCTGTGCTTCCAACTTTGTGGCAACAGTTTGGGGAAGGCCCTTTCCTGATTTTTCCTGACAATTCCCCCGTGCAGAAAGTGAAGGCCATACAGAAATCTTTTGTCAAGATCGATGTGGAAGAACTTGACTGGCCTGCACAGAACCTTGACCTTAACCCCATCAAAAACCTTTGGGATGAATTGGAATGACGACTGCGAGCCAGGCCTAATCATCAGTGCCCGACCTCACTAATGCTCTTGTGGCTGAATGGAAGCAAGTCCCTGCAGCAATGTCCCAACATCTAGTGGAAAACCTTCCCAGAAGAGTGGAAGGCTGTTATAGCAGCAGAAGGGGGGGGGACCAACTCCATATTAATGTCCATGATTTTGTAATGAGATGTTGGATGAGCAGGTGTCCACATACATGTAGTGTATATAGAATGGGTTAGGATGCCTGAATGCTAACGGCTCAGTCATCTACAATGTCAGCTCATGCCAGAAAATTTTAGACCAGTAATTCAGTGTCCATTTTTGAGGGAATAACAGGAAGTGACAGAAATGTCCTTTCTGCCCAATACAACTAAAAAGGTAATGTCATTTCTCTTGCTGTGAGAGGGTAGTGTCATGGTTCATTTTCGGGATGCGTAGAAGACACAAGACATTAATATGGACATGACAGAGAGTCCTCCGTGCATTCAGGCAGCCAGGCTCAGAAGAGGCATTTGATTTGATTACATTTGAGACACTCCATCACAAACAATCATCTGGACCACCAATCCATAGAGAGAGGCTAGGACGAAATTCTCTCTCTCTCTCTAACGCCCCTTGATCCACCTCATCATCAAACAGAGCGCAACATCTCCTGAAAGCCTCATGTCAGGATGAAAAGCCTAAGATTCCCCAATCTGTAGTAGGCTACCTAGACCTTCAGTCTTGCTGCCACTAGACCCTCTTGACCCACCACTTTAACAAACCCCTGTCGCTGTATACAGTTCTTCCTGGTCTTGGCTACTTGGCTACTCCTGACAGGTTTTAACAGGACTACCAGGGGCGGCATGGGACAAAAATTCTGCCCTGGCATTTCATCCCCACGGGCCCACTTTCTGTCTTTTTATCAGGTACTGCAGGAATGTCTACCAATGGCACTCGGGGAGAAATTACATTGGTCACTCAAAATATTTATAATATATAAATAGTTCTCCCTTTAGATTAGAGACTGCAAAAAATACTTTACTAATGATTTGCAAATGGTTTACTAATGTATTGATGAATAGTTAAAGCAAAATATTAGGCTACATGTAATTCAATCGAAAATAAAACAGAGGAGAGAGACTTCCTGTTCCTTAATATTGGAGCTGTATATTAAAGACAGTGGCTACATTAAGGAACTTGCAGTCTCAGTCTCTCTCAGTCTCTCTCTCTCTCTCTGTCTCTCTCTCTCTCAGTCTCTCTCTCTCAGTCTCTCTCTCTCAGTCTCTCTCTCTCAGTCTCTCTCTCTCAGTCTCTCTCTCTCTCAGTCTCTCTCTCTCTCTCAGTCTCTCTCTCTCAGTTTCTCTCTCTCTCAGTCTCTCTCTCTCAGTCTCTCTCACTCAGTCTCTCTCTCTCTCTCAGTCTCTCTCTCTCTCAGTTTCTCTCTCTCTCAGTCTCTCTCTCTCAGTCTCTCTCACTCAGTCTCTCTCTCTGTCTCTCTCACTCAGTCTCTCTCTGTCTCTCTCACTCAGTCTCTCTCTCTCTCTCTCTCTCTCTCTCAGTCTCTCTCTCTCTCAGTTTCTCTCTCTCTCAGTCTCTCTCTCTCAGTCTCTCTCACTCAGTCTCTCTCTCTGTCTCTCTCACTCAGTCTCTCTCTCTCTCAGTCTCTCTCTCTCAGTCTCTCTCTCACTCAGTCTCTCTCTCACTCAGTCTCTCTCTCTCTCTCTCAGTCTCTCTCTCACTCAGTCTCTCTCTCACTCAGTCTCTCTCTCACTCAGTCTCTCTCTCTCTCAGTCTCTCTCACTCAGTCTCTCTCTCTGTCTCTCTCACTCAGTCTCTCTCTCTCTCTCTCTCTCAGTCTCTCTCTCTCTCTCTCAGTCTCTCTCTCTCTCTCTCCTCTGTTTTCTTTTATTGAACTCAATATTCAACCTCCTGTGTTTGTCAAAAGTACGTTGCCGGGACTAGTTTATGTGGACACATATAGATTTCCAGCATTGTGCTTCATTTCACATTTGCCACGCTTGAATGCGTATCTTTCTTCCAAGAAGTGACGGGCCTTTCAGCGAATGAAATAAGCAGGAGGTAGGAGGTAGGTGGGACTTTCCAGCCTTCCATCGGGGGAGGGGGAGGGGACTATGTAATGTCATCGGACCATGCCCCCCGGAGCGTGAAGTCACGAGCTGTGCTGGTCGACCACTGCGTAGCAACCTAGTGGTGCCAAAAGCCCTGGTCTGACCTAGAAAGCCTATGCAAATGATGAACCTCATTTTGGGCTTTAAAACATTTTTTGTATAATCAAGTTTGATCCCAAAAGAGAATTTTTTAAAAAGTTTCTACAAATCAAGATATTTAATTAAATACTGATCCATTCTGAGTAGAACAGAGGATGACATGGTGGAGAACAGAGAATGACAGAGTGGAGAACAGAGGATGACAGAGTGAATAACAGAGGATGACAAAGTGGAGAAGTGTCACGATCGTCTGTAGAATAAATGGACCAAGGCGCAGCGTGCGTAGAATGTTTAATAAATGAAACTCACCAAAACAATACAGAACAAAACGAACGTGAAGCTATGCAGTGCTCACAAGCAACACTACATAAACAAGATCCCACAACAAACATGTGGGAAAAGGCTGCCTAAATATGATACCCAATCAGGGACAACGATAGACAGCTGCCTCTGATTGAGAACCAATCCAGGCCAACATAGAAATAACAAAACTAGAATGCCCACCCTAGTCACACCCCGACCTAACCCACAATAGAGAATAAAGGATCTCTAAGGTCAGGGCGTGACAAGAACAGTTGATGACAGAGTGGAGAACAGAGGATGACAGAGTGGAGAACGGAGGATGACAGAATGGAGAAGGGAGGATGACAGAGTGGAGAAGGGAGGATGACAGAATGGAGAAGGGAGGATGACAGAGTGGAGAACAGATGATGACAGAGTGAGGAACAGAGGATGACAGAGTGGAGAACAGAGGATGACAGAGTGGAGAACAGAGCATGACAGAATGGAGAAATGATGTGGAGAACAGATGATGACAAAGTGAAGAAGAGAGTATGACAGAGTGGAGAAGAGAGGATGACAGAGTGGAGAAGAGAGGATGACAGAGTGGAGAACAGATAATGACAGAGTGAAGAAGAGAGGATGACAGAATGGAGAAGAGAGGATGACAGAATGGAGAAGAGAGGATGACAGAGTGGAGAAGAGAGGATGACAGAGTGGAGAACAGATAATGACAGAGTGGAGAAGAGAGGATGACAGAGTGGAGAAGAGAGGATGACAGAGTGGAGAAGAGAGGATGACAGAGTGGAGAAGAGAGGATGACAGAGTGGAGAAGAGAGGATGACAGAGTGGAGAAGAGAGGATGACAGAGTGGAGAAGAGAGGATGACAGAGTGGAGAACAGATAATGACAGAGTGGAGAAGAGAGGATGACAGAATGGAGAAGAGAGGATGACAGAGTGGAGAAGAGAGGATGACAGAGTGGAGAACAGATAATGACAGAGTGGAGAAGAGAGGATGACAGAATGGAGAAGAGAGGATGACAGAATGGAGAAGAGAGGATGACAGAGTGGAGAAGAGAGGATGACAGAGTGGAGAAGAGAGGATGACAGAGTGGAGAAAAGAGGATGACAGAATGGCCATGGAGATGGAAGTTTGAGATCATATTGTGTTTGAAGTATCAATTTGTTTGCAATTATAATTGCATACAAATGCCATGGAGATCGACTAGAAATGCCTTGGAGATCGACTAGAAATGCCTTGGAGATCGACTAGAAATGCCTTGGAGAGCGACTAGAAATGCCTTGGAGAGCGACTAGAAATGCCTTGGAGATCGACTAGAAATGCCTTGGAGATCGACTAGAAATGCCTTGGAGATCGACTAGTAATGCCTTGGAGATCGACTAGAAATGCCTTGGAGATCGACTAGAAATGCCTTGGAGATCGACTAGAAATGCCTTGGAGATCGACTAGAAATGCCTTGGAGATCGACTAGTAATGACCAGCTGGCCGGTGTGTTTACGGACATATTCAATCAATCCCTATACCAGTCTGCTGTTCCCACATGCTTCAAGAGGGCCACCATTGTTCCTGTTCCCAAGAAAGCTAAGGTAACTGAGCTAAACGACTACCGCCCCGTAGCACTCACATCCGTCATCATGAAGTGCTTTGAGAGACTAGTCAAGGACCATATCACACCCACCCTACCTGACACCCTAGACCCACTCCAATTTGCTTACCGCCCAAATAGGTCCACAGACGATGCAATCTCAACCACACTGCACAGTGCCCTAACCCATCTGGACAAGAGGAATACCTATGTGAGAATGCTGTTCATCGACTACAGCTCGGCATTCAACACCATAGTACCCTCCAAGCTCGTCATCAAGCTCGAGACCCTGGGTCTCGACCCCGCCCTGTGCAACTGGGTACTGGACTTCCTGACGGGCCGCCCCCAGGTGGTGAGGGTAGGCAACAACATCTCCTCCCCGCTGATCCTCAACACTGGGGCCCCACAAGGGTGCGTTCTGAGCCCTCTCCTGTACTCCCTGTTAACCCACGACTGCGTGGCCACGCACACCTCCAACTCAATCATCAAGTTTGCGGACGACACAACAGTGGTAGGCTTGATTACCAACAACGACGAGACGGCCTACAGGGAGGAGGTGAGGGCCCTCGGAGTGTGGTGTCAGGAAAATAACCTCACACTCAACGTCAACAAAACTAAGGAGATGATTGTGGACTTCAGGAAACAGCAGAGGGAACACCCCCATCCACATCGATGGAACAGTAGTGGAGAGGGTAGCAAGTTTTAAGTTCCTCGGCATACACATCACAGACAAACTGAATTGGTCCACTCACACAGACAGCATCGTGAAGAAGGCGCAGCAGCGCCTCTTCAACCTCAGGAGGCTGAAGAAATTTGGCTTGTCACCAAAAGCACTCACAAACTTCTACAGATGCACAATCGAGAGCATCCTGGCGGGCTGTATCACCGCCTGGTATGGCAACTGCACCGCCCTCAACCGTAAGGCTCTCCAGAGGGTAGTGAGGTCTGCACAATGCATCACCGGGGGCAAACTACCTGCCCTCCAGGACACCTACACCAGCCGATGCTACAGGAAGGCCATAAAGATCATCAAGGACATCAACCACCCGAGCCACTGCCTGTTCACCCCGCTGTCATCCAGAAGGCGAGGTCAGTACAGGTGCATCAAAGCTGGGACCGAGAGACTGAAAAACAGCTTCTATCTCAAGGCCATCAGACTGTTAAACAGCCACCACTAACATTGAGTGGCTGCTGCCAACACACTGTCAATGACACTGACTCAACTCCAGCCACTTTAATAATGGGAATTGATGGGAAATGATGTAAATATATCACTAGC
This sequence comes from Oncorhynchus tshawytscha, assembly GCF_018296145.1. Taxonomy (NCBI): domain Eukaryota; kingdom Metazoa; phylum Chordata; class Actinopteri; order Salmoniformes; family Salmonidae; genus Oncorhynchus; species Oncorhynchus tshawytscha. The sequence goes on along the minus strand of NC_056444.1, from coordinate 84,761,990 downwards.
CACTTTAAACAATGCTACCTTATATAATGTTACTTACCCTACATTATTAATCTCATATGCATACGTATATACTGTACTCTATATCATCGACTGCATCCTTATGTAATACATGTATCACTAGCCACTTTATCTATGCCACTTGGTTTACATACTCATCTCATATGTATATACTGTACTCGATATCATCTACTGTATCTTGCCTATGCTGCTCTGTACCATCACTCATTCATATATCCTTATGTACATATTCTTTATCCCCTTACACTGTGTATAAGACAGTAGTTTTTTGGAATTGTTAGTTAGATTACTTGTTCGTTATTACTGCATTGTCGGAACTAGAAGCACAAGCATTTCGCTACACTCGCATTAACATCTGCTAACCATGTGTATGTGACAAATAAAATTTAATTTGATTTGATTTGAAATGCCTTGGAGATCGACTAGTAATGCCTTGGAGATCGACTAGAAATGCCTTGGAGATCGACTAGAAATGCCTTGGAGATCGACTAGAAATGCCTTGGAGATCGACTAGAAATGCCTTGGAGATCGACTACAAATGCCTTGGAGATTGACTAGAAATGCCTTGGAGATCGACTAGAAATGCCTTGGAGATCGACTAGAAATGCCTTGGAGATCGACTAGAAATGCCTTGGAGATCGACTAGAAATGCCTTGGAGATCGACTAGAAATGCCTTGGAGATCGACTAGAAATGCCATGGAGATCGACTAGAAATGCCTTGGAGATCGACTAGAAATGCCTTGGAGATCGACTAGAAATGCCTTGGAGATCGACTAGAAATGCCATGGAGATCGACTAGAAATGCCTTGGAGATCGACTAGAAATGCCATGGAGATCGACTAGAAATGCCTTGGAGATCGACTAGAAATGCCTTGGAGATCGACTAGAAATGCCTTGGAGATCGACTAGAAATGCCTTGGAGATCGACTAGAAATGCCTTGGAGATCGACTAGAAATGCCTTGGAGATCGACTACAAATGCCTTGGAGATTGACTAGAAATGCCTTGGAGATCGACTAGAAATGCCATGGAGATCGACAAGTCGATTGCGATCGACAGGTTGTTGACCACTGGTCTAATCAGATTTTCATAGTTCATTTTTGCCGTCCATTTTATTTTCCAATATTGATTTGACTAGGTTCTAGGTAACACTTTCAAATGAACCTTCTGCTGCAAAGGTTTAACAGTAGGCTAGCAACCAGGTTACTGCATGATAATGCAGGTTAGGGGAATACCTGATCGATTTAGCTAACTTCATTTGGTCGTCTTCGTTTTCATGACAAGCAGAACTATGGCATTACTTTATGAACCATCTCATGCCAAAAATTAAATTTTTATATGCAATGTAGCCAAGAAAGAGACATGAACAAAGAATGTGGTCCCAAAATGTTCATTACAGTGAAAAGGATTTAAAGAGTTGGGTTCCAGTCTGGTGTTTGCCAAGCCGAACGAAGGGCGCTTTCCAAACTTTGTGGAGTCAACCTCAGGCTGGATGCCACAGTCATGTTGTTGTTTGGAGAAGTAGACATGTGCTGGACATCCTTCCAAAATTCAGAAGGCAGCTCCTGCAACAGCCTGCTTCTGATATCCTGGTCATGGGGGGGGCAATGATTTAGGAAGGCTTAAGAGTGTAGAGCTGGTTAGAAGAATGAAGAGAGACAACATAATGACAGTCTTTGTCAGGGAATTGGGGTTTGGGGGAGCAGCAATAAAGGACATGGACATTAAGCACAGTCACCCAACGGCGATGTTTTGAAGGATGGGTTTTATTGTGACATTTCATTACAGGCGGGATGCTGTAATAAAGACTATTGAATTATTCATACACCGGTGTTCTTTGCCTCGATCTTGTTTCATCCAATATAAGGTGGTTGTGGCAAGGCCGTTTAAATTTACTCTGAACAAAATTATAAATGCAGCGTTGGTCCCATGTTTCATGAGCTGAAATCATTTCTGAGGAGTATTTGTGTCTGTAATATAGCCATTCTGATTGGGTGGGCTTATGCCCTCCCAGGCCCACACATAGCTGCACCCATGCCAAGTTATGTAAAATACATAGATTAGGGCATTTATTTATATATTTAAATTGACTGATTTGCTGATATGAACTGTAACTCAGTAAAATATTTTAAGTGTTGCATGTTGTGTTCAGTACAACTAGTCCTGGTCTAGTGCATCTAAGTAGCCTGCAGTCTAGTAGCACATAATTAAACTTGGCTATTGGCCCGAAACTCCACATTATTAAAATGAGCTATTAGCCCTATACTTCACATTATTAAACTGAGCTATTAGCCATATACTTCACATTATTGAACTGAGCTATTAGCCCTATACTTCACATTATTAAACTGAGCTATTAGCCATATACTTCACATTATTAAACTGAGCTATTAGCCCTATACTTCACATTATTAAACTGAGCTATTAGCCCTATACTTCACATTATTAAACTGAGCTATTAGCCCTATACTTCACATTATTAAACTGAGCTATTAGCCCTATACTTCACATTATTAAACTGAGCTATTAGCCCTATACTTCACATTATTAAACTGAGCTATTAGCCCTATACTTCACATTATTAAACTTGGCTATTAGCCCTCTACTTCACATTATTAAACTGAGCTATTAGCCCTATACTTCACATTATTAAACTGAGCTATTAGCCATATTCTCCACATTATTAAACTGAGCTATTAGCCCTATACTCCACATTATTAAACTGAGCTATTAGCCCTATACTTCACATTATTAAACTGAGCTATTAGCCATATACTTCACATTATTAAACTGAGCTATTAGCCCTATACTTCACATTATTAAACTGAGCTATTAGCCCTATACTCCACATTATTAAACTGAGCTATTAGCCCTATACTTCACATTATTAAACTGAGCTATTAGCCCTATACTTCACATTATTAAACTGAGCTATTAGCCATATTCTCCACATTATTAAACTGAGCTATTAGCCCTATACTTCACATTATTAAACTGAGCTATTAGCCCTATACTTCACATTATTAAACTGAGCTATTAGCCCTATACTCCACATTATTAAACTGAGCTATTAGCCCTATACTTCACATTATTAAACTGAGCTATTAGCCCTATACTTCACATTATTAAACTGAGCTATTAGCCCTATACTTCACATTATTAAACTGAGCTATTAGCCCTATACTTCACATTATTAAACTGAGCTATTAGCCCTATACTTCACAATTCATGGCATTGCAGGTACCCTTTGTAGACATGTAATTGGCTGAGTATTGGTCTTTAAAAAAAACAACATTAACTTTAGAACTAGATACAATATCAAGGACAAATGCCAAACTGAACCAGATTGTTATTATATCACCAGAAGTTAGACAAAAATGAAGGCAATATCAAATGATCTACGCAGCAAAATAATTTCAGGAATGTGATTGGATGTATAAATGCTTAGGGATTAGGTGGATGACAGAGGCCTGGGGATGGGGAGATATGCGGAGATAATATCATTAAATGAGGTCTTATACACAAACAAATTAAAAACATGACAATATAGGCTATATCTAGATGTTTTTATTAATGTAAATGCAATTAACATTCGTTAAACAATGCAACTCGTACCACATAACATGTGATACATCTGTTCTCGGCAGAGATGGTGTGTGTAGCCAGAGGCAATCATAATGCAGAACGCAACCGCGTCACAAAAGAAATGCCCACAGAACAAGTGAGCCAGCACAAAGCCTAAAACCCAAGTACAAAGTACCGGCTGCCACAAAGCACGTGTAATAAAACAAAACCCGGCGCAAACCAGCCGGAAGCCAACCTCGACAAATAAACAATACCCCACCCAGACATGTAGGGAACAGAGGGCTAAATACACATGTAAACTAGTAGGAGATGTAAACTAGGTGTGCAGGAAGACAAGACAAAACAAATGGAAAATGAAAAGATGGATCGGCGATGGCTAGAAGACCAGCGACGTCGACCGCCGAACGCCGCCCGAACAAGGAGAGGAACCGACTTCGGCGGAAGTTGTGACAGTGGGTTCCTGACTATTTATGCCCAAAGCTTCCGGAATTGACGCTGAAGTCCTCTAGCAGTGTTGGGTTGACTCTCTCAGGCAGGATGAAAACAAGTACATTTACCATGATCCTTTGCTAGTTACGGCCACAATTTTACCATTATCCTTATCGAATTTTGGAGCCATTACACCCCAATTACAGTTGAAGTCGGAAGTTTACATACACTTAGGTTGGAGTCATTAAAACTTGTTTTTCAACCACTCCACAAATGTCTTGTTAACAAACTATAGTTTTGGCAAGTTGGTTAGGACATCTACTTTCTGCAGGACACAAGTAATTTATCCAACAATTGTTTACAGACAGATTATTTCACTTATAATTCACTGTATCACAATTCCAGTGGGTCAGAAGTTTACATACACTAAGTTGACTGTGTCTTTAAACAGCTTGGAAAATTCAAGAAAAGGATGTCATGTCTTTAGAAGCTTCTGATTGGCTAATTGACATCATTTGAGTCAAGACCTGTGGATGTATTTCAAGGCCTATCTTCAAACTCAGTGCCTCCTTGTTTGACATCATGGGAAAATAAAAATAAATCAGACAAGACTTCAGAAAGTAAATTGTAGAACTCCAGAAGTCTGGTTCATCCTTGGGAGCAGTCTCTAAACGCCTGAAGGTACAACGTTCATCTGTACAAACAAAATTCGCAAGTATAAACACCATGGGACCACGCAGCCATCATACTGCTCACGAAGGAGATGCGTTCTGTCTCCTAGAGATGAACATACTTTGGTGCGAAAAGTGCAAATCAATCCCAGAACAACAGCAAAGGACCTTGTGAAGATGCTGGAGGAAACAGGTAGAAAAGTATCTATATCCACAGTCAAACGAGTCCTATATGGACATAACCTGAAAGGCCGCTCAGCAAGGAGGAATCCACTGCTCCAAAACCGCCATAAAAAGCCAGACTACGGTTTGCAACTGCACATGAAGAAAAACATCATACTTTTGGGAGAAATGTCCTCTGGTCTGATGTAACAAAAATAGAACTGTTTGGCCTGAATGACCATCGTTATGCTTGGAGGAAAAAGACGGAGGCTTGCAAGCCGAAGAACACCATCCCAACCGTGAAGAAAAGGGGTGTCAGCATCATGTTGTGGGGGTGCTTTGCTGCAGGAGGGATTGGTGCACTTCACACAATAGATGTCATCATGAGATTGGAAAATGATGTGGATACATTGAGACAACATCTCCAGACATCAGTCAGGAAGTTAAAGATTGGTCACATATGGGTCTTCCAAGTGGACAATGATCCCAAGCATATTTCCAAAGATGTGGCAAAATGGCTTAAGGACAACAAAGTCAAGGTATTGGAGTGGCCATCACAAAGCCCTGACCTCAATCCTTTAGAAAACTTGTGGGCAGAACTGAAAAAAGCATGTGCGAGCAAGGAGGCCTACACACCTGACTCAGTTACACCAGCTCTGTCAGGAGGAATGGTTCGAAATTCACACAAATTATCATGGGAAGCTTGTTGAAGGCTTCCCTTGAAATGTTTAACCCAAGTTCAACAATCTAAAGGCAATGCTACCAAATACTAATTGAGTGTAAGTACACTTCTGACCCACTGGGAATGTGATGAAAGAAATAAAAGCTGAAACAAATCATTCTCTCTGCTATTATTCTGACGTTTCACATAATAAAGTGGTGATCCTAACTGACCTAAGACAGGGAATTTTGACTAGGATTAAATGACAGGAATTGTGAAAAACTGAGGTTAAAGGTGTATGTAAACTTCCGACTTCAACATGTACCACATCAATTTGCATGTTTCCTAATTGGCCCAAGGGGACTGCTAGTTGAGACAAAGAAGTGGGTACCTGTTTGTGCCTCAATCGCAGTTCCATTATTTTCTGACCCCTGCCGTGATACATTTGTCCAAGGTAAACCAACAGTGGCTAATCGTAAAACCATCCCCGTATGTAGCCAACAGAAATGGCAATAATTGTTTACGGTAGCCAACCGGTAGCCACTGAAACAGAGTAGCTTGTTACTGGCTGGAGAAGACAATAGGGGCTTCTCTCTCGACTTTGGGAGGAAATCCCTTCCTGAGCAAGGAGCTCAATGGATTCTGAAAACATTAGGTTTCAGAAACCACCTGCAGAATGACATTTCCAGGACTAAAATCATGACATCCCCCCCCTTCCCCCATACATTTCTTCAAAAACAATTAAATACAAAAATAAACCAATGAAAATAACAAATACAATTTCAATAACAACCCTTGATAACTTCACAAAGAACAAAAACTAAAAAGGTAATTCAAGGAATAGTAAAATAACAAAAGTTATTGTTGTGGCTCAGTCGGTAGGGAGCGGCTCAGTCGGTAGGGAGCGGCTCAGTCGGTAGGGAGCGGCTCAGTCGGTAGGGAGCGGCTCATTGGGTAGGGAGCGGCTCAGTGGGTAGGGAGCGGCTCATTCGGTAGGGAGCGGCTCATTGGGTAGGGAGCGGCTCATTCGGTAGGGAGCGGCTCAGTGGGTAGGGAGCGGCTCAGTCGGTAGGGAGCGGCTCATTGGGTAGGGAGCGGCTCATTCGGTAGGGAGCGGCTCAGTGGGTAGGGAGCGGCTCATTCGGTAGGGAGCGGCTCAGTCGGTAGGGAGCGGCTCAGTCGGTAGGGAGCGGCTCAGTCGGTAGAGCGCGGCTCAGTCGGTAGGGAGCGGCTCATTCGGTAGGGAGCGGCTCAGTGGGTAGGGAGCGGCTCATTCGGTAGGGAGCGGCTCAGTCGGTAGGGAGCGGCTCAGTCGGTAAGGAGCGGCTCATCGGTAGAGCGGTCAGTCGGTAGGGAGCGGCTCATTCGGTAGGGAGCGGCTCAGTGGGTAGAGCGCGGCTCATTCGTGGCTCAGTCGGTAGGGAGCGGCTCAGTCGGTAGAGCGCGGCTCAGTCGGTAGGGAGCGGCTCATTCGGTAGGGAGCGGCTCAGTGGGTATAGCATGGTGCTTGCAACGATATGGTTGTGGATTTGATTCCCACGCGGGACCGGTATGAAAATGTATTCTCTCTCTACTGTAAATCACTCTGGATGAAAGTGTCTGCTAACTAAAAAAAATACCATTAAGTTAGTATTTTCTTTACACTCATTGGTTTAAAACATAAAAAAATAAAAAAATATTAAAAAATGGCCAGGTCTTACTTCATTTGGGAGTTCCCTTAGCAACCGTGTACCTTTATGCTTTATATGTAGAGTCTCACTAACTGGTCTCCAAACAGAACCCAACTGTGCTCAACCTCATTGTAAATATTTGTCCATCAATACCTAGCAACATAACTGTCTCATTGTCTCCTTTCCCAATCCCACAAAGTCTATTCAGTGTGTTTTCTGAAGATCCCTGTTCAAACAGTGATGCTGATGGTTGGCAGAGAGGCAAACATTCTCCAGACAAAAGACAATGGAGATTCGTTTTTACAAGAAGCTCTGGACCCGAGTGATGGGTGTCTTTAGTAACATAATGACATGAGGGAAGAGGAGGAACAGAACAACTGAAAAGGTACATCTATTACATATCTGTGACTCAGCCTTCACACTCAATACCACCTCCTCCCACTCCTCCTCCTCTTCTCCTCCTCCTCCTCTTCTTCTCCCCCTGTTCTCTTCTCCTCCTCCTCCTCCCCATCTTCTCCTTCCCCTCCACTCCTCCTCCTCTTCTTCTCCTCCTCACTTCCTTCTCCTCCTCTTCTTCTCCTCCTCTTCTTCTCCCCCTGTTCTCTTCTCCTCCTCCTCCTCCCCATCTTCTCCTTCCCCTCCACTCCTCAACCTCTTCTTCACCTCCTTCCTTCATTCTCCTCCTCTTCTCTTCTCCACTCCTCCTCTTCTCTTCCACTCCTCCTCCACATCTTCTTCTCCTCCTCCTCCTCCTCCTCCTCCTCCTCTTCTCCCCTCTCTTCCTGTCCTCCTCCAGCCCCTCTCCCCCCTCTTCTCCTCCTCCTCCCCCTCTTCTCCTCCTCCTCCATCTCTCCTCCTCTTCTCCCCCTCCTCCTTCTCTCCTCATCTCCTCCTCTCCTCCCTCTGCTCTCCTCTTCTCCTCTTCCTCCATTCCTCCTCTTCTTCTCCTCCTCCTCCCCCTCATGTTCTCCTCCTCCTCCTCCTCCTCCTCCTCCCCCATGTTCTCCTCCTCCTCCTCCCCCCATGTTCTCCTCCTCCTCCTCCTCCTCCTCCTCCTCCTCCTCCTCCTCCTCCTCCTCCTCCCCTCCTCCCTCCTCCTCCTCTTCTCCTCCACTCCTCCTTCTCTCCTCCTCCTCTTCTCTTCTCTTTCTCCTCCTCCTCCACTCCTTCTCTCCTCATATCCTCCTCCTCTTCTCCTCCTCCACTCCTCCTTCTCTCCTCCTCCTTCTCGTCCTCTACTCCTCCTCCACTCATACTTCTCTTCTCCTCCTCCTTCGTCTCTCCTCCACCTCTTTTCCTCTTCCTCCTCCTTCTCCTACTGTCTGTGTTGACCTTACACTTGCAGAAGGAGAGAGCGAGAAAAAAAGAGACAGAGAGGATATCGGATCAGGTCCGTGTGGCGTCGGCCCTGTAACCAGTCCAATCATCACACCCTGTTTTGACGGATGGAGGGCAATTATTTTGGAGCTGCTCAGGCCCTGACAGACGGGGAGAGAGTCCCTGGTGTTAGTCTCCACAATTCAGAGGTTAAATGCCTGCTCTTCACAGATGCCGTGTGCCTGCTGTCCCCCACAGCACATGGTCTATAGCAGAGCTGGTCCCTGACAAGATCCAGATCTCAGGGAATTACCCCAAAGTTCTCAATTGCACAAAATACATAGAGTACGGCCCACACTTACTCATGTTTAAACATAAACTAATCTGGACACCTACGGTGGGGCAAAAAAGTACTTAGTCAGCCACCAATTGTGCAAGTTCTCCCACTTAAAATATGAGAGAGGCCTGTAATTTTCATCATAGGTACACTATCAACTATGACAGACAAAATTAGAAAAATCCATAAAATCACATTGTATAATTTTTTAGGAATTTATTTGCACAAAAAAAACACACACAAAAAACAGAGCAAACTAGAATCCTATTTGGCCCGAAACAGAGAGTACACAGTGGTAGAATACCTGACCACTGTGACTGGCCCTAAACAGATAGTGGTAGAATACCTGACCACTGTGACTGGCCCTAAACAGAGAGTACACAGTGGCAGAATACCTGACCACTGGGACTGGCCCTAAACAGAGAGTACACAGTGGTAGAATACCTGACCACTGTGACTGGCCCTAAACAGAGAGTACATAGTGGTAGAATACCTGACCACTGTGACTGACCCTAAACAGAGAGTACACAGTGGCAGAATACCTGTCCACTGTGACTGACCCTAAACAGAGAGTACACAGTGGCAGAATACCTGACCACTGGGACTGGCCCTATTCAGAGAGTACACAGTGGTAGAATACCTGACCACTGTGACTGGCCCTAAACAGAGAGTACACAGTGGCAGAATACCTGACCACTGTGACTGGCCCTAAACAGAGAGTACACAGTGGCAGAATACCTGACCACTGTGACAGACCCTAAACAGATAGTGGCAGAATACCTGACCACTGTGACTGACCCTAAACAGAGAGAACACAGTGGCAGAATACCTGACCACTGGGACTGGCCCTAAACAGAGAGCACACAGTGGCAGAATACCTGACCACTGGGACTGGCCCTAAACAGAGAGTACACAGTGGTAGAATACCTGACCACTGTGACTGGCCCTAAACAGAGAGTACACAGTGGCAGAATACCTGACCACTAGGACTGGCCCTAAACAGAGAGTACACAGTGGCAGAATACCTGTCCACTGTGACTGACCCTAAACAGAGAGTACACAGTGGCAGAATACCTGACCACTGGGACTGGCCCTAAACAGAGAGTACACAGTGGTAGAATACCTGACCACTGTGACTGGCCCTAAACAGAGAGTACACAGTGGCAGAATACCTGACCACTGGTTCTGGCCCTAAACAGAGAGTACACAGTGGCAGAATACCTGTCCACTGTGACTGACCCTAAACAGAGAGTACACAGTGGCAGAATACCTGACCACTGTGACTGGCCCTAAACAGAGAGTACACAGTGGCAGAATACCTGACCACTGGGACTGGCCCTAAACAGAGAGTACACAGTGGCAGAATACCTGACCACTGTGACTGACCCTAAACAGAGAGTGGCAGAATACCTGACCACTGTGACTGACCCAAACAGAGAGTGGCAGAATACCTGACCACTGTGACTGACCCTAAACAGAGAGTGGCAGAATACCTGACCACAGTGACTGACCCTAAACAGAGAGTACACAGTGGCAGAATACCTGACCACTGTGACTGACCCTAAACAGAGAGTGGCAGAATACCTGACCACTGTGACTGACCCTAAACAGAGAGGACACAGCGGCAGAATACCTGACCACTGTGACTGACCCTAAACAGAGAGAACACAGTGGCAGAATACCTGACCACTGTGACTGGCCCTAAACAGAGAGTGGCAGAATACCTGACCACTGTGACTGACCCTAAACAGAGAGAACACAGTGGCAGAATACCCTGACCACTGTGACTGACCCTAAACAGAGAGTGGCAGAATACCTGACCACTGTGACTGACCCAAAACAGAGAGTGGCAGAATACCTGACCACTGTGACTGACCCTAAACAGAGAGTACACAGTGGCAGAATACCTGACCACTGTGACTGACCCTAAACAGAGAGTACACAGTGGCAGAATACCTGACCACTGTGACTGACCCTAAACAGAGAGTGGCAGAATACCTGACCACTGTGACTGACCCTAAACAGAGAGTACACAGTGGCAGAATACCTGACCACTGTGACTGACCCTAAACAGAGAGTACACAGTGGCAGAATACCTGACCACTGTGACTGACCCTAAACAGAGAGTACACAGTGGCAGAATACCTGACCACTGTGACTGACCCTAAACAGAGAGTGGCAGAATACCTGACCACTGTGACTGGCCCAAACAGAGAGTGGCAGAATACCTGACCACTGTGACTGGCCCTAAACAGAGAGTACACAGTGGCAGAATACCTGACCACTGTGACTGACCCTAAACAGAGAGTACACAGTGGCAGAATACCTGACCACTGGTTCTGACCCTAAACAGAGAGTACACAGTGGCAGAATACCTGACCTGTGTAACTGACCCAAACAGAGAGTGGCAGAATACCTGACCTCTGTAACTGACCCTAAACAGAGAGTGGCAGAATACCTGACCTCTGTAACTGACCCTAAACAGAGAGTACACAGTGGCAGAATACCTGACCTCTGTAACTGACCCTAAACAGAGAGTGGCAGAATACCTGACCTCTGTAACTGACCCTAAACAGAGAGTGGCAGAATACCTGACCTCTGTAACTGACCCTAAACAGAGAGTGGCAGAATACCTGACCTCTGTAACTGACCCTAAACAGAGAGTGGCAGAATACCTGACCTCTGTAACTGACCCTAAACAGAGAGTGGCAGAATACCTGACCACTGTAACTGACCCTAAACAGAGAGGACACAGTGGCAGAATACCTGACCACTGTGAACTGACCCTAAACAGAGAGTACACAGTGGCAGAATACCTGACCACTGTGACTGACCCTAAACAGAGAGTACACAGTGGCAGAATACCTAACCACTGTGACTGACCCTAAACAGAGAGAACACAGTGGCAGAATACCTGACCACTGTGACTGACCCTAAACAGAGAGTGGCAGAATACCTGACCTCTGTAACTGACCCAAAACAGAGAGTGGCAGAATACCTGACCACTGTGACTGACCCTAAACAGAGAGGACACAGTGGCAGAATACCTGACCACTGTGACTGACCCTAAACAGAGAGAACACAGTGGCAGAATACCTGACCACTGTGACTGACCCTAAACAGAGAGTGGCAGAATACCTGACCACTGTGACTGACCCTAAACAGAGAGTACACAGTGGCAGAATACCTGACCACTGTGACTGACCCTAAACAGAGAGTGGCAGAATACCTGACCACTGTGACTGACCCTAAACAGAGAGTACACAGTGGCAGAATACCTGACCACTGTGACTGACCCTAAACAGAGAGTACACAGTGGCAGAATACCTAACCACTGTGACTGACCCTAAACAGAGAGTACACAGTGGCAGAATACCTGACCACTGTGACTGACCCTAAACAGAGAGAACACAGTGGCAGAATACCTGACCACTGTGACTGGCCCTAAACAGAGAGTACACAGTGGCAGAATACCTGACCACTGGGACTGACCCTAAACAGAGAGTACACAGTGGTAGAATACCTGACCACTGTGACTGGCCCTAAACAGAGAGTACACAGTGGCAGAATACCTGACCACTGTGACTGACCCTAAACAGAGAGTACACAGTGGCAGAATACCTGACCACTGTAACTGGCCCTACACAGATAGTGGTAGAATACCTGACCACTGTGACTGGCCCTAAACAGAGAGTACACAGTGGCAGAATACCTGACCACTGTGACTGACCCTAAACAGAGAGTACATAGTGGCAGTAAACCTGTCCACTGTGACTGGCCATAAACAGAGAGTACACAGTGGCAGAATATCTGACCACTGTGATTGACCCAAAAATAAGGAAAGCTTTGACAATGTACAGACTCAGTGAGCATAGCCTTGCTATTGAGAAAGGCCGCCGTAGACAGACATAGCTCTCAAGAGAAGACAGTCTATGTGCTCACTGTCCACAAAATGAGGTGGAAACTGAGCTGCACTTCTGCCTCCTCTACACTCTAACCACTAGGCTACCTGCCGCCTCTACACTCTAACCACTAGGCTACCTGCCACCTCTACACTCTAACCACTAGGCTACCTGCCGCCCCTACACTCTAACCACTGTCTACCTGCCACCTCTACACTCTAACCACTAGGCTACCTGCCACCTCTACACTCTAACCACTAGGCTACCTGCCACCTCTACACTCTAACCACTAGGCTACCTGCCACCTCTACACTCTAACCACTAGGCTACCTGCCACCTCTACACTCTAACCACTAGGCTACCTGCCACCTCTACACTCTAACCACTAGGCTACCTGCCACCTCTACACTCTAACCACTAGGCTACCTGCCACCTCTACACTCTAACCACTAGGCTACCTGCCACCTCTACACTCTAACCACTAGGCTACCTGCCACCTCTACACTCTAACCACTGGCTACCTGCCGCCCCACCACTCTAACCACTAGGCTACCTGCCACCTCTACACTCTAACCACTAGGCTACCTGCCACCTCTACACTCTAGCCACTAGGCTACCTGCCACCTCTACACTCTAACCACTGGCTACCTGCCGCCCCACCACTCTAACCACTAGGCTACCTGCCACCTCTACACTCTAACCACTAGGCTACCTGCCACCTCTACACTCTAACCACTGGCTACCTGCCGCCCCACCACTCTAACCACTAGGCTACCTGCCACCTCTACACTCTAACCACTAGGCTACCTGCCACCTCTACACTCTAACCACTAGGCTACCTGCCACCTCTACACTCTAACCACTGGCTACCTGCCGCCCCACCACTCTAACCACTAGGCTACCTGCCACCTCTACACTCTAACCACTAGGCTACCTGCCACCTCTACACTCTAACCACTAGGCTACCTGCCACCTCTACACTCTAACCACTAGGCTACCTGCCACCCCTACACTCTAACCACTAGGCTACCTGCCACCCCTACACTCTAACCACTAGGCTACCTGCCACCTCTACACTCTAACCACTAGGCTACCTGCCACCTCTACACTCTAACCACTAGGCTACCTGCCAACTCTACACTCTAACCACTAGGCTACCTGCCACCTCTACACTCTAACCACTAGGCTACCTGCCACCTCTACACTCTAACCACTAGGCTACCTGCCTCCCCTACACTCTAACCACTAGGCTACCTGCCACCTCTACACTCTAACCACTAGGCTACCCTGCCACCCCTACACTCTAACCACTAGGCTACCTGCCACCTCTACACTCTAACCACTAGGCTACCTGCCACCTCTACACTCTAACCACTAGGCTACCTGCCGCCCCACCACTCTAACCACTAGGCTACCTGCCACCTCTACACTCTAACCACTCTAACCACCTGCCGCCCCATTATGTCACAACTCCCGCCGAAGTTGGCTCCCTGTTCAAGCGTGACAACTTCCTAAACTCTGCCAAATGAATGACCATATTAGAGACACATATTTCCCTCAGATTAAACAGACCCACAAAGAATTCGAAAACAAATCCAACTTTACTAAACTCATATATCTACTGGGTGAAATACCACAGTGTGGAATCACAGCATCAAGATTAGTGACCTGTTGCCACGAGAAAAGGGCAACCAGTGAAGAACACACAAACACAAAGACAACCCATATTTATGTTTATTTACTTTCCCTTTCATACTTTAACTAGTTGCACATTGTTACAGCGCTGTATTTATACATAAAATTACGTTAATTGTTCATTATCTATTTCACTTGCTGTATGTAAACATATGTTTCACATGCTAATAAAGCTCTTCAGTTGAGAGAGAGAGAGAGAGAGAGAGAGAGAGAGAGAGAGAGAGAGAGAGAGAGAGAGAGAGAGAGAGAGAGACAGAGAGAGAGAGAGAGAGAGAGAGAGACAGAGAGACAGAGAGAGAGAGAGAGAGAGAGAGAGAGAGAGAGAGAGAGAGAGAGAGAGAGAGAGAGAGACAGAGAGAGAGAGAGAGAGAGAGAGAGAGAGAGAGAGAGAGAGAGACAGAGAGAGAGAGAGAGAGAGAGAGAGAGAGAGAGACAGAGAGAGAGAGAGAGAGAGAGAGAGAGAGAGAGAGAGAGAGAGACAGAGAGAGAGAGAGAGAGAGAGAGAGAGAGACAGAGAGAGAGAGAGACAGAGAGAGAGAGAGAGAGAGAGAGAGAGAGAGAGACAGAGGAGAGAGAGAGAGAGAGAGAGAGAGAGAGAGAGAGAGAGAGAGAGAGAGAGAGAGAGAGAGAGAGAGAGAGAGAGAGAGAGAGAGAGAGAGAGAGAGAGAGAGAGAGAGAGAGAGACAGAGAGAGAGACAGAGAGAGAGAGAGAGAGAGAGAGAGAGAGAGAGAGTCAGAGTCCCCATTTTTTACATGAATGTGGATGTGTGTGCGTTTGTGCGCCATTCGAAAAGCAATTACATAGAACAAAGGGGGGAATAAAACACTGGAACACTATCCAGTAAGTGGTTGCCAGTAGTTCATTGTGGGTAGGTTAATAAAATGGAACATTGTCACAAAAATGTAATGCATTCTGCTGTTAGGCCTTCTGTAATGTATTTTTAAAACTAATTTACTATTCGTATTATTATTATTATTATTACTGTTTCAACAGTATTTTGGGGGGTTTACTTAACTTTTCCGTCAAACTTTTACCTAAAAAAAAATAATAATAATCTTAGACCAAATTTAGCTCAAACTTGAGGAAATTTTGGCAAAAATTCTGTCAATTTGTCTGATATGTAATTCAACTTATACTGAACAAAAAATATAAATGTAAAGTCTTAGTCCCATGTTTCATGACATGAAACAAAAGATCCCAGAAAATGTTGTTTTAAGGAATTTGGCAGTACGTCCAAACGGCCACACAAACGCAGACCATGTGTCACCACGCGCCGGACCTCCACATCCAGCTTCTTCACCTGCGGGATCGTCCCAGACCAGCCACCCAGACTGCTGAAGATACTAAAATATTTTTGTGGGGAAAAACTCATTTTAATTGGCTGGGCCTGGTTCCCCAGTGGGTGGCTGGGAGCCATGGCTGTGCCCCTGACCAGTCATGTCAAATCCATAGATTAGGGTCTAGTTTATTTATTTAAATTGACCAATTTCCTTAAATGAACTGTAACTCAGTAAAAGCGTTGAAATTGTTACGTGTTGTGTTAGTATTTTGGTTCATTCTATGTATTATTTTATTATATTATTTAAAAAGTCTCCAGTTACACACGCGCCAGGTCACTGACCTCCCTGTAGACAGTCTCATCGCTGGCGGATATCAGGCCTACCACCGTCATGTCGTCAGCAAACTTGCCGATGGTGTTGGAGACATGCATAAATACCGTATATTTCACAGAGGTAGAGCTACAGATAAATACACAATCAGTGTACTAAAATGGTCTCCTTCTGCAGCCAATCCAAGAGATTTTCCTCAACCCAGTAGAGTTGTGTTGAACACAGTGTATTTACATGCTTGTTCAATAGGCAGACCTCATTACTCACATAACTCAGTAGTAAACCTGTTAAAAATGGACCCACATTACTTAAGATGCTAAAAATATTATAAAAGTTCCTCAAGCCGTACTTTAATATTGGCAATCAATCAATCAATCAATACAATCAATCAATACAAGCAACCAATCAAGACAATCAATCAATTAATCAATACAATCAATCAATACAATCAACCAATCAATACAATCAATCAATTAATCAATACAATCAATCAATACAATCAATCAATACAATCAACCAATCAATACAATCAATCAATCAATACAATCAATCAATACAATCAACCAATCAATACAATCAATCAATTAATCAATACAATCAATCAATACAATCAATACAATCAATCAATCAATACAATCAATACAATCAATCAATCAATGCAATCAATACAATCAATCAATTAATCAATACAATCAATCAATCAAAACAATCAATCAATGCAATCAATCAATCAATACAATCAATCAATTAATCAATACAATCAATCAATCAAAACAATCAATCAATACAATCAATAAAATTACTTTTCATTTTTCATCAGCCGATGTCACAAACTGCTGTACAGCGATGTGTAACACTGTGTGTACCATCATTTCCTACAAGTATTTAAACAAACTCATAATGACTAATTTAATCATTATTCAATAATCAAGATTATAAATGTAGATAATTGACAAGGAAGCAAGTACACTACTCCTCTGGCTGAAAAGTGAGGGAGGAATCTAAAAGTTAACTTTTTAATCAATTTAAAGAAAATTTAATATTTACAGTTGGCTAGCCGAAAGAGACAGGAAATTCAAATAAGCACCCCAACTCTTAATTTACTGTTGCCCCTAGTTACGACGGATAATGTAATAACACACGGTAACGGGACACAGTCTATGCGCCACTGCCAATCTCAAAACACTAGCTTTCAAACATCACATTTAGTGACAAATTTTGTACAAAACACCATCAGCTGTTGATCCGGATTTTAACACATCGCACGTTGTGCCAAATTATTAAAGTTGATTCGATTCCATCTAATCTGGACGTTGCAGAGAAACCAGAAGGGAGTGAATTAGTTTTATGAAGCAGGTGTCATGGCAACCACCAGGCTACTCTACTGAGAGTGTGTGTGTGCGCGCGTTGTGTCAGTTTGAAGCTAATGGCCGGTATGATACATGTAGTAATTGGAATAACTGATACAACCAAATAACCTCTATAAGCAATAACATGAGTTAGTCAGGATGCTAGCTTAATAAAAACACATTAGCCAGTCCTTTAATTAATGTGGTTTTCTGTAGCTCAGTTGATAGAGCTCTTGTGACGCCAGGATAGTTGGATTGATTCCCGAAACCATCAAATCATAAATTATAGAAAAGAACGCATCACTTCTATATAAAAATCACAACGCTTGTTTGTTTCAGCAGATTTTTTTGCAACTTTTTGGTGACATTGGATTTTTTTGGGGGACTGGCTGTGTTTTTTGTCAAAACCTTTACTTACCCTGCTATATCCAACGCTGTGTGGGATGTTACTTCTCCTGCTCTTCAGCGAAAAGCCAACATCAGAGTGGAGGGAGAAAGAGCCTCCTACCACACATATATCTACAGTACCTTCGGGAAGTATTCAGACAGATATGGGGCTGAAACCGGGAGAGTTACAGGCTGAAACCGGGAGAGTTACTGCGCCAAAACTTTTTCAACTTTTTATTACGTTACATTTTAAAAATAATTTAAACTTCCTCATCAATCTACTAACAATACCCCATAATGACAAAGCGAAAACAGATATTTTTTATTTTTTTATTTAAAAAATAAAAAACAGAAATACCTTATTTACATAAGTATTCAGACCCTTTGCTATGAGACTCTAAATTGAGCTCAGGTGCATCCGGTTTCCATTGGTCATCCTTGAGATGATTCTACAATTTGATTGGAGTTCACTCACGATAAATTCAATTGATTGGACATGATATTGAAAGTCACACACCTGTCTATATAAAGGTCTCACAGTTGACAGTGCATGGCAGAGCAAAAACCAAGCCATGAAGTCAAAGGAATTGTCCGTAGAGCTCCAAGACAGGATGTGTCAAGGCACAGATCTGGAGAAGGGTAGCAAAAAAATTCTGCAGCATTGAAGGTCCCCAAGAACACAGTGGCCTCCATCATTCTTAAATGGAAGAAGTTTGGAACAATCAAGACTCTTCCTAGAGCTGGCCGCACGACCAAACTGAGCAATCGGGGGAGAAGGGCCTTGGTCAGGGAGGTCTAGAGTTCCTCTGTGGAGATGGGAAAACCTTCCAGAAGGACAAACATCTCTGCAGCATTCCACCAATCAAACCTTTATGGTAGAGTGTCCAGAGGGAAGCAGCTCCTCAGTAAAAGGCACATGACAGCCTGCTGGGAGTTTGTCAAAAGGCACATAAAGATTCTCAGACCATGAGAATCAAGATTCTCTGGTTTGATGACACCAAGATTGAAATATTTGGCCTGAATGCCAAGCGTCACATCTGGAGGAATTCTGGCACCATCCCTACATTGAAGGATGGTTGTGGCAGCATCATGCTGAGAGGATGTTCTTCAGCAGCGTGGAATCGAGGCAAAGATGAACAGAGAAAAGTACATAGAACTCCTTGATGAAAACCTGCTCCAGAGCATTCAGGACCTCAGACTGGAGAGAAGGTTCACCTTCCAACAGGACAACGACCCTAAGCACACAGCCAAGACAACACTGGGGAGACCAGAAAATACCTGTGCAGCGACGTTCCCCATCCAACCTGACAGAGATAGAGGGGTTCTGCAGAGAAGAATGGGAGAAACTCCCCAAATACAGCTGTGCCAGGCTTGTAGCGTCATACCCAAGACGAATCGATGTTGTAATCAAAGGTGCTTCAGAGTTAAGGGTCTGAATACGTGTGTAAATGTGATATTTCCATCTTTAATTTGTAATAAATGTGAGAAAAAAAAATCAAAAAAATTCTACATCCATTTCAGTACAAAATGTGAAAAAGTAAAGAGGTATGAAAACTTTCTTTTTTTTATATCTACCACACAGCCTGCTATATATACCACACAGCCTGCTATATCTACCACACAGCCTGCTATATCTACCACACAGCCTGCCTATCTACCACACAGCCTGCTATATCTACCACACAGCCTGCTATATCTACCACACAGCCTGCTATATATACCACACAGCCTGCTATATCTACCACACAGCCTGCTATATATACCACACAGCCTGCTATATCTACCACAGAGCCTGCTATATCTACCACACAGCCTGCTATATCTACCACAGAGCCTGCTATATCTACCACAGAGCCTGCTATATCTACCACAGAGCCTGCTATATCTACCACAGAGCCTGCTATATCTACCACACAGCCTGCTATATCTACCACACAGCCTGCTATATCTACCACACAGCCTGCTATATATACCACACAGCCTGCTATATATACCACACAGCCTGCTATATCTACCACACAGCTTGCTATATCTACCACACAGCCTGATATATATACCACACAGCCTGCTATATCTACCACACAGCTTGCTATATCTACCACACAGCCTGCTATATCTACCACACATCCCACTATATATACCACACAGCCTGCTATATATTTCACACATCCCACTATATATACCACACAGCCTGCTATATCTACCACACAGCCTGCTATATCTACCACACAGCCTGCTATATCTACCACACAGCCTGCTATATATACCACACAGCCTGCTATATCTACCACACAGCCTGCTATATCTACCACACAGCCTGCTATATCTACCACACAGCCTGTTATATCTACCACGCAGCCTGCTATATCTACCACACAGCCTGCTATATCTACCACACAGCCTGCTATATCTACCACACAGCCTGCTATATCTACCACACAGCCTGATATATATACCACACAGCCTGCTATATATTTCACACATCCCACTATATCTACCACACAGCCTGCTATATCTACCACACAGCCTGCTATATATATACCACACAGCCTGCTATATCTACCACACAGCCTGCTATATCTACCACAGAGCCTGCTATATCTACCACAGAGCCTGCTATATCTACCACAGAGCCTGCTATATCTACCACAGAGCCTGCTATATCTACCACACAGCCTGCTATATCTACCACACAGCCTGCTATATCTACCACACAGCCTGCTATATATACCACACAGCCTGCTATATCTACCACACAGCCTGCTATATCTACCACACAGCTTGCTATATCTACCACACAGCCTGATATATATACCACACAGCCTGCTATATCTACCACACAGCTTGCTATATCTACCACACAGCCTGCTATATCTACCACACATCCCACTATATATACCACACAGCCTGCTATATATTTCACACATCCCACTATATATACCACACAGCCTGCTATATCTACCACACAGCCTGCTATATCTACCACACAGCCTGCTATATCTACCACACAGCCTGCTATATATACCACACAGCCTGCTATATCTACCACACAGCCTGTTATATCTACCACACAGCCTGCTATATCTACCACACAGCCTGTTATATCTACCACGCAGCCTGCTATATCTACCACACAGCCTGCTATATCTACCACACAGCCTGCTATATCTACCACACAGCCTGCTATATCTACCACACAGCCTGCTATATCTACCACACAGCCTGCTATATATACACCACACAGCCTGCTATATATACCACACAGCCTGCTATATCTACCACACAGCCTGCTATATCTACCACACAGCCTGCTATATCTACCACAGAGCCTGTTATATCTACCACACAGCCTGCTATATATACCACACAGCCTGCTATATATACCACACAGCCTGCTATATCTACCACACAGCCTGTTATATCTACCACACAGCCTGCTATATCTACCACACAGCCTGCTATATCTACCACACAGCCTGCTATATCTACCACACAGCCTGCTATATATACCACACAGCCTGCTATATCTACCACAGAGCCTGTTATATCTACCACACAGCCTGCTATATATACCACACAGCCTGCTATATCTACCACACAGCCTTCTATATATTTCACACAGCTTGCTATTTCTACCACACAGCCCACTACATCTACCACACAGCCTGCTATATCTACCTTCCGATTTCCTTCAAAAATTGTGGGCAAGTGTACCTAGAAGAATTGATGCTGTTTTGAAGGTGAAGGCTGTTCACACCAAATATGGTATGTGTAGTGGTCCTCTGTAGTGGTCCTCTGTAGTGGTCCTCTGTAGTGGACATCTGTAGTGGTCCTCTGTAGTGATTCTTGTTGTGGTCCTCTGTAGTGGTCCTCTGTAGCAGCCACTGTAGTGATCCTCTGTAGTGGGCCTCTGTAGTGGTCCCCTGTAGTGGTCCTCTGTAGTGGGCCTCTGTAGTGGTTCTCTGTCATGGTTCTCTGTCGTGGTCCTCTGTAGTGATCATCTGTAGTGGTCCTCTGTAGTGATCCTCTGTTGTGGTCCACTGTAGTGGTCCTCTTTAGTGGTCCTCTGTAGTGATTCTTGTTGTGGTCCTCTGTTGTGGTCCTCTGCAGTGGGCCTCTGTAGTGGGCCTCTGTAGTGGTCCTCTGTAGTGGTCCTCTGTAGTGGTCCTCTGTAGTGGTCCTCTGTAGTGGTCCTCTGTAGTGGTCCTCTGTAGTGGGCCTCTGTAGTGGTCCTCTGTAGTGGTCCTCTGTTGTGGTCCTCTGTAGTGGTCCTCTGTAGTGGTTCTCTGTTTTTCAGTGGTAAAGCATGATGCTTAAAATGGCAAGATAGTGGGTTTGTTTCCCGGGACCACCCATATGTGAAAATGTAAGCAAGCATGACTAAGTCACTTTGGATAAAAACATCTGGGAAATATCATTATTATATGAAAGCCAGTGTTAAGAAGGCAACCAATACAAGCTCTGACGATAGTCTAGAGGCAAAGACGTAAGCTTAATTATACTAAAGTGATAGTGGCAAGCGCAGTGTTCATGCTTTTCTCCTCTTTGAAGATATCCTTGAGTTATTCCCACTCAGCTGCAACATTCAATCTTAGATCTGGGAGAGCTTTTCTTAATCAAAGTTTGAAAAAAACGTAAATGTTTTGTTGATTTCAGATTCTAATTTCATTGCAGCAGCAAAACTCACAGAGTGAGAACCAATCACTCGTCTGTAAGAGAGACAGAGAGAGAGAGAGAACTCAGTGAATACAGGAGATATACAAGACAGCATGCAGACAGGCAGACAGGCAGACAGGCAGACAGGCAGACAGGCAGACAGGCAGACAGGCAGAGAGCTCCACTCCGCCAGTCATTGACAGGAGGAGATAGACAGGCTTAATAATGTAAGGACTAGATCAACTCTTTGATCTGCTGGTGGCCACATGGGAAAAACCCAACAGGGCTGAATCAACTCTGTGATCTGTCACTGTCCACTGTGGATAAAACCAAACAGGGCTGAATCAACTCTGTGATCTGTCACTGTCCACTGGGGATAAAACCAAACAGGGCTGAATCAACTCTGTGATCTGTCACTGTCCACTGGGGATAAAACCAAACAGGGCTGAATCAACTCTGTGATCTGTCACTGTCCACTGGGGATAAAACCAAACAGGGCTGAATCAACTCTGTGATCTGTCACTGTCCACTGGGGATAAAACCAAACAGGGCTGAATCAACTCTGTGATCTGTCACTGTCCACTGGGGATAAAACCAAACAGGGCTGGATCAACTCTGTGATCTGTCACTGTCCACTGGGGATAAAACCAAACAGGGCTGAATCAACTCTGTGATCTGTCACTGTCCACTGGGGATAAAACGAAACAGGGCTGAATCAACTCTGTGATCTGTCACTGTCCACTGGGGATAAAACCAAACAGGGCTGAATCAACTCTGTGATCTGTCACTGTCCACTGGGGATAAAACCAAACAGGGCTGAATCAACCCTGTGATCTGTCACTGTCCACTGGGGATAAAACCAAACAGGGCTGAATCAACTCTGTGATCTGTCACTGTCCACTGGGGATAAAACCAAACAGGGCTGAATCAACTCTGTGATCTGTCACTGTCCACTGGGGATAAAACCAAACAGGGCTGAATCAACTCTGTGATCTGTCACTGTCCACTGGGGATAAAACCAAACAGGGCTGGATCAACTTTGTGATCTGTCACTGTCCACTGGGGATAAAACCAAACAGGGCTGAATCAACTCTGTGATCTGTCACTGTCCACTGGGGATAAAACCAAACAGGGCTGAATCAACTCTGTGATCTGT
>NC_056444.1:84728384-84733384 GCF_018296145.1 Oncorhynchus tshawytscha | reverse complement strand
GTTAGTAGATGTTAATGGTCACATACACATGGTTAGTAGATGTTAATGGTCACATACACATGGTTAGTAGATGTTAATGGTCACACACATGGTTAGTAGATGTTATGGTCACATACATAGGTTAGTAGATGTTAATGGTCACATACACATGGTTAGTAGATGTTAATGGTCACATACACATGGTTAGTAGATGTTAGGTCACATACACATGGTTAGTAGATGTTAATGGTCACATACACATGGTTAGTAGATGTTATTGGTCACATACACATGGTTAGTCAGATGTTAGTAGATGGGTCACATACATGGTTAGTAGATGTTAGGTCACATGTTGTTAATGGTCACATACACATGGTTAGTAGATGTTAATGGTCACATACACATGGTCACATACAGATGGTTAGTAGATGTTATTGGTCACATACACATGGTTAGCAGATGTTATTGGTCACATACACATGGTTAGTAGATGTTAATGGTCACATACACATGGTTAGTAGATGTTAATGGTCAGATGTTAATGGTCACATACACATGGTTAGTAGATGTTAATGGTCACATACACATGGTTAGTAGATGTTAATGGTCACATACACATGGTTAGTAGATGTTAATGGTCACATGTCACATACACATGGTTAGCAGATGTTAATGGTCACATACACATGGTTAGTAGATGTTAATGGTCACATACACATGGTTAGTAGATGTTAATGGTCACATACACATGGTTAGTAGATGTTAATGGTCACATACACATGGTTAGTAGATGTTAATGGTCACATACACATGGTTAGTAGATGTTAATGGTCACATACACATGGTTAGTAGATGTTAATGGTCACATACACATGGTTAGTAGATGTTATTGGTCACATACACATGGTTAGTAGATGTTAATGGTCACATACACATGGTTAGTAGATGTTAATGGTCACATACACATGGTTAGTAGATGTTATTGGTCACATACACATGGTTAGTAGATGTTATTGGTCACATACACATGGTTAGTAGATGTTATTGGTCACATGGTTAGTAGATGTTAATGGTCACATACACATGGTTAGTAGATGTTATTGGTCACATACACATGGTTAGCAGATGTTATTGGTCACATGGTTAGTAGATGTTATTGGTCACATACACATGGTTAGCAGATGTTATTGGTCACATACACATGGTTAGTAGATGTTATTGGTCACATACACATGGTTAGTAGATGTTATTGGTCACATACACATGGTTAGTAGATGTTAATGGTCACATACACATGGTTAGTAGATGTTATTGGTCACATACACATGGTTAGTAGATGTTAATGGTCACATGGTCAGATGTTATTGGTCATACACATGGTTAGCAGATGTTAATGGTCACATACACATGGTTAGCAGATGTTAATGGTCACATACACATGGTTAGCAGATGTTATTGGTCACATACAGATGGTTAGGTCACATACACATGATGTTTATTGGTCACATACACATGGTTAGTAGATGTTAATGGTCACATACACATGGTTAGCAGATGTTATTCACATACACATGGTTAGCAGATGTTATTGGTCACATACACATGGTTAGCAGATGTTATTGGTCACATACACATGGTTAGCAGATGTTATTGGTCACATACACATGGTTAGCAGATGTTATTGGTCACATACACATGGTTAGCAGATGTTATTGGTCACATACACATGGTTAGCAGATGTTATTGGTCACATACACATGGTTAGCAGATGTTATTGGTCACATACACATGGTTAGCAGATGTTATTGGTCACATACACATGGTTAGCAGATGTTAATGGTCACATACACATGGTTAGCAGATGTTAATGGTCACATACACATGGTTAGCAGATGTTATTGGTCACATACACATGGTTAGCAGATGTTATTGGTCACATACACATGGTTAGCAGATGTTATTGGTCACATACACATGGTTAGCAGATGTTAATGCGAGTGTAGCGAAATGCTTGTGCTTCTAGTTCCAACCGTGCAGTAATAACCAACGAGTAATCTAACAATTTTCACAACAACTACCTTATACACACAAGTGTAAAGGAATGAATACGAATATGTACATATAAATATATGAACGAGCGATGGCCGAACGGCATAGGCAGGATGCAGTAGGTGGTATAGAGTACCGTAAATACATGAGATGAGAAGAGTAATGTAGGACATGTAAACATTATTAAAGTGTAATTATTTAAAGTGACTAGTGATACCATTATTAAATCCATTTATTAAATTGGCCAGTGATTTGAGTCAGTGTGTTGGCAGCAGCCTCTCTATGTTAGTGATGGCTGTTTAACAGTCTACTGGCCTTGAGATAGAAGCTGTTTTTCAGTCTCTCGGTCCCAGCTTTGATACACCTGTACTGACCTCGCCTTCTGGATGATAGCGGCTTGAACAGGCAGTGGCTCGGGTGGTTGTTGTCCTTGATGATCTTTTTGGCCTTCGTCCTAATACACTGAAAGACACACCTGTGTGTCCATTTGAATTCCCTGTCTTCAGTTTCTTACCTCAGTAAAGTCACACCTGAGTAGTGATGCCACACTGGTGAAGCCACACAGGTGAAGCCACATTCAAGCCATGTCCTCATCCAAGCCATATCCTCATCCAATCCATATCATCATCCAATCCATGTCCTCATCCAATCCATATCATCATCCAATCTATGTCCTCATCCAAGCCACATCCCCATCCGAGCCATGTCCTCATCCAAGCCACATCGTCATCCAAGCCACATCCAAGCCATATCATCATCCAAGCCATGTCCTCATCCAAGCCATATCCTCATCCAAGCCTTGTCCTCATCCAAGCCATATCCTCATCCAAGCCATGTCCTCATCCAAGCCATGTCCTCATCCAATCCATGTCATCATCCAAACCATATCCTCATCCAAGCCATATCCTCATCCAAGCCTTGTCCTCATCCAAGCCATATCCTCATCCAAGCCATATCCTCATCCAAACCATATCCTCATCCAAGCCATATCCTCATCCATGCTTTGCCCTCATCCAAGCCACGTCCTCATCCAAGCCATATCCACATCCAAGCCACGTCCTCATCCAAGCCATATCCTCATCCAAGCCATGTCATCATCCAAGCCATATCCTCATCCAAGCCACGTCCTCATCCAAGCCATATCCTCATCCAAGCCACGTCCTCATCCAAGCAATGTTTTCATCCAAGCCACGTCCTCATCCAAGCCATATCCTCATCCAAGCCACGTCCTCATCCAAGCCACGTCCTCATCCAAGCCATATCCACATCCATGCCATGTCCTCATCCAAGCCACGTCCTCATCCAAGCCATATCCTCATCTAAGCCATGTCATCATCCAAGCCACGTTCTCATCCAAGCCATGTTCTCATCCAAGCCACGTCCTCATCCAAGCCATATCCTCATCCAAGCCATGCCCTCATCCAAGCCACGTCCTCATCCAAGCCATATCCTCATCCAAGCCATGTCCTCATCCAAGCCACGTCCTCATCCAAGCCACGTCCTCATCCAAGCCACGTCCTCATCCAAGCCACGTCCTCATCCGAGCCACGTCCTCATCCACGTTATACTATCAAACTGACACTGTTGTCAGCGAAGTTGGAACATGAATGAATCTCAAACCGATCTACTGGTTTTTCTTTTAATTGCTTGTCTACCTTCAGTGTCCTTCTTTAGTTGGGCCACACAGTAGATCAAGCCTACAATTCTGAAAAGCATCTTTAAATCTATCCGTTATGTATTGTATTGTATTGTAAGGATGTTTAGGGGTAACGGGAGGTTTGTGGAGATCACCAATATCATTGATTATCATTGTATACCATTGGTTTATGCATTGTACAGTAGGGGACTAAGGGGGGAGACATAGGAGTACTTTGAACATGTATTGAATGTGGAGGATGTTACTCTTTGCGATCTGATAATCCTTAATCGTCCCAGAGAGGAGAAATGAAGTCCTATTGAACTGACTACAACTACAATTAGAAATGTATTGAATTGTACTGACTTTAAAATGATCGAATGACGACTAAAAACTCAGTACAATGAATCATCACTTGATAATTGGCTCATTCTTCACTGCAGGCTGCCATGGTAACTTGAGGGTCCAGTGAGGAAAATACTGTTATCTAACATGTAGCAGACATGTTGTTCATAAAATATATGAAGAGGTTATTCATATGTTAAATGAAGGGTGAAGAAGACTGTGAGCCGACTTACTGCCTTATTTACACGTCCCTTGAAGATAAAAACACCTATTTTTCGAGTGAAATATCTATAAATGAAATATTAATTATGCTCCTACATGCATAGAGAATGCCAGATTTAATATATGTGTTGTCTGAGGGGATTAAACCTTCTCTGGTAAGGGAGACTAAAGGCACAATCTGTCTTTTTTTTTTTCAGGCTAAACGGCAGCCCACAAAATAATGACTGGGTATCATTGAAATGGCCTTTGAAGAGCAGATTGCAGATTGCAGATTTAAATAATATCATCAGAAGCAACAGACTAAGCAGTCGTCATTATGGACTGACACGTTTGTGATGCGGTGTGATTATGCAGACAAAGACGCACACGCACACACACACACACGCACGCACGCACGCACGCACGCACACACACACACACACACACACACACACACACACACACACACACACACACACACACACACACACACACACACACACACACACACACACATGCTGTTTGTAAATGCATTACATTAGAATTAGTATCAAAATACTTTCCTGGCGCAATGAACCAATGGAATAGTGCCAAAGTGGTAACCCCGCCCACCTGCCACTCCAGGTAAGCCAACACTAACAGTGTATGAAACAGTAGGGCCTCTTCTGACGAAGAGAAGTAGCATGAAGGATCGGAGGACCAAAACGCAGCGTGGTAAGTGTTCATGTTTTTTAATGAATAACGAACACTGAACAAAACAATAAACGTGAAGTAAATCAAACCGAAACAG
>NC_056444.1:84653384-84723384 GCF_018296145.1 Oncorhynchus tshawytscha | reverse complement strand
GGCTTACTGTAAAACATCACTGCAGTGTTCCTCACCTGGCTTACTGTAAAAACATCACTGCAGTGTTCCTCACCTGGCTTACTGTAAAACATCACTGCAGTGTTCCTCACCTGGCTTACTGTAAAAACATCACTGCAGTGTTCCTCACCTGGCTTACTGTAAAAACATCACTGCAGTGTTCCTCACCTGGCTTACTGTAAAACATCACTGCAGTGTTCCTCACCTGGCTTACTGTAAAACATCACTGCAGTGTTCCTCACCTGGCTTACAGTAAAAACATCACTGCAGTGTTCCTCACCTGGCTTACTGTAAAAACCAGAACAAAAGATTGATTACTGTACTTCTATATTTCCATCAACCCTGTCTGGTGGATTTGGCCACAGGTTCTCATTCACATCACAATGGATGTTTTCATTGGCCAAACATCTTGGGAAGAATCTTTGGGCGAATCCAAGCCTGACACTGGTCTGCCGTCATGTCATTGCATGCGTCATCCATGGCCTGGAGAAGGGCGGCTTGTTTGTGAGGGCGCCTATCATATACTCTTCCACCTCCATGTGGAGAAAAATTCCTCAACCGGGTTAAGGAAAGGAGAGTACGGGGGTAAGTACAGAGTGGTAAATTGTGGATGGGCCTGAAACCATGCTTGCACCATTTGAGCATGGTAGAACCTGACATTATCCCACACAATGACATAGGTCATGCCATCTGCTCTACAGACCTGATTTAGCTCATCAAGGAAGGTTACGTTCGAACAGCGAATCATGTGGCTGCCTGCAACTCAATATATAGAGTATATAGAGTAGAGAGCTTTAGATGTTGTTCGACCAAACATTAGAACGGGCAAGATGCGTAATCTAAGATATTTTGACCGTGGTATGACTGTTGATGCCACACATGGTGATTACAGCATCTCAGAAACAGCTGCCTTCCTGGGAGTTTTATGCACTACAGTCTCTAGAGTTGACAGGTATGGTGTATAAAAAAAACACATTAATGCAGCAGTTCTGCGGGCAAAAAACACCTTGTTAATGAGAGAGGTCAGAGGTCAGAGGACAATGTCCAGACTCATTCAAGCTAACAGAAAGGCCACAAATGGTCAAATAACAGCTGTTTAAAATGGTGGTGTGCAGAAGGGCATCTGTTAACGTCCAACACCGTGAATAATTCAGGCTTTTGTGGAGGCAAAAGGGGGTCCTACCCAGTACTAGATAGGTGTACCTAATAAAGTGGCCGGTGAGTGTACAGTAATGTTAAATCTGAAAACAGTGGTACATGGGACCATAGAAACGGTGTCTGATAAAGAATGATGATGAAACATTACATCCATAGATAATGAAGTCCAATTGGTTGGTTCCACGGTAATTGGTGTCAATGGATCTCGTTATCCTGAAACTTTCATGACCTAAACATGGAATATTGTTTGTCAGTTTCCATAAAACTACATTAAGAGTAACGCAACAGTTACTTATCATGTTGAGCAGTTGTATCAATTGATAGTTAGATCATTGTAATGAAATGAATAAACAGTCATTTCAGATGTAATGTGTGAACTGCATTTTGAAATGGTTATACTTTGATGTTAAGTAGTGTCATTTTGAACAGCTGATTTTAGTTCAATCAACAAATGATCTTAGCTTTCTGTGTATTGTATCCAAGCAATTGGAAAAAGTGTTTAAAAGAGTTTTGAAAAATTTGCATTTTGATCATTGGTTGTGAGTTTTGTGTCTAGAGTTTTGAAAAAGGACATCAAGGTTCTGAAATTAGTGCCAGAGTGATTGTAAAAAACTGTAATTCCAGCATATACAATATAAATAGTGTCACGCCTATCATACATACCAAGCCTGATGACTCCAAGAATACTGACACCTGCTGGCTTGGTCACAGTAACTAAAAGCCTAAACCTGTCATTTGATTGCAGGTGGAAAGCTGAACAGTATTCTGGGTAACAGTACTATTGAAGAGTATCCAAGGTAACAGTACTATTGAAGAGTATCCAGGGTAACAGTCCTGCTGAAGAGTATCCAGGGTAACAGTCCTGATGAAGAGGATCCAGGGTAACAGTCCTGATGAAGAGTATCCAGGGTAACAGTACTACTGAAGAGTATCCAGGGTAACAGTCCTGCTGAAGAGTATCCAGGGTAACAGTACTACTGAAGAGTATCCAGGGTAACAGTCCTGCTGAAGAGTATCCAGGGTAACAGTCCTGCTGAAGAGTATCCAAGGTAACAGTACTACTGAAGAGTATCCAGGGTAACAGTACTACTGAAGAGTATCCAGGGTAACATTACTACTGAAGAGTATCCAGGGTAACAGTACTACAAAATAGTATCCAGGGTAACAGTACTACTGAAGAGTATCCAGGGTAACAGTACTACTGAAGAGTATTCTGGGTAACAGTACTGCTGAACAGTATTCTGGGTAACAGTACTGCTGAAGAGTATTCAGGGTAACAGTACAGTAGCATTATTCTGGGTAACAGTACTGCTGAACAGTATTCTGGGTAACAGTACTGCTGAACAGTATTCTGGGTAACAGTACAGTAACAGTATTCTGGGTAACAGTACTGCTGAACAGTATTCTGGCTAACAGTACTGCTGAGCAGTATTCTGGGTAACAGTACTGCTGCACAGTATTCTGGGTAACAGTACAGTAACAGTATTCTGGGTAACAGTACAGTAACAGTATTCTGGCTAACAGTACTGCTGAGCAGTATTCTGGGTAACAGTACTGCTGCACAGTATTCTGGGTAACAGTACAGTAACAGTATTCTGGGTAACAGTACAGTAACAGTATTCTGGGTAACAGTACTGCTGAACAGTATTCTGGGTAACAGTACTGCTGAACAGTATTCTGGGTAACAGTACTGCTGCACAGTATTCTGGGTAACAGTGCACTTGGCCATCCGCTACACGTGAGTTTGTGACTTGTTATTGTCACTCCCTGGCCATAGAGAGGCTTTTATTCTCTATTTTGGTTAGGCCAGGGTGTGACTAGGGTGGGCATTCTATATTTATTTTCTTTGTTTTATATTTATTTGTTGTTTGGCCGGGTGTGGTTCTCAATCAGAGGCAGCTGTCTATCATTGTCTCTGATTGAGAACCATACTTAGGTAGCCTTTTCCCACTGGGTTTTTGTGGGTAGTTAACTTCTGTTTATAGTTTTTCACCTTGCAGGACTGTTTCGGGTTTTCCCTTCGTTGTTTTTTGTTTATTCAGTGTTCAGTTCAATGAAGGAATATGAACACTTACCACGCTGCGGTTTGGTCCGACTACTCTTCCTCATCCGACGACGAAAGCCGTTACAGAACTACCCACCACAAACGGAACAAGCAGCGTGGTAACGAGGAGCAGAATGTTCAGGACTCCTGGACTTGGGAGGAGATATTGGACGGCAAGTGACCCTGGACTCAGGCTGGGGAATATCGGCGCCCCAAAGAAGAACTGGAGGCTTCTAAATCTGAGCGTTGGCGATATGAGGTAAGGCAGCGCAACAGGCACGAGAGGCAGCCCCAAAACTTTTTTGGGGGGGACACACGGGGAGATTGGCGGAGTCAGGCGAGAGACCTGAGCCAACTCCCCGTGCTTACCGGAAGCAGCGTAGTACTGGTCAGGCACCGTGTTATGCGATGAAGCGCACGGTGTCTCCTGTGCGCGCTCATAGCCCAGAGCGCTATATGCCAGCCCCCCCACAGTGCCATGCGAGAGTGGGCGTCCTGCCAGGGCGGATTGTGCCAGCTCAGCGCGTTTGGTCTCTGGTGTGTCGTTTCGGTCCAGGGTATCCTGCACCGGCTCTGCGCACTGTGTCTCCGGGCGTTGGGAGGGTTCAGTTCACCCTATGCCTGCGCTCCGCCCGTGCCGGGCAAATGTGGCATTGAGCCTAAGGGAGACGTGTGATTGGTGTGCACCAGATCTCCAGTGCTCCCCCACAGCCCGGTTCGACCTGTGCCTGCACTCTGGAGGGACCGGGCTAAAGTGGTCATCCAGCCTGGAGGAGTGGTGCCAAGGCTGCGCACCAGAGCTCCAGTGCCCCCCCACAGCCCGGTTCATCCGGTGCCTCCTCCACGCACCAGGCCTCCTGTAGGTCTCCCAAGCCTCATGGGCCCTGTTGCAGCCCCACGCACCAGGCTGTCTCTCCGTCGCAAGGTTCTCCCGCCTGTCCGGCGCCGCCAGAGTCTCCCGCCTGTCCGGAGTCGGCGGCGAGGGTCCACGTCCCGCACCAGAGCCGCGGCCGTAAAGAAGGCCCATCCGGACCCTCCCCTTTAGAGTCAGGTTTTGCAGCCAGAGTCCGCACCTTTGGGGGGAGGTTACTGTCACGCCCTGGCCATAGAGAGGCTTTTATTCTCTATTTTGGTTAGGCCAGGGTGTGACTAGGGTGGGCATTCTATATTCATTTTCTTTGTTTTATATTCATTTGTTGTTTGGCCGGGTGTGGTTCTCAATCAGAGGCAGCTGTCTATCATTGTCTCTGATTGAGAACCATACTTAGGTAGCCTTTTCCCACTGGGTTTTTGTGGGTAGTTAACTTCTGTTTATAGTTTTTCACCTTGCAGGACTGTTTCGGGTTTTCCCTTCGTTGTTTTTTGTTTATTCAGTGTTCAGTTCAATAAAGAAATATGAACACTTACCACGCTGCGCTTTGGTCCGACTGCTCTTCCTCATCCGACGACGAAAGCCATTACAGTTATGGATGCTGGCGGGAAAAGATGAGAAGATGAGCGGAGGAAGAGGTTACGGATATGGAGGTAATTGAAAACATTAACTAGATTGTAGAAAAGTGGATTTGAGATTACTGTCACAGAGGTGAAGGAAGAGATTGGAAAGGGAAGGAAGGGAGGACAGGAATCATGAGGAATATTTAGGAACATGGGAAAGATTCAATTATATTAGTCAAATAGACAATTTAAATTTCACTCAGAAAGATTACTCCTTGTTTAAGCGGCTTTAACTCCCTGCTTGACAAACATTTAAACAAATAGAGAGTAGAGACTGTAGCACCTGAAATGGATAGAATTGTCACTGTTTGAGGGTCTGACCACCGATGGGACTATGGAACGTCTGTGCATCACAAGATGGTGTTAGCCCACTGAGCTAAATCCTACAAGACTGTGTTGTTATCCCACTGAGATAAATCCTACAAGACTGTGTTGTTAGCCAACTGAGATAAATCCTACAAGACTGTGTTGTTAGCCAACTGAGATAAATCCTACAAGAGTGTGGTGTTAGCCCACTGAGATAAATCCTACAAGAGTGTGGTGTTAGCCCACTGAGCTAAATCCTACAAGACTGTGTTGTTATCCCACTGAGATAAATCCTACAAGACTGTGTTGTTAGCCAACTGAGATAAATCCTACAAGAGTGTGTTGTTAGCCCACTGAGCTAAATCCTACAAGACTGTGTTGTTAGCCAACTGAGCTAAATCCTACAAGACTGTGTTGTTAGCCGGCTAAGCTAAATCCTACAAGACTGTGTTGTTAGCCAACTGAACTAAATCCTACAAGACTGTGTTGTTAGCCGGCTAAGCTAAATCCTACAAGACTGTGTTGTTAGCCCAATGAGCTAAATCCTACAAGAGTGTGTTGTTAGCCGGCCTTAGCTAAAGGCTCAGGACTGTATGTCACAGGTCTGTGTGTTACCCCACTGATCTATATATAGATTAGAATAAAGTATTTAATGTTTCAAAAAACATACGGATGTTAAAAAGCTAAGATTTAAAGTGGCCTTTATTTTTTAGAAACAGATATTTCCACTACCTGAATAGCAGAAAGCGGATAGTACAGTCAACTTCCTGCCAGTTCTGGACTATGGTGACACCATTTACCAGCTTGCAGCACCCACTACTCTTAAACCTTTGGATGTTGTCTACCATAGCGCCCTTCGCTTTTTCACAGGTGCTATCAGAGGTGACAGTTCACCACTACGGTTGCAAATCCCGGGAACTTTCGATACATTTCCTGGTTTTCCAGAAATCGTGGTTGGATGATTTCGGATTTCCTGCCTCTTCCTTCCTGATTCCAGGATCCTCCAACTGGGGATTTTCGGGAAAAGCAGAGAATTTATTCTACATGTATCAAAGATGTTGGCTGGTCCTTATGAAAGTCCCGTAGATCACTTCATTAATCCTCATTTGTTTTACAAAGCTCTACTACACAAGCCTCTGACTTACCTAACTTTCCTGTTAATTACACTATAAAAACATGAGATACCAAACCAGGTCACAAGGTTGGTTACATCTTGAGGTTCCTTGGGTCTCCACCAAACTAGGTAAATCGTCTTTTAGTTTTAATTGATGGAACCAACTAGAAAATACTATTCAAATGGAATGTACTAGTGCCGCACAGGGCATTTAAAAACATTGATTGGGGGCCTTCTTATTGAGGAATGAAATGGTTTTTGTTTGTGTTGTGTTTTTCTGTATTTCAGTGGTTTTATTTTGTAATAGATTTCAGTGTCTAATGAAATTGTATTTACAGGGATCCCTTGTAAAAGAGATCATGGTCTCAATGCCTACTCAAAAAAAGGGCATATTGGGGCCTCCCAGGTGGCGCAGTGCTAGCTGCAATTGTGCACCTGGGAGATTCTGGGTTTCGAGTCCAGGCTCTGTCACAGCCAGCTGCGACCGGGAGTCCCATGGGGCGGTGCACAATTGGCCCAGCATCGCCAGGGTTAGGGCAGGGATAACCTTATCTCATCGCGCACTAGGGACTCCTGTGGCGGGCCGGGCACAGTGCATGCTGTCACGGTCACCAGGTGTACGGTGTTTCCTCCGACACATTGGTGCGGCTGGCAACCGGGTTGGATGGGCATTGTGTCAAGAAGCAGTGCGGCTTGGCTGGGTTGTGTTTCGTAGGACGCATGGCTCTCGACCTATCCCCTCTCCCAAGTCTCATCGCTGCAACTCCCGTACGGACAAGACTGTAACTAACTACTACCAATTTGCTGCCATGAAATTGGGGAGAAAAAAATAGGGGTGAGAAAACACAACAACAAAACAAAGGTCAAATTGAAATGCACTGTGACTGATAGTCTACATACAGACTGGTCATGACTTGCATCATCCCATCATAGACCCCTGTAGTGTTCCCATCAAAGACCACTGTAGTGTTCCCATCATAGACCCCTGTAATGTTCCCATCATAGACCACTGTAATGTTCCCATCATAGACCACTGTAATGTTCCCATCATAGACCACTGTAATGTTCCCATCATAGACACCTGTAATGTTCCCATCACAGACCAATGTAATGTTCCCATCATAGACCACTGTAGTGTTCCCATCATAGACCCCTGTAATGTTCCCATCATAGACCACTGTAATGTTCCCATCATAGACCACTGTAATGTTCCCATCATAGACCACAGTAATGTTCACATCATAGACCACTGTAATGTTCCCATCATAGACCACTGTAATGTTCACATCATAGACCACTGTAATGTTCCCATCATAGACCACAATAATGTTCCCATCATAGACCACTGTATTGTTCCCATCATAGACCACTGTAGTGTTCCCATCATAGACCACTGTAGTGTTCCCATCATAGACCACTGTATTGTTCCCATCATAGACCACTGTAATGTTCCCATCATAGACCACTGTATTGTTCCCATCATAGACCACTGTAGTGTTCCCATCATAGACCACTGTAATGTTCCCATCATAGACCACTGTAGTGTTCCCATTATAGACCACTGTAATGTTCCCATCATAGACCACTGTAATGTTCCCATCATAGACCACTGTAGTGTTCCCATTATAGACCACTGTAATGTTCCCATCATAGACCACTGTAATGTTCCCATCATCGACCACAATAATGTTCCCATCATAGACCACTGTATTGTTCCCATCATAGACCACTGTAGTGTTCCCATCATAGACCCCTGTAGTGTTCCCATCATAGACCCCTGTAATGTTCCCATCATAGACCAATGTAATGTTCCCATCATAGACCACTGTAATGTTCCCATCATAGACCACTGTAATGTTCCCATCATAGAGAATGTTCCACTGACCAATAATGTTCCCATCATAGACCACTGTTGTTCCCATCATAGACCCCTGTAATGTTCCACATAGACCACTGTAATGTTCCCATCATCCACTAATGACCACTGTAATGTTCCCATCATAGACCACTGTAATGTTCCCATCATAGACCACTGTAATGTTCCATCATAGACCACTGTAATGTTCCCATCATAGACCACAATAATGTTCCCATCATAGACCACTGTATTGTTCCCATCATAGACCACTGTAGTGTTCCCATCATAGACCACTGTAGTGTTCCCATCATAGACCACTGTATTGTTCCCATCATAGACCACTGTAATGTTCCCATCATAGACCACTGTATTGTTCCCATCATAGACCACTGTAGTGTTCCCATCATAGACCACTGTAATGTTCCCATCATAGACCACTGTAGTGTTCCCATTATAGACCACTGTAATGTTCCCATCATAGACCACTGTAATGTTCCCATCATAGACCACTGTAGTGTTCCCATTATAGACCACTGTAATGTTCCCATCATAGACCACTGTAATGTTCCCATCATCGACCACAATAATGTTCCCATCATAGACCACTGTATTGTTCCCATCATAGACCACTGTATTGTTCCCATCATAGACCACTGTAGTGTTCCCATCATACACCACTGTATTGTTCCCATCATAGACCCCTGTAATGTTCCCATCATAGACCACTGTAATGTTCCCATCATAGACCACTGTATTGTTCCCATCATAGACCACTGTAGTGTTCCCATCATACACCACTGTATTGTTCCCATCATAGACCCCTGTAATGTTCCCATCATAGACCACTGTAATGTTCCCATCATACACCACTGTATTGTTCCCATCATAGACCCCTGTAATGTTCCCATCATAGACCACTGTAATGTTCCCATCATAGACCACAATAATGTTCCCATCATAGACCACTGTATTGTTCACACAGTAACAACACAACGCCTAACAGTAAAGCAATCAAGGTAACATTATTTTGTTTACACACACCTACGTATATGTCGAGGAACAACAACGTGTTGGATCTTCATCCCTACAGGAGAGAAAGATAGCCTCATATTAGCAGCCATGTACCACACAGCAATATGACCATCAGTTTATCTGGCCAATACATTTCACAACGGGACTATGCGGAATAATATGGCTATTTATGCCTAGAGCATATACATTATAGGAACACTTTAGGCGACCGACAGCAAGGTGAGTGCCTCAGGCCTTGATATCTGAATGGAACGGGGCACTGTGCTGTGGTCTGACGTCACCTGTCCGCTTCCCCCCCCAATCCAACTAGTTGGGACGTGGACATCTCCAGCTCGCGTTGCTCCTGCTCACTGTCAAACAGAAGGCAGAGGGGGAAAGGAGCAAGCCTCCTCTGAGACGGTAAGCTCCTAAATGAGCTTTTCTTTTTTTTTTTTACATAAAATTCACCTTTACTTTTGATGGTGTATTAGAATTAGAATGGCACGACCATGATCCCGCATGATATTTTAAAACGTCAATATTATTATTATTATTGCTGAATACGTATTTCTGCACTCTCAGTACTTGATCCGTTTAAAAATAACATTTATACTTGTGGACCTATTGAAATATATTTGTGCATGTGGACGTCGTGGCGTTCCAATCCATTATGATGCAGGGTTACAGTATGATAGGCTATAAAAAAGTGTTTTGAAGAGAATATTAATGGCAGAACAGGTTTGTTATTATGTACTGCTTTTAAATTTGTATACAATATTTCTGTTCTCCATAGATTTCGTGATGCGCAACGCGTGCGTAAAACCAGACCGAGCCGACCTACACAGCAGCCAACAAGGCACTTCACGACTGCCTGTTTTTAACTCTGAACAAACATGCGTGCTGAACGACGTGCTTCCCTCTATACTTATGTGATATAATACCTTTTAGAAGACGTTGAAGATGGAGAATATATCTATCGCGAACACCCGCAGCGGAGCTCCGGTTGTGTGTAACGAATCCATGGACTACTATTATCTGAGCACGACTAACCGGACAGATCTGAACTGCACGCCGCAATCAGAGTTATACTTTTATGCCGACCTCTACGTGGTCCTGCCGGTGATATATTCGGTGATATGTGCCGTGGGGTTAACGGGGAACACGGCGGTTATCTACGTTATCCTAAAAGCGCCCAAAATGAAAACCGTGACCAATATGTTTATCCTAAACTTGGCGATAGCCGACGACCTGTTTACTCTGGTACTACCCATCAACATCGCCGAGCACCTGCTCCACTACTGGCCCTTTGGAGAGGTGCTGTGTAAGGTCATCCTGAGCATAGACCACTATAACATCTTCTCCAGTATCTACTTCCTGACGGTCATGAGTGTGGACCGTTATCTGGTCGTACTGGCGACGGTGCGTTCCAAGCGCATGCCCTACCGTACCTACCGCGCAGCGAAGATAGTGAGCCTGTGCGTCTGGGTCCTCGTGATTCTAATCGTAATGCCGTTCACGTTATTCGCTGGGGTCTACATCAGTCCGGACGACTCGGACAGGAAAAGCTGCGTCCTCAGCTTCCCGAGCCCGGAGAGTTTGTGGTTCAAGGCGAGCAGGATATACACCCTGATCCTCGGCTTCGCCATCCCGGTGTCGACCATCTGTATTCTCTACACCATGATGCTGTACAAACTACGGAACATGCGCCTCAACTCCAACGCCAAGGCGCTGGACAAGGCTAAAAAGAAAGTAACTATTATGGTGTTTATAGTCTTAGCCGTGTGTCTGTTCTGTTGGACCCCGTTTCACCTCAGCACCATAGTGGCTCTCACCACCGACCTGAGGACCACTCCGCTGCTCATCGGGTTGTCCTACTTTATCACCAGCCTCAGCTACGCAAACTCTTGTCTTAACCCTTTCCTTTACGCCTTCCTGGATGACAGCTTCAGGAAGGCTTTCAAGAAGATGCTAGAATGTAGACCGGCAGGAATGTAGTAGCCTACAGTGATTTAGCGGCTAGTGGATACATGTTTTAAGATAATATGTTAATATTGATATCAATCCAAACAAACTATGATTATATTATTTATGTATGCTTGAATCAGTGTTAGGGGCTGTTCATTTTGCCATAGTATGACTTAAATATTTAACATGGTGTAAATGATATGGGAAAACGAATTTCTATTCCGGGCAAGCCTGCCCTACTCATGAATTGGGGTGGAGGTTATTATGAAGGTTCTTCTCCTTATGCCATTTATTTTTCATGGACTTTTGTCTCCCTCTTCTGTCCCGAGAGGGCAGGTTGCCTACACTGTAGTGACGCTAAAGGGCCTTCAAAATCAGCGCCGTAACATATGGGAAGTCCTCTACAATGACCACACTGACTCAAGACAATGATGTAGCTTGTACACTTTGCTGTGAATAGTTCTTCTTCAAAGGCCTATGTCATTGTCAACAATAGTCAGTGGTGTCACATAAATGCATAGTCATAATGTATCCAGGCTAATCTACATGAACTAAATATGATAACTCATTCTACATTTCCTCAAGTCTATGTTATGGAGAATAATAATTACAACATATTACCGTGTTCAAGTATTCATTTGTGTTGCCATGACACCCTTTGAAAATAACTTTTAGCTTTTCTGATGTCAAGAGAGTCCACCTGGTACCTAATCACAGCTACTGTAGCACTTCTATACTGTATCGTCCAAACAGAAATACATTGATTTAAAAAAAAAATATATATATATATATATATCTGCTGACAAATAAAATATAAGCAAATAAACTGTGTGTTTTATTTTGTAGGATGGCAATATAGGCTCTCTTTCATAATGGACCTTACAGAGCATATGAGCCTACATCATTCTGCTGCTGTGTGCGTCCAGCTAAATGCATCAATACCAAATAAACCGAATGTGATATATAGGCGACGTCGAATTTCATTTTGTTTTTTAAATGGCTGTATTTATCTTTACTTATTCATTGGATATGATGTGTCATACAATAATGATGTGCTGACTGTCACATACCCTTAAATACAACAACAAACATATATATATATAGTAACTATGTTCAAGTAAATATTACTGTGCTATACTGTTCAGTATGCAAAATTCTTTATTAAAATAAATAAACAATCAAGTCCAATAAATTGTGCTAATCTAAATACCTTCACAGCCAAGTTGGGCCAATGTTTAGAATTTAGAGTTTAGAATTTAGAAATTTAGAATTTAGAGTTTAGAATTAGGTCTATTTCCAGACATTCAGTTAAATAGCCATTTATTAAACAATAGAAATAATATAATTTTCTATGATTTAAATATCCCCCCCCCTCGTCTAATGTTAATTGGGATCTAACATGGCCGCTGTAGAATGTTGGAGTGTCATGTAAATGCATCATAATGCAGAAACGTCAAAGTTCCGACTCTGTAAATACATGGTTCTGGACATCTCCGTGGCGGCAGAGTAGCCTAGTGGTTAGAGAGTTGGACTAGTAGCCGGAAGGTTGCAAGTTCAAACCCCTGAGCTGACAAGGTACAAATCTGTCGTTCTGCCCCTGAACAGGCAGTTAATCCACTGTTCCCAGGCTGTCATTGAAAATAAGAATTTGTTCTTAACTGACTTGCCTGGTTAAATAAATAAATAAATACATAAAATCTCCCTTATGAAGTTGACCACTAATCCCCGTCCGGTATCCGTACTAGTGGTGTTATTTCTGAAAGACCATAACAGGTGTAACAGATAATAAAACACGTACTCTCCTCCCACCTGCTCATCATACAACGGTGTGAAAACAGAGATAAGTTGTTTATTGTTTCACACATTATTCAGTTGTACAGATAACTTATATCTTTCTCTCACACACACAGTGTCGTAAAAGTGACACATAGGAGGGAGAGGAAGAGTGGGACGGAGTGATGTTTCAGTCATGTTACATGTAGGTCACAAAATAAACCTCGAGTGTTAGCAGTGACGTCTACGGGACGTGTGACAGTAGAACATAACAGTCGAGGTTTACACTTAGAATGAGGAATTTTTATGTTTTATTTCATTTTGACCTTTATTTAACTAGGCAAGTCAGTTAAGAACAAATTCATATTTTCAATGACGGCCTAGGAACAGTGGGGTTAACGGCCTTGTTCAGTGGTAGAACGACAGATTTTTAACCTTGTCAACTCGGGGATTCGAGCTTTCAACCTTGTCGGTTACTTGTCCAATGCTCTAACCACTAGGCTACCTGCCGCCTCTACACTCTAACCACTAGGCTACCTGCCGCCTCTACACTCTAACCACTAGGTTACCTGCCGCTTCTCCACTCTAACCACTAGGCTACCTGCCTCCTCTACACCCAACCACTAGTCTACCCTGCCGCCCCCCACACTCTAACCACTAGGCTACCTGCCTCCCCTACACTCTAACCACTAGGTTACCTGCCACCCCTACACTCTAACCACTAGGTTACCTGCCGCCTCTACACTCTAACCACCAGGCTACCTGCCTCCCCTACTCTCTAACCACTAGGTTACCTGCCGCCCCTCCACTCTAACCACTAGGTTACCTGCCGCCTCTACACTCTAACCACTAGATTACCTGCTGCCCCTACACTGTAACCACTAGGTTACCTGCCGCCCCTTCACTCTAACCACTAGGTTACCTGCCACCACTACACTCTAACCACTAGGCTACCTGCCACCTCTACACTCTAACCACTAGGCTACCTGCCACCACTACACTCTAACCACTAGGCTACCTGCCGCCCCTACACTCCAACCACTAGTCTACCCTGCCGCCCCCCACCCCTACACTCTAACAACTAGGCTACCCTGCCGCCCCTACACTCTAACCACTAGGCTGCCCTGCCACTAGGCTACCTGCCGCCCCTACACTCTAACCACTAGGTTACCTACCACCTACCTGCCACTAGGCTACCTACCCCTACACTCTAACCACTAGGTTACCTACCACCTCTACACTCTAACCACTAGGCTACCTACCACCTCTACACTCTAACCACTAGACTACCTGCCACCTCTACCTACCCCTACTCTAACCACTAGGCTACCTGCCACCTCTACACCACTAGGCTAACCACTAGGTTACCTACCCCTACTCTACACTCTAACCACTAGGTTACCTACCCCCTCTACACTCTAACCACTAGGCTACCTGCCACCACTACACTCTAACCACTAGGCTACCTGCCACCTCTACACTCTAACCACTAGGTTACCTACCACCTCTACACTCTAACCACCACTAGGCTACCCTGCCGCCCCTACACTCTAACCACTAGGCTACCCTGCCGCCCCTACACTCTAACCACTAGGCTACCCTGCCGCCCCTACACTCTAACCACTAGGTTACCTACCACCTCTACACTCTAACCACTAGGCTACCTACCACCTCTACACTCTAACCACTAGACTACCTGCCACCTCTACACTCTAACCACTAGGCTACCTGCCACCTCTACACTCTAACCACTAGGCTACCTGCCACCACTACACTCTAACCACTAGGCTACCTGCCACCTCTACACTCTAACCACTAGGTTACCTACCACCTCTACACTCTAACCACTAGGCTACCCTGCCGCCCCTACACTCTAACCACTAGGCTACCCTGCCGCCCCTACACTCTAACCACTAGGTTACCTACCTCCTCTACACTCTAACCACTAGGCTACCTGCCACCTCTACACTCTAACCACTAGACTACCTGCCACCTCTACACTCTAACCACTAGGCTACCTGCCACCTCTACACTCTAACCACTAGGTTACCTACCACCCCAACACTCTAACCAAATGGCTCAACTCAACTGTTTGTAGTAACAAGAAGTATTTGGGTGTCCTGGGTTCAAAAAGTCATACAGTATAAAGACGTTTAAAAAACAACAACCTGCACTTCACTAAAATATTATTTAAGTTTTAATTCATGTTTTTTTTTCGCAGCAAAGGTGAGAGCAAACTGAGATATTTCGGCCACAGCCTTTGTCAGCGTTTCATTAGATTTCACAGGCATATAGTGGAAGAGCCCCACCCACTGGCTAATATAGGGAACTACGGTTGATCTGATGGATTTATATTATTAGACCAACTTTATTCAGACACATGACTTATA
This sequence comes from Oncorhynchus tshawytscha, assembly GCF_018296145.1. NCBI lineage: Eukaryota > Metazoa > Chordata > Actinopteri > Salmoniformes > Salmonidae > Oncorhynchus > Oncorhynchus tshawytscha. The sequence continues at coordinate 84,708,253 of NC_056444.1, read as the reverse complement.
TCCATTATCACATTATAAATAGGCCCTACATATTTAATTAAATGATTAGGTCTCAGTCTGTCCTGTCTTTTTCCAACTTAAATATACACACTTAACAATGTTAAGTGATACAGTCCCCTTCCTCACAGAGAGATACATTGTTGACTGGCGTCGTATCCCAAATGCTGCCATATTCCCTATGGGTTCGGTCTAAAGTAGTGCATACATAGGGAATAGGGCCCTGGTCAAATTTAGAGCACTACATAGGGAATAGGGCCCTGGTCTATAGTAGTGCACCATATAGGGGATAGGGTGCCATTTGGAACAGGGTGCTACCTCTCACATGGTCACTCCTGCTCCTATCTCCCTCAAGATACAGGGTCACTCCTGCTCCTATCTCCCTCAAGATACAGGGTCTCTCCTGCTCTTATCTCCCTCAAGATACATTGTCTCCCCTGCTCTAGATATATGGTCTTTCCTGCTCCTATCTCCCTCGAGACATATGGTCTCCCCTGCTCTTATCTCCCTCTATATACATGGTCTCTCCTGATCTTATCTCCCTCTAGACACATGGTCTGTCCTGATCTTATCTCCCTCTAGACACATGGTCTCTCCTGATCTTATCTCCCTCTAGACACATGGTCTGTCCTGATCCTATCTCCCTCTAGACACATGGTCTGTCCTGATCCTATCTCCCTCTAGACACATGGTCTCTCTTGCTCTTATCTCCCTCTAGATATATGGTCTTTCCTGCTCCTATCTCCCTCTAGACACATGGTCTCCCCTACTCTAGATACATGGTTTCTCTTGCTCCCATCTCCCACTAGACACATGTTCTCCCCTGCTCTTATCTCCCTCTAGATACATGGTCTCTCCTGCTCTTATCTCCCTCCAGATACATGGTATCCCCTGTTATAGATACATGGGCTCCCCTGCTCTTAAATCCTTCTAGATACATGGTCTCCCATGCTCTAGATACCCGGTCTCTCCTGCTCCTATCTCCCTCTAGATACATAGTTTCTTCTGCTCTTATCTCCCTCCGTATACATGGTCTCCCCTGCTGTTATCTGCCTCTAGAAACGTGGTCTCCCTTTTTCTAGATACATGGTATCCCTTGCTCTAGATATATGGTCTCCCATTCTCTAGATAAATGGTCTCCCCTGCTCTCGATACATGGTCTCCCCTGCTCTAGATACATGGTCTCCCCTGCTCTAGATAAATTCTCATCTGATCTAGATAAATGGTCTCCCATTCTCTAGGTAAATGATCTCCCCTGCTTTAGTTACATGGTATCCAGTGCTCTATATAAATTGCCTCACCTTCTCTAGATAAATGGTCTTCCCTGCTCTAGATAAATGGTCTCCCTTGCTCTAGATAAATGGTCTCTCTTGCTCTAGATAAATGGTCTCCCTTGTTCTAGATAAATGGGCTCCCATGTTCTAGATAAATGGGCTCCCTTGCTCTAGATAAATGGTCTCCATTGCTCTAGAAAAATGGTCTCCCTTGTTCTAGATAAATGGTCTCCACTGTCTCCCTTGCTCAAGATAAATGGGCTCCTTTGCTCTAGATAAATGGTCTCCCTTGCTCTAGATAAATGGTCTCCCTTGCTCTAGATGAACGGTCTCCCTTGCTCGAGATGAACGGTCTCCCTTTCTCTAGATAAACGGTCTCCCTTTCTCTAGATAAATGGTCTCCCTTTCTCTACATAAATGGTCTCCCTTGCTCTAGATAAATGGTCTCCCTTGCTCTAGATAAATGGTCTCCCTTTCTCTAGATAAATGGTCTCCCTTGCTCTAGATAAATGGTCTCCCTTGCTCTAGGAAGGCTGTGGTCTGTGAGCTCCCCTCAGGGCATTCTAGTCTAACTGTATGACAGAGCCAAGTTAAAACAAGGACATGATTTAAAACATATACATATAATATATTGATGACCTTGGAACCTCTAATCCTGGCAATGTGACTGGTAAACTCATTTATGAGGCCAGTGCAATAGATTCTAATTTATGTTAAAACACTACAGTAGAGTTATTTGAGTTTGTCTTGGGAAGACAGTGACCACAGCATATTCTGTTTACTGTTCTCAACTGTATGATTACTGTATATCCCTGTAGCATAACTTTTTGATCTGCTTGAGGTAGATGTTGTACAGCTATATGTACAGACCCGTTTTTATAGGGACAGAATACAGACAGGCTAAATGTTGAGTTCTATCTAGCAGAGTTATTTCTACCTATTTGTTATACACATAGATTTTACATAGATTTACAGACGTATACTCTACTCTACTTTCAGGAACACAGTTGGGGACAGGCCTTGTGGATATTAATTAGATATTACACTCAAAGATGAACTTACCATGATCTTTTTGAAGTCATCTTTAGTTATTTTATATTAACTGTGAGAGACGGAATCTAAAAACAAAATCCAGAATAAAATACTTATGTCATGCAATAAAATACAAATTAATTACTTAAAAATCATACAATGTGGTTTTCTGGATTTTTGTTTTAGATTCCGTCAGTTGAAGTGTGCCTATGATAGAAATTACAGACCTCTACATGCTTTGTAAGTAGGAAAACCTGCAAAATCGGCAGTGTATCAAATACTTGTTCTCCCCACTGTGTGTGTGTATATATATATATATATTACAATTGGTTGGTGACATTTTTACATAAATCGACTACAGTTCAACTTAGTTCCTCAAAGTACACATGACTACCACTATAGCACAATGGAATGACCAACCAGCAAATTACTACCACAATACAGTACAATACCACCACTATACAGAACACATTACTAAAACTATACAGAACACATTACTAACACTATACAGAACACATTACTACCACAATACAGTACTCAATACTACCACTATACAGTACCCAGTACTACCACTATACAGTACACAGTACTACCACTATACAGTACCCAGTACTACCACTATACAGTGCCCAGCACTACCACTATACAGTGCCCAGCACTAACACTATACAGTACCCAGCACTACCACTATACAGTACCCAGCACTACCACTATACAGTACCCAGCACTACCACTATACAGTGCCCAGCACTACCACTATACAGTGCCCAGCACTACCACTATACAGTACCCAGTACTACCACTATACAGTACCCAGTCTACCACTATACAGTACACAGTACTAAGACAATACAGCACATTACCACCACCACCATACAGTCCTCAGTACTACCACTATAGAGTACCAGTACTACCAGTACTACCACTATACAGTACCAGTACTACCACTATAGAATACCCAGTACTACCACTATACAGTACCCAGTCTACCACTATACAGTACCCAGCACTAACACTATACAGTACCCAGCACTACCACTATACAGTACCCAGCACTACCACTATACAGTACCCAGCACTAACACTATACAGTGCCCAGCACTACCACTATACAGTACCCAGTACTACCACTATACAGTACCCAGTACTACCACTTTACAGCACATTCCTACCACTATACAATACTCAGCACTACCACTATACAGTACCCAGTACTACCACTATACAGTACCCAGTACTACCACTATACAGAACCCAGTACTACCACTATACAGAACCCAGTACTACCACTATACAGAACCCAGTACCCAGTACTACCACTATATAGTACCAGCACTACCACTATACAGTACCCAGTACCCAGTACTACCACTATACAGTACCCATCACTACCACTATACAGTACCCAGTTCTACCACTATACAGTACCCAGTACTACCACTATACAGTACCCAGTTCTACCACTATACAGTACCCAGTACTACCACTATACAGTACCAAGTACTACCACTATACAGTACCCGGTACCCAGTACTACCACTATACAGTACCCAGTACTACCACTATACAGAACCACGTACTACCACTATACAGTACCCAGTACTACCACTATACAGTACCCAGTCTACCACTATACAGTACCCAGCACTACCACTATACAGTACTCAGCACTACCACTATACAGTACCCAGCACTACCACTATACAGTACCCAGCACTACCACTATACAGTACTCAGCACTACCGCTATACAGTACCCAGCACTACCACTATACAGTACCCAGTACTACCACTATACAGAACCCAGTACTACCACTATACAGAACCCAGTACCCAGTACTACCACTATATAGTACCAGCACTACCACTATACAGTACCCAGTACCCAGTACTACCACTATACAGTACCAGTACTATGACTATACAGTACCCATCACTACCACTATACAGTACCCAGTTCTACCACTATACAGTACCCAGTACTACCACTATACAGTACCCATCACTACCACTATACAGTACCCAATTCTACCACTATACAGTACCCAGTACTACCACTATACAGTACCCAGTACTACCACTATACAGTACCCGGTACCCAGTACTACAACTATACAGTACGCAGTACTACCACTATACAGTACCCGGTACCACAGTACAGTACCCAGTACTATACAGTACCCAGTACTACCACTATACAGAACCACAGTACTACCACTATACAGTACCCAGTACTACCACTATACAGTACCCAGTCTACCACTATACAGTACCACAGCAGCACTACCACTATACAGTACCCAGCACTACCACTATACAGTACCCAGCACTACCACTATACAGTACTCAAGAACTACCACTATACAGTACCCAGCACTACCACTATACAGTACTCAGCACTACCACTATACAGTACTCAGCACTACCGCTATACAGTACCCAGTACTACCACTATACAGTACCCAGTACTACCGCTATACAGTACCAAGAACTACCGCTATACAGTACCCAGCACTACCACTATACAGTACCCAGCACTACCACTATACAGTACCCAGTACTAACACTATACAGTACCCAGTACTAACACTATACAGTACCCAGTATTACCACTATACAGTACCCAGTACTACCACTATACAGCACATTCCTACCACTATACAGTACTCAGCACTACCACTATACAGTACCCAGTACTACCACTACATTACCCAGAACTACCACTATACAGTACCCAGTACTACCACTATACAGTACCCAGTACTACCACTATACAGAACCCAGTACCCAGTACTACCACTATATAGTACCAGCACTACCACTATACAGTACCCAGTACCCAGTACTACCATTATACAGTACCAGTACTACCACTATACAGTACCCATCACTACCACTATACAGTACCCAGTTCTACCACTATACAGTACCCAGTACTACCACTATACAGTACCCGTCACTACCACTATACAGTACCCAGTTCTACCACTATACAGAACCCAGTACTACCACTATACAGTACCCAGTACTACCACTATACAGTACCCGGTACCCAGTACTACCACTATACAGTACCCAGTACTACCACTATACAGAACCACGTACTACCACTATACAGTACCCAGTACTACCACTAGACAGAACCAAGTACTACCACTATACAGTACCCAGTACTACCACTATACAGTACCCAGTACTACCACTATACAGTACCCAGTACTACCACTATACAGTACCCAGTACTACCACTATACAGTGCCCAGTACTACCACTATACAGTACCCAGTACTACCACTATACAGTACCCGGTACTACCACTATACAGTACCAAGTACTACCACTATACAGTACCCAGTACTACCACTATACAGTACCAAGTACTACCACTATACAGTACCCAGTACTGCCACCATACAGTACCCAGTACTGCCACCATACAGTACCCAGGACTACCACTATACAGTACCCAGTACTACCACTATACAGTTCCCAGTACTACCATTAAAGTACAGTACTATCACCATACAGCACATTCCTACCACTATACAGTACTCAGTACTACCACTATACAGTACTCAGTACTACCACTATACAGTACTCAGTACTACCACTATACAGTAATCAAATCAAATTTATTCATATAGCCCTTCGTACATCAGCTGATATCTCAAAGTGCTGTACAGAAACCCAGCCTAAAACCCCAAACAGCAAGCAATGCAGGTGTAGAAGCACAGTACTCAGTACTATCACTATACAGTACGTTACAACCACTATGTAGCATAGTACTACCACCATACAGCATATTACTACCACTATACAGTAGTCAGTACTACAGCCATACAGTAGTCAGTACCACCACCATACAGTAGTCAGTACTACCACCATACAGTAGTCAGTACCACCACCATATTGTACTTAATACTACCACCACACATCATATTTCTACCACCATACAGTAGTCAGTACTTCCACCATACAGTAGTCAGTACCACCACCATACAGTAGTCAGTACCACCACCATACAGTAGTCAGTACTTCCACCATACAGTAGTCAGTAATCCCACCATACAGTAGTCAGTACCATCACCATACAGTAGTCACCACACATAGCACCACACAGTAGTCAGTACTAGCACCACACAGTAGTCAGTACTACCATACCATACAGTAGTCAGTACTACCACCATACAGTAGTCAGTACCACCACCATACAGTAGTCAGTACCACCACCATACAGTAGTCAGTACTTCCACCATACAGTAGTCAGTACCACAACCATACAGTAGTCAGTACCACCACCATACAGTAGTCAGTACTTCCACCATACAGTAGTCAGTAATCCCACCATACAGTAGTCAGTACCATCACCATACAGTAGTCAGTACTACCACCATACAGTAGTCAGTACTACCACCATACAATAGTCAGTACTAGCACCACACAGTAGTCAGTACTACCACCATACAGTAGTCAGTACTACCACCACACAGTAGTCAGTACCACCACCATACAGTGGTCAGTACTACCACCATACAATAGTCAGTACTATCACCACACAGTAGTCAGTACTACCACCATACAGTAGTCAGTACTACCACCATACAGTAGTCAGTACCACCACCATACAGTAGTCAGTACCACCACCATACAGTAGTCAGTACCACCACCATACAGTAGTCAGTACTACCACCACACAGTAGTCAGTACCACCACCATATTGTACTTAATACTACCACCATACATAACTCAGTACTACCACCATACATCACATTACTTCCACAATACAGTAGTCAGTACTACCACCATACAGTAGGCAGTACTATCACCATACAGTAATCAGTACTATCACCATACAGTAATCAGTACTATCACCATACAGTAATCAGTACCACCACTATACAGTACTCAGTAATTCCACCATACAGTACCCAGTACTACCACAACGGAGATATATAACAACATGCAATACTCAGTACTGCCACCAGGGTGCAGTATAACACAATGCTGTACTCAATAGTACCACCAGTGGGGAGCAGTATAACACAATGCTGGCTTCTTTACTCAAGGCAGACAGGGGGTTGCAACTGCAGTCAAACACCAGGTAGCACTTTTGTGTGTGTGTGTGTGTGTGTGTGTGTGTGTGTGTGTGTGTGTGTGTGTGTGTGTGTGTGTGTGTGTGTGAGAGAGGTGATAAATATCATAAATGAACCGTTGAACGTGTGGTCGTGTAATTTTTTACATTTTTTAATTTTTAGGACTTTAAAAAAAATGTTTTAAATGACTTGAAGGCTAACGCTATCCAAAACCTTAACTTTCGGAGAAAGTTTGGAGAAATTAAAAGATGTTGAGAATGAGGGTGTTAAAAAAAACGTTTAAAAAAAATGGAGAAACGTCGATAAATTTCAGAATCTGAAGTCAAAATGTCTAAAACCCTGAAGTGTTGTTGGGGATAACGCCGTGGCTTTAATCTTTCGACACGTACGTTTCAAACATGATCAAACTATGGCGAAATGAGAAAAGTCGGCCGTTCCTCCAATGCACCGCGTTCCTTCTGCGCAAACACGTTAGCATGTTTTAAACACACATAAAGAATATATCAAATCAATCAAATACATGTTATTCCCTCACAAGCTTCGTAAACAACTGGTGTAGACTAACATTAAAATGCTCAATTACGGGTCCTTTTAAAAAAAAATTATAATTATGAAATAGTGACTAGAAATAAACTGTGAATAATGTAGAACAATAAAATAACATTGCTATATACAGCGCCTTCGGAAATACCACTTGACTTTTTCCACATTTTGTTACGTTAAAACCTTATTCTAAAATTGATAAACTATTTTTTTCCTACACATAATACCCCATAATGATAAAGTAAAACAAGTTTAAAAACCTTTACCCAGGATTTTATTTATGCGCCTTTGGCAGCAATTACAGCCTTAAATCTTCTTGGGTATGACGTTACAAGCTTGGCACACCTGCTTTGGGGAATTTCTCCCATTCCTCTGCAGATCCTCTCAAGCTCTATCAGGTTGGAAGGTGAGCATTGCTAAACAGCTATTGTCAGCTATTTCAAGAGATGTTTGATCGGGTACACGTCTGGGATATGGCTGGGGCACTCAAGGACAATCAGAAACTTGTACCGAAGGCACTCCTGCATTGTCTATGCTGTGTGCTCAAGGCCTTTTTCCTCTAGGAAGGTGAACCTTCACCCCAGTCTGAGGTACTTTGCTTGGTTAATCTTTGTCTCGATCCTGACTAGTCTCCCACTCCCAGCCACTGAAAACCATCCCCACAGCTGCTGATGCTACCACCACCATGCTTCACCGTGGGGATGGTACCAGGTTTCCCCCTGACGTGACGCCTGGAATTCAGGCCAAAGAGTTCAATTTTGGTTTCATCAGACCAGACAACCTTGTTTCTCATGGTCTGAGAGTCTTTCAGCGCTTTTTGGCAAACTCCAAGCAGGCTGTCATGTGGCTTTTACTGAGGAGTGGCTTCCATCTGGCCACTCTACCAAAAAGGCCTGATTGGTGGAATGCTGCAGAGATGTTTGTCCTTCTGGAAGGATTTCCCATCTCCACAGAGGAACTTCAGACCTCCCTGTCCAAGGCCCTTCTCCTCCGATTGCTCTTCTTCCAAATTTGTTCCAAACTCCTCCCATTTAAGAATGGAGGCCACTGTGTTCTTGGGGACCTTCAAAGCTGCAGAAATGTTTTGCTTCCCTTCCCCAGATCTGTTCCTCGACTCAATCCTGTCTCGGAGCTCTATGGACAATTCCGTCGACATCATGGCTTGGTTTTTGCTCTGACATGCACTGTCAACTGTGTGACCTTATATAGACAGGTGTGTGCCTTTCCAAATCATGTGCAATCAATTGAATTTACCACAGGTGGACTCCAATCAAGTTGCAGAAACATCTCAAGGATGATCAATAGAAACAGGATCCACCTGAGATCAATTTCGAGTCTCATAGCAAAAGTTATTTCAGTTTTTTCTAAAAACCTGTTTTCTCTTTGTCACAACAGGATATGGTGTACAGCAGTATTAGACTAGACTAGTCTAGTGCAGCAGTGTTAGACTAGACTAGACTAGTGCAGCAGTATTAGACTAGACTAGACTAGTGCAGCAGTATTAGACTAGACTAGACTAGTGCAGCAGTATTAGACTAGACTAGACTAGTGCAGCAGTATTAGACTAGACTAGTGCAGCAGTATTAGACTAGACTAGACTAGTGCAGCAGTGTTAGACTAGACTAGACTAGTGCAGCAGTATTATACTAGACTAGACTAGACTAGTGCAGCAGTATTATACTAGACTAGACTAGTGCAGCAGTATTATACTAGACTAGTGCAGCAGTATTAGACTAGACTAGACTAGTGCAGCAGTATTAGACTAGACTAGATTAGTGCAGCAGTGTTAGACTAGACTAGACTAGTACAGCAGTATTAGACTAGACTAGTGCAGCAGTGTTAGACTAGACTAGACTAGACTAGACTAGACTAGTGCAGCAGTATTATACTAGACTAGACTAGTGCAGCAGTATTATACTAGACTAGTGCAGCAGTGTTAGACTAGACTAGACTAGTACAGCAGTATTAGACTAGACTAGACTAGTGCAGCAGTATTAGACTAGACTAGTGCAGCAGTATTAGACTAGACTAGACTAGTGCAGCAGTATTATAGACTAGATTAGACTAGACTAGACTAGTGCAGCAGTATTAGACTAGACTAGACTAGTGCAGCAGTATTAGACTAGACTAGTGCAGCAGTATTAGACTAGACTAGACTAGTGCAGCAGTGTTAGACTAGACTAGACTAGTGCAGCAGTATTAGACTAGACTAGTGCAGCAGTGCAGACTAGACTAGACTAGTGCAGCAGTATTAGACTAGACTAGTGCAGCAGTGTTAGACTAGACTAGACTAGTGCAGCAGTATTATACTAGACTAGTGCAGCAGTGTTAGACTAGACTAGACTAGTGCAGCAGTATTATACTAGACTAGACTAGTGCAGCAGTATTATACTAGACTAGACTAGTGCAGCAGTATTAGACTAGACTAGTGCAGCAGTATTAGACTAGACTAGACTAGACTAGTGCAGCAGTATTATACTAGACTAGACTAGTGCAGCAGTATTAGACTAGACTAGTGCAGCAGTGTTAGACTAGACTAGACTAGTGCAGCAGTATTATACTAGACTAGACTAGTGCAGCAGTATTATACTAGACTAGACTAGTGCAGCAGTATTAGACTAGACTAGTGCAGCAGTATTAGACTAGACTAGACTAGACTAGACTAGACTAGTGCAGCAGTATTATACTAGACTAGACTAGTGCAGCAGTATTAGACTAGACTAGTGCAGCAGTATTAGACTAGACTAGACTAGTAGTGCAGCAGTATTAGACTAGACTAGACTAGTGCAGCAGTATTAGACTAGACTAGACTAGTGCAGCAGTATTAGACTAGACTAGACTAGTGCAGCAGTATTAGACTAGACTAGTGCAGCAGTATTAGACTAGACTAGACTAGTGCAGCAGTATTAGACTAGACTAGAGCAGTATTAGACTAGTGCTAGCAGCAGTATACTAGACTAGACTAGTACAGCAGTATTAGACTAGACTAGACTAGTGCAGCAGTATTATACTAGACTAGTGCAGCAGTATTAGACTAGACTAGACTAGTGCAGCAGTATTAGACTAGACTAGACTAGTGCGGCAGTATTAGACAGTATTAGACTAGACTAGACTAGTGCAGCAGTATTAGACTAGACTAGACTAGTGCAGCAGTATTAGACTAGACTAGACTAGTACAGCAGTATTAGACTAGACTAGTGCAGCAGTGTTAGACTAGACTAGATTAGTGCAGCAGTATTAGACTAGACTAGTGCAGTAGTATTAGACTAGACTAGAATAGTGCAGCAGTATTAGACTAGACTAGACTAGTACAGCAGTATTAGACTAGACTAGACTAGTACAGCAGTATTAGACTAGACTAGTGCAGCAGTGTTAGACTAGACTAGATTAGTGCAGCAGTATTAGACTAGACTAGTGCAGTAGTATTAGACTAGACTAGATTAGTGCAGCAGTATTAGACTAGACTAGTCCAGCAGTGTTAGACTAGACTAGACTAGTGCAGCAGTGTTAGACTAGACTAGTGCAGTAGTATTAGACTAGACTAGAATAGTGCAGCAGTATTAGACTAGACTACACTAGTGCAGCAGTATTAGACTAGACTAGACTACTGCAGCAGTATTAGACTAGACTAGATTAGTGCAGCAGTGTTAGACTAGACTAGTGCAGTAGTATTAGACTAGACTAGTGAAGCAGTATTAGACTAGACTAGACTAGACTAGTGCAGCAGTGTTAGACTAGACTAGTGCAGCAGTATTAGACTAGACTAAACTAGTGCAGCAGTATTAGACTAGACTAGACTAGTGCAGCAGTATTAGACTAGACTAGACTAGTGCAGCAGTATTAGACTAGACTAGACTAATGCAGCAGTATTAGACTAGACTAGTGCAGCAGTATTAGACTAGACTAGACTAGACTAGTACAGCAGTATTAGACTAGACTAGTACAGCAGTACAATACTATACTAGACTAGACTAGATTAGTGCAGCAGTGTTAGACTAGACTAGACTAGATTAGTGCAGCAGTATTAGACTAGACTAGACTAGACTAGTGCAGCAGTATTAGACTAGACTAGACTAGTGCAGCAGTATTAGACTAGATTAGTGCAGCAGTGTTAGACTAGACTAGACTAGATTAGTGCAGCAGTATTAGACTAGACTAGACTAGTGCAGCAGTGTTAGACTAGCATAGATTAGTGCAGCAGTGTTAGACTAGCATAGACTAGTGCAGCAGTGTTAGAGTAGACTAGACTAGTGCAGCAGTATTAGACTAGACTAGACTAGTGCAGCAGTATTAGACTAGACTAGATTAGTGCAGCAGTGTTAGACTAGACTAGACTAGTCAGCAGTATTAGACTAGACTAGATTAGTGCAGCAGTGTTAGACTAGACTAGACTAGTGCAGCAGTGTTAGACTAGACTAGACTAGTGCAGCAGTATTATACTAGACTAGACTAGACTAGTGCAGCAGTATTATACTAGACTAGACTAGTGCAGCAGTATTATACTAGACTAGTGCAGCAGTATTAGACTAGACTAGACTAGTGCAGCAGTGTTAGACTAGACTAGATTAGTGCAGCAGTATTAGACTAGACTAGACTAGTACAGCAGTGTTAGACTAGACTAGACTAGTACAGCAGTGTTAGACTAGACTAGACTAGTACAGCAGTATTAGACTAGACTAGTGCAGCAGTGTTAGACTAGACTAGACTAGACTAGACTAGACTAGACTAGACTAGTGCAGCAGTATACTAGACTAGACTAGTGCAGCAGTATTATACTAGACTAGTGCAGCAGTGTTAGACTAGACTAGACTAGTACAGCAGTATTAGACTAGACTAGTGCAGCAGTGTTAGACTAGACTAGACTAGTGCAGCAGTATTAGACTAGACTAGACTAGTGCAGCAGTATTAGACTAGACTAGACTAGTGCAGCAGTATTAGACTAGACTAGACTAGTGCAGCAGTATTAGACTAGACTAGTGCAGCAGTATTAGACTAGACTAGACTAGTGCAGCAGTGTTAGACTAGACTAGACTAGACTAGTGCAGCAGTATTAGACTAGACTAGTGCAGCAGTGTTAGACTAGACTAGATTAGTGCAGCAGTATTAGACTAGACTAGTGCAGCAGTGTTAGACTAGACTAGACTAGTGCAGCAGTATTATATTAGACTAGACTAGACTAGTGCAGCAGTATTATACTAGACTAGACTAGTGCAGCAGTATTAGACTAGACTAGTGCAGCAGTATTAGACTAGACTAGACTAGTACAGCAGTATTAGACTAGACTAGTGCAGCAGTGTTAGACTAGACTAGACTAGACTAGACTAGTGCAGCAGTATTATACTAGACTAGACTAGTGCAGCAGTATTATACTAGACTAGTGCAGCAGTGTTAGACTAGACTAGACTAGTACAGCAGTATTAGACTAGACTAGTGCAGCAGTGTTAGACTAGACTAGACTAGTGCAGCAGTATTAGACTAGACTAGACTAGTGCAGCAGTATTAGACTAGACTAGACTAGTGCAGCAGTATTAGACTAGACTAGACTAGTGCAGCAGTATTAGACTAGACTAGACTAGTGCAGCAGTATTAGACTAGACTAGACTAGAACAGCAGTATTAGACTAGACTAGACTAGTGCAGCAGTATTAGACTAGACTAGACTAGTGCAGCAGTATTAGACTAGACTAGACTAGTACAGCAGTATTAGACTAGACTAGACTAGTACAGCAGTATTAGACTAGACTAGACTAGTGCAGCAGTATTAGACTAGACTAGACTAGTACAGCAGTATTAGACTAGACTAGTGCAGCAGTGTTAGACTAGACTAGATTAGTGCAGCAGTATTAGACTAGACTAGTGCAGTAGTATTAGACTAGACTAGACTAGTCCAGCAGTGTTAGACTAGACTAGACTAGTGCAGCAGTGTTAGACTAGACTAGTGCAGCAGTATTAGACTAGACTACACTAGTGCAGCAGTATTAGACTAGACTAGACTACTGCAGCAGTATTAGACTAGACTAGACTAGTGCAGCAGTATTATACTAGACTAGTGCAGCAGTATTAGACTAGACTAGAATAGTGCAGCAGTATTAGACTAGACTACACTAGTGCAGCAGTATTAGACTAGACTAGACTAGTGCAGCAGTATTAGACTAGACTAGACTAGTGCAGCAGTATTATACTAGACTAGTGCAGCAGTATTAGACTAGACTAGACTAGTGCAGCAGTGTTAGACTAGACTAGACTAGTGCAGCAGTATTAGACTAGACTAGTGCAGCAGTGTTAGACTAGACTAGACTAGTGCAGCAGTATTATATTAGACTAGACTAGACTAGTGCAGCAGTATTATACTAGACTAGACTAGTGCAGCAGTATTATACTAGACTAGACTAGACTAGTGCAGCAGTGTTAGACTAGACTAGATTAGTGCAGCAGTATTAGACTAGACTAGTGCAGCAGTGTTAGACTAGACTAGACTAGTGCAGCAGTATTATATTAGACTAGACTAGACTAGTGCAGCAGTATTATACTAGACTAGACTAGTGCAGCAGTATTAGACTAGACTAGTGCAGCAGTATTAGACTAGACTAGACTAGTGCAGCAGTATTAGACTAGACTAGTGCAGCAGTATTAGACTAGACTAGACTAGTGCAGCAGTGTTAGACTAGACTAGACTAGTGCAGCAGTATTAGACGAGACTAGACTAGTGCAGCAGTATTAGACTAGACTAGACTTGTGCAGCAGTATTAGACTAGACTAGTGCAGCAGTGTTAGACTAGACTAGACTAGACTAGACTAGTGCAGCAGTATTATACTAGACTAGACTAGTGCAGCAGTATTATACTAGACTAGTGCAGCAGTGTTAGACTAGACTAGTGCAGCAGTATTAGACTAGACTAGACTAGTACAGCAGTATTAGACTAGACTAGTGCAGCAGTGTTAGACTAGACTAGACTAGTGCAGCAGTGTTAGACTAGACTAGACTAGTGCAGCAGTATTAGACTAGACTAGACTAGTGCAGCAGTATTAGACTAGACTAGACTAGTGCAGCAGTATTAGACTAGACTAGACTAGTGCAGCAGTATTAGACTAGACTAGACTAGTACAGCAGTATTAGACTAGACTAGTGCAGTGTGTTAGCAGTGTTAGACTAGACTAGATTAGTGCAGCAGTATTAGACTAGACTAGTGCAGCAGTATTAGACTAGACTAGACTAGTGCAGCAGTGTTAGACTAGACTAGTGCAGTAGTATTAGACTAGACTAGAATAGTGCAGCAGTATTAGACTAGACTACACTAGTGCAGCAGTATTAGACTAGACTAGACTACTGCAGCAGTATTAGACTAGACTAGATTAGTGCAGCAGTGTTAGACTAGACTAGTGCAGTAGTATTAGACTAGACTAGTGAAGCAGTATTAGACTAGACTAGACTAGACTAGTGCAGCAGTGTTAGACTAGACTAGTGCAGCAGTATTAGACTAGACTAAACTAGTGCAGCAGTATTA
This sequence comes from Oncorhynchus tshawytscha, assembly GCF_018296145.1. NCBI lineage: Eukaryota > Metazoa > Chordata > Actinopteri > Salmoniformes > Salmonidae > Oncorhynchus > Oncorhynchus tshawytscha. Next base: position 84,692,811 of record NC_056444.1, on the reverse strand, counting down.
GACTAGACTAGACTAGTGCAGCAGTATTAGACTAGACTAGACTAGTGCAGCAGTATTAGACTAGACTAGACTAATGCAGCAGTATTAGACTAGACTAGTGCAGCAGTATTAGACTAGACTAGACTAGTGCAGCAGTGTTAGACTAGACTAGACTAGTACAGCAGTACTATACTATACTAGACTAGTGCAGCAGTGTTAGACTAGACTAGTACAGCAGTACAATACTATACTAGACTAGACTAGATTAGTGCAGCAGTGTTAGACTAGACTAGACTAGATTAGTGCAGCAGTATTAGACTAGACTAGACTAGACTAGTGCAGCAGTATTAGACTAGACTAGACTAGTGCAGCAGTATTAGACTAGACTTAGTGCAGCAGTGTTAGACTAGACTAGACTAGACTTAGTGCAGCAGTATTAGACTAGACTAGACTAGTGCAGCAGTGTTAGACTAGCATAGACTAGTGCAGCAGTGTTAGAGTAGACTAGACTAGTGCAGCAGTATTAGACTAGACTAGACTAGTGCAGCAGTATTAGACTAGACTAGATTAGTGCAGCAGTGTTAGACTAGACTAGACTAGTCAGCAGTATTAGACTAGACTAGATTAGTGCAGCAGTATTAGACAAGACTAGACTAGTGCAGCAGTATTAGACTAGACTAGATTAGTGCAGCAGTATTTGACTAGACTAGACTAGTGCAGCAGTGTTAGACTAGACTAGTGCAGCAGTATTAGACTAGACTAGTGCAGCAGTGTTAGACTAGACTAGATTAGTGCAGCAGAATTAGACTAGACTAGTGCAGTAGTATTAGACTAGACTAGACTAGTCCAGCAGTGTTAGACTAGACTAGACTAGTGCAGCATTGTTAGACTAGACTAGTGCAGTAGTATTAGACTAGACTAGAATAGTGCAGCAGTATTAGACTAGACTACACTAGTGCAGCAGTATTAGACTAGACTAGACTAGTGCAGCAGTATTAGACTAGACTAGATTAGTGCAGCAGTGTTAGACTAGACTAGTGCAGTAGTATTAGACTAGACTAGTGAAGCAGTATTAGACTAGACTAGACTAGTGCAGCAGTGTTAGACTAGACTAGACTAGTGCAGCAGTATTAGACTAGACTAAACTAGTGCAGCAGTATTAGACTAGACTAGACTAGTGCAGCAGTGTTAGACTAGACTAGACTAGTGCAGCAGTGTTAGACTAGACTAGACTAGTGCAGCAGTATTAGACTAGACTAGATTAGTGCAGCAGTGTTAGACTAGACTAGACTAGTCAGCAGTATTAGACTAGACTAGATTAGTGCAGCAGTGTTAGACTAGACTAGACTAGTCAGCAGTATTAGACTAGACTAGACTAGTGCAGCAGTATTAGACTAGACTAGATTAGTGCAGCAGTGTTAGACTAGACTAGACTAGTGCAGCAGTGTTAGACTAGACTAGACTAGTGCAGCAGTATTAGACTAGACTAGACTAGTGCAGCAGTATTAGACTAGACTAGACTAGTGCAGCAGTATTAGACTAGACTAGACTAGTACAGCAGTATTAGACTAGACTAGACTAGTCAGCAGTATTAGACTAGACTAGACTAGTGCAGCAGTATTAGACTAGACTAGATTAGTGCAGCAGTGTTAGACTAGACTAGACTAGTGCAGCAGTGTTAGACTAGACTAGACTAGTGCAGCAGTATTAGACTAGACTAGACTAGTGCAGCAGTATTAGACTAGACTAGACTAGTGCAGCAGTATTAGACTAGACTAGACTAGTACAGCAGTATTAGACTAGACTAGTGCAGCAGTGTTAGACTAGACTAGACTAGTGCAGCAGTATTAGACTAGACTAGACTAGTGCAGCAGTGTTAGACTAGACTAGACTAGTGCAGCAGTATTAGACTAGACTAGTGCAGCAGTATTAGACTAGACTAGACTAGTGCAGCAGTATTAGACTAGACTAGACTAGTGCACTAGTATTAGACTAGACTAGACTAGTGCAGCAGTATTAGACTAGACTAGACTAGTACAGCAGTATTAGACTAGACTAGTGCAGCAGTGTTAGACTAGACTAGATTAGTGCAGCAGTATTAGACTAGACTAGTGCAGTAGTATTAGACTAGACTAGACTAGTCCAGCAGTGTTAGACTAGACTAGACTAGTGCAGCAGTGTTAGACTAGACTAGTGCAGTAGTATTAGACTAGACTAGAATAGTGCAGCAGTATTAGACTAGACTACACTAGTGCAGCAGTATTAGACTAGACTAGACTACTGCAGCAGTATTAGACTAGACTAGATTAGTGCAGCAGTGTTAGACTAGACTAGTGCAGTAGTATTAGACTAGACTAGTGAAGCATTATTAGACTAGACTAGACTAGACTAGTGCAGCAGTGTTAGACTAGACTAGTGCAGCAGTATTAGACTAGACTAAACTAGTGCAGCAGTATTAGACTAGACTAGACTAGTGCAGCAGTATTAGACTAGACTAGACTAGTGCAGCAGTATTAGACTAGACTAGACTAATGCAGCAGTATTAGACTAGACTAGTGCAGCAGTATTAGACTAGACTAGACTAGTGCAGCAGTGTTAGACTAGACTAGACTAGTACAGCAGTACTATACTATACTAGACTAGTGCAGCAGTGTTAGACTAGACTAGTACAGCAGTACAATACTATACTAGACTAGACTAGATTAGTGCAGCAGTGTTAGACTAGACTAGACTAGATTAGTGCAGCAGTATTAGACTAGACTAGACTAGACTAGTGCAGCAGTATTAGACTAGACTAGACTAGTGCAGCAGTATTAGACTAGATTAGTGCAGCAGTGTTAGACTAGACTAGACTAGATTAGTGCAGCAGTATTAGACTAGACTAGACTAGTGCAGCAGTGTTAGACTAGCATAGACTAGTGCAGCAGTGTTAGAGTAGACTAGACTAGTGCAGCAGTATTAGACTAGACTAGACTAGTGCAGCAGTATTAGACTAGACTAGATTAGTGCAGCAGTGTTAGACTAGACTAGACTAGTCAGCAGTATTAGACTAGACTAGATTAGTGCAGCAGTATTAGACAAGACTAGACTAGTGCAGCAGTATTAGACTAGACTAGACTAGTGCAGCAGTATTTGACTAGACTAGACTAGTGCAGCAGTGTTAGACTAGACTAGTGCAGCAGTATTAGACTAGACTAGTGCAGCAGTGTTAGACTAGACTAGATTAGTGCAGCAGAATTAGACTAGACTAGTGCAGTAGTATTAGACTAGACTAGACTAGTCCAGCAGTGTTAGACTAGACTAGACTAGTGCAGCATTGTTAGACTAGACTAGTGCAGTAGTATTAGACTAGACTAGAATAGTGCAGCAGTATTAGACTAGACTACACTAGTGCAGCAGTATTAGACTAGACTAGACTAGTGCAGCAGTATTAGACTAGACTAGATTAGTGCAGCAGTGTTAGACTAGACTAGTGCAGTAGTATTAGACTAGACTAGTGAAGCAGTATTAGACTAGACTAGACTAGTGCAGCAGTGTTAGACTAGACTAGACTAGTGCAGCAGTATTAGACTAGACTAAACTAGTGCAGCAGTATTAGACTAGACTAGACTAGTGCAGCAGTATTAGACTAGACTAGTGCAGCAGTATTAGACTAGACTAGACCAGTGCAGCAGTACTATACTAGACTAGACTAGTGCAGCAGTGTTAGACTAGACTAGTACAGCAGTACAATACTATACTAGACTAGACTAGATTAGTGCAGCAGTTTTAGACGAGACTAGACGAGATTAGTGCAGCAGTATTAGACTAGACTAGACTAGTGCAGCAGTATTAGACTAGACTAGACTAGTGCAGCAGTGTTAGACTAGACTAGGCTAGTGCAGCAGTATTAGACTAGACTAGACTAGTGCAGCAGTATTAGACTAGATTAGTGCAGCAGTGTTAGACTAGACTAGACTAGATTAGTGCAGCAGTATTAGACTAGACTAGTGCAGCAGTGTTAGACTAGCATAGACTAGTGCAGCAGCGTTAGAGTAGACTAGACTAGTGCAGCAGTATTAGACTAGACAATACTAGTGCAGCAGTATTAGACTAGACTAGATTAGTGCAGCAGTGTTAGACTAGACTAGACTAGTCAGCAGTATTAGACTACACTAGATTAGTGCAGCAGTATTAGACAAGACTAGACTAGTGCAGCAGTATTAGACTAGACTAGATTAGTGCAGCAGTATTTGACTAGACTAGACTAGTGCAGCAGTGTTAGACTAGACTAGACTAGTGCAGCAGTGTTAGACTAGACTAGTGCAGCAGTGTTAGACTAGACTAGACTAGTGCAGCAGTATTAGACTAGACTAGTGCAGCAGTGTTAGACTAGACTAGACTAGTGCAGCAGTATTATACTAGACTAGACTAGTACAGCAGTATTAGACTAGACTAGTGCAGCAGTGTTAGACTAGACTAGACTAGTGCAGCAGTATTAGACTAGACTAGACTAGTGCAGCAGTATTATACTAGACTAGACTAGACTAGTGCAGCAGTATTATACTAGACTAGACTAGTGCAGCAGTATTATACTAGACTAGTGCAGCAGTATTAGACTAGACTAGATTAGTGCAGCAGTGTTAGACTAGACTAGACTAGTGCAGCAGTGTTAGACTAGACTAGATTAGTGCAGCAGTGTTAGACTAGACTAGACTAGTACAGCAGTGTTAGACTAGACTAGACTAGTACAGCAGTATTAGACTAGACTAGTGCAGCAGTGACTAGACTAGACTAGACTAGAGCTAGACTAGACTAGACTAGTGCAGCAGTATTATACTAGACTAGACTAGTGCAGCAGTATTAGACTAGACTAGTGCAGCAGTGTTAGACTAGACTAGACTAGTACAGCAGTATTAGACTAGACTAGTTCAGCAGTGTTAGACTAGACTAGACTAGTGCAGCAGTATTAGACTAGACTAGACTAGTGCAGCAGTGTTAGACTAGACTAGACTAGTGCAGCAGTATTATACTAGACTAGACTAGACTGCAGCAGTATTATACTAGACTAGACTAGTGCAGCAGTATTATACTAGACTAGTGCAGCAGTATTAGACTAGACTAGACTAGTGCAGCAGTGTTAGACTAGACTAGATTAGTGCAGCAGTGTTAGACTAGACTAGACTAGTACAGCAGTGTTAGACTAGACTAGACTAGTACAGCAGTATTAGACTAGACTAGTGCAGCAGTGTTAGACTAGACTAGACTAGACTAGTGCAGCAGTATTATACTAGACTAGACTAGTGCAGCAGTATTATACTAGACTAGTGCAGCAGTGTTAGACTAGACTAGACTAGTACAGCAGTATTAGACTAGACTAGTGCAGCAGTGTTAGACTAGACTAGACTAGTGCAGCAGTATTAGACTAGACTAGACTAGTGCAGCAGTATTAGACTAGACTAGACTAGTACAGCAGTATTAGACTAGACTAGACTAGTGCAGCAGTGTTAGACTAGACTAGACTAGTGCAGCAGTGTTAGACTAGACTAGACTAGTGCAGCAGTATTAGACTAGACTAGACTAGTGCAGCAGTATTAGACTAGACTAGACTAGTGCAGCAGTGTTAGACTAGACTAGACTAGTGCAGCAGTATTAGACTAGACTAGACTAGTACAGCAGTATTAGACTAGACTAGTGCAGCAGTGTTAGACTAGACTAGATTAGTGCAGCAGTATTAGACTAGACTAGTGCAGTAGTATTAGACTAGACTAGACTAGTCCAGCAGTGTTAGACTAGACTAGACTAGTGCAGCAGTGTTAGACTAGAATAGTGCAGTAGTATTAGACTAGACTAGAATAGTGCAGCAGTATTAGACTAGACTACACTAGTGCAGCAGTATTAGACTAGACTAGACTACTGCAGCAGTATTATACTAGACTAGATTAGTGCAGCAGTGTTAGACTAGACTAGTGCAGTAGTATTAGACTAGACTAGTGAAGCAGTATTAGACTAGACTAGACTAGACTAGTGCAGCAGTGTTAGACTAGACTAGACTAGTGCAGCAGTATTAGACTAGACTAAACTAGTGCAGCAGTATTAGACTAGACTAGACTAGTGCAGCGGTATTAGACTAGACTAGACTAGTGCAGCAGTATTAGACTAGACTAGACTAATGCAGCAGTATTAGACTAGACTAGTGCAGCAGTATTAGACTAGACTAGACTAGTGCAGCAGTGTTAGACTAGACTAGACTAGTGCAGCAGTGTTAGACTAGACTAGACTAGATTAGTGCAGCAGTATTAGACTAGACTAGACTAGTGCAGCAGTATTAGACTAGACTAGACTAGATTAGTGCAGCAGTATTAGACTAGACTAGACTAGTGCAGCAGTATTAGACTAGATTAGTGCAGCAGTGTTAGACTAGACTAGACTAGTGCAGCAGTGTTAGACTAGACTAGACTAGATTAGTGCAGCAGTATTAGACTAGACTAGACTAGTGCAGCAGTACTATACTATACTAGACTAGACTAGTGCAGCAGTGTTAGACTAGACTAGTACAGCAGTACAATACTATACTAGACTAGACTAGATTAGTGCAGCAGTGTTAGACTAGACTAGACTAGATTAGTGCAGCAGTATTAGACTAGACTAGACTAGACTAGTGCAGCAGTATTAGACTAGACTAGACTAGATTAGTGCAGCAGTATTAGACTAGACTAGACTAGTGCAGCAGTATTAGACTAGATTAGTGCAGCAGTGTTAGACTAGACTAGACTAGTGCAGCAGTATTAGACTAGACTAGACTAGTGCATCAGTATTAGACTAGACTAGATTAGTGCAGCAGTGTTAGACTAGCATAGACTAGTGCAGCAGTGTTAGAGTAGACTAGACTAGTGCAGCAGTATTAGACTAGACTAGACTAGTGCAGCAGTATTAGACTAGACTAGATTAGTGCAGCAGTGTTAGACTAGACTAGACTAGTCAGCAGTATTAGACTAGACTAGATTAGTGCAGCAGTATTAGACAAGACTAGACTAGTGCAGCAGTATTAGACTAGACTAGATTAGTGCAGCAGTATTTGACTAGACTAGACTAGTGCAGCAGTGTTAGACTAGACTAGACTAGTGCAGCAGTATTAGACTAGACTAGTGCAGCAGTATTAGACTAGACTAGTGCAGCAGTGTTAGACAAGACTAGATTAGTGCAGCAGTATTAGACTAGACTAGTGCAGTAGTATTAGACTAGACTAGACTAGTCCAGCAATGTTAGACTAGACTAGACTAGTGCAGCAGTGTTAGACTAGACTAGTGCAGTAGTATTAGACTAGACTAGAATAGTGCAGCAGTATTAGACTAGGCTACACTAGTGCAGCAGTATTAGACTAGACTAGACTAGTGCAGCAGTATTAGACTAGACTAGACTAGTGCAGCAGTATTAGACTAGACTAGACTAGTGCAGTAGTATTAGACTAGACTAGTGAAGCAGTATTAGACTAGACTAGTGCAGCAGTATTAGACTAGACTAAACTAGTGCAGCAGTGTTAGACTAGACTAGACTAGTGCAGCAGTATTAGATTAGACTAAACTAGTGCAGCAGTATTAGACTAGACTAGACTAGTGCAGCAGTATTAGACTAGACTAGACTAGTGCAGCAGTATTAGACTAGACTAGACTAATGCAGCAGTATTAGACTAGACTAGTGCAGCAGTATTAGACTAGACTAGATTAGTGCAGCAGTGTTAGACTAGACTAGACTAGTCAGCAGTATTAGACTAGACTAGATTAGTGCAGCAGTATTAGACAAGACTAGACTAGTGCAGCAGTATTAGACTAGACTAGATTAGTGCAGCAGTATTTGACTAGACTAGACTAGTGCAGCAGTGTTAGACTAGACTAGACTAGTGCAGCAGTATTAGACTAGACTAGTGCAGCAGTATTAGACTAGACTAGTGCAGCAGTGTTAGACTAGACTAGATTAGTGCAGCAGTATTAGACTAGACTAGTGCAGTAGTATTAGACTAGACTAGACTAGTCCAGCAGTGTTAGACTAGACTAAACTAGTGCAGCAGTGTTAGACTAGACTAGTGCAGTAGTATTAGACTAGACTAGAATAGTGCAGCAGTATTAGACTAGACTACACTAGTGCAGCAGTATTAGACTAGACTAGACTAGTGCAGCAGTATTAGACTAGACTAGATTAGTGCAGCAGTGTTAGACTAGACTAGTGCAGTAGTATTAGACTAGACTAGTGAAGCAGTATTAGACTAGACTAGACTAGACTAGTGCAGCAGTGTTAGACTAGACTAGACTAGTGCAGCAGTATTAGACTAGACTAAACTAGTGCAGCAGTATTAGACTAGACTAGACTAGTGCAGCAGTATTAGACTAGACTAGTGCAGCAGTATTAGACTAGACTAGACTAATGCAGCAGTATTAGACTAGACTAGTGCAGCAGTATTAGACTAGACTAGACTAGTGCAGCAGTGTTAGACTAGACTAGACTAGTACAGCAGTACTATACTATACTAGACTAGACTAGTGCAGCAGTGTTAGACTAGACTAGTACAGCAGTACAATACTATACTAGACTAGATTAGTGCAGCAGTGTTAGACTAGACTAGACTAGTACAGCAGTACTATACTATACTAGACTAGATTAGTGCAGCAGTGTTAGACTAGACTAGACTAGATTAGTGCAGCAGTATTAGACTAGACTAGACTAGTGCAGCAGTATTAGACTAGACTAGACTAGTGCAGCAGTGTTAGACTAGACTAGACTAGTGCAGCAGTATTAGACTAGACTAGACTAGTGCAGCAGTATTAGACTAGATTAATGCAGCAGTGTTAGACTAGACTAGACTAGATTAGTGCAGCAGTATTAGACTAGACTAGTGCAGCAGTGTTAGACTAGCATAGACTAGTGCAGCAGCGTTAGAGTAGACTAGACTAGTGCAGCAGTATTAGACTAGACAATACTAGTGCAGCAGTATTAGACTAGACTAGATTAGTGCAGCAGTGTTAGACTAGACTAGACTAGTCAGCAGTATTAGACTACACTAGATTAGTGCAGCAGTATTAGACAAGACTAGACTAGTGCAGCAGTATTAGACTAGACTAGATTAGTGCAGCAGTATTTGACTAGACTAGACTAGTGCAGCAGTGTTAGACTAGACTAGACTAGACTAGACTAGTGCAGCAGTATTATACTAGACTAGACTAGTGCAGCAGTATTATACTAGACTAGTGCAGCAGTGTTAGACTAGACTAGACTAGTACAGCAGTATTAGACTAGACTAGTGCAGCAGTGTTAGACTAGACTAGACTAGTGCAGCACTATTAGACTAGACTAGACTAGTGCAGCAGTATTATACTAGACTAGACTAGACTAGTGCAGCAGTATTATACTAGACTAGACTAGTGCAGCAGTATTATACTAGACTAGTGCAGCAGTATTAGACTAGACTAGACTAGTGCAGCAGTGTTAGACTAGACTAGATTAGTGCAGCAGTGTTAGACTAGACTAGACTAGTACAGCAGTGTTAGACTAGACTAGACTAGTACAGCAGTATTAGACTAGACTAGTGCAGCAGTGTTAGACTAGACTAGACTAGACTAGACTAGACTAGACTAGTGCAGCAGTATTATACTAGACTAGACTAGTGCAGCAGTATTATACTAGACTAGTGCAGCAGTGTTAGACTAGACTAGACTAGTACAGCAGTATTAGACTAGACTAGTTCAGCAGTGTTAGACTAGACTAGACTAGTGCAGCAGTATTAGACTAGACTAGACTAGTGCAGCAGTGTTAGACTAGACTAGACTAGTGCAGCAGTATTATACTAGACTAGACTAGACTAGTGCAGCAGTATTATACTAGACTAGACTAGTGCAGCAGTATTATACTAGACTAGTGCAGCAGTATTAGACTAGACTAGACTAGTGCAGCAGTGTTAGACTAGACTAGATTAGTGCAGCAGTGTTAGACTAGACTAGACTAGTACAGCAGTGTTAGACTAGACTAGACTAGTACAGCAGTATTAGACTAGACTAGACTAGACTAGTGCAGCAGTATTATACTAGACTAGACTAGTGCAGCAGTAATATACTAGACTAGTGCAGCAGTGTTAGACTAGACTAGTGCAGCAGTGTTAGACTAGACTAGACTAGTGCAGCAGTGTTAGACTAGACTAGACTAGTGCAGCAGTATTAGACTAGACTAGACTAGTGCAGCAGTATTAGACTAGACTAGACTAGTGCAGCAGTATTAGACTAGACTAGACTAGTACAGCAGTATTAGACTAGACTAGTGCAGCAGTGTTAGACTAGACTAGATTAGTGCAGCAGTATTAGACTAGACTAGTGCAGTAGTATTAGACTAGACTGGACTAGTCCAGCAGTGTTAGACTAGACTAGACTAGTGCAGCAGTGTTAGACTAGACTAGTGCAGTAGTATTAGACTAGACTAGAATAGTGCAGCAGTATTAGACTAGACTACACTAGTGCAGCAGTATTAGACTAGACTAGACTACTGCAGCAGTATTATACTAGACTAGATTAGTGCAGCAGTATTAGACTAGACTAGTGAAGCAGTATTAGACTAGACTAGACTAGACTAGTGCAGCAGTGTTAGACTAGACTAGACTAGTGCAGCAGTATTAGACTAGACTAAACTAGTGCAGCAGTATTAGACTAGACTAAACTAGTGCAGCAGTATTAGACTAGACTAGACTAGTGCAGCAGTATTAGACTAGACTAGACTAATGCAGCAGTATTAGACTAGACTAGTGCAGCAGTATTAGACTAGACTAGACTAGTGCAGCAGTGTTAGACTAGACTAGTACAGCAGCAGTATATACTACTAGACTAGACTAGTGCAGCAGTGTTAGACTAGACTAGACTAGACTAGTGCAGCAGCAGTATTAGACTAGACTAGACTAGATTAGTGCAGCAGTATTAGACTAGATTAGACTAGTGCAGCAGTATTAGACTAGATTAGTGCAGCAGTGTTAGACTAGACTAGACTAGTCAGCAGTATTAGACTAGACTAGATTAGTGCAGCAGTATTAGACTAGACTAGACTAGTGCAGCAGTATTAGACTAGATTAGTGCAGCAGTGTTAGACTAGACTAGACTAGTGCAGCAGTGTTAGACTAGACTAGACTAGATTAGTGCAGCAGTATTAGACTAGACTAGATTAGTGCAGCAGTGTTAGACTATCATAGACTAGTGCAGCAGTGTTAGAGTAGACTAGACTAGTGCAGCAGTATTAGACTAGACTAGACTAGTGCAGCAGTATTAGACTAGACTAGATTAGTGCAGCAGTGTTAGACTAGACTAGACTAGTCAGCAGTATTAGACTAGACTAGATTAGTGCAGCAGTATTAGACAAGACTAGACTAGTGCAGCAGTATTAGACTAGACTAGACTAGTGCAGCAGTGTTAGACTAGACTAGATTAGTGCAGCAGTATTAGACTAGACTAGTGCAGCAGTGTTAGACTAGACTAGATTAGTGCAGCAGTATTAGACTAGACTAGACTAGTGCAGCAGTATTAGACTAGACTAGTGCAGCAGTGTTAGACTAGACTAGATTAGTGCAGCAGTATTAGACTAGACTAGTGCAGTAGTATTAGACTAGACTAGACTAGTCAAGCACTGTTAGACTAGACTAGACTAGTGCAGCAGTGTTAGACTAGACTAGTGCAGTAGTATTAGACTAGACTAGAATAGTGCAGCAGTATTAGACTAGGCTACACTAGTGCAGCAGTATTAGACTAGACTAGACTAGTGCAGCAGTATTAGACTAGACTAGATTAGTGCAGCAGTGTTAGACTAGACTAGTGCAGTAGTATTAGACTAGACTAGTGAAGCAGTATTAGACTAGACTAGACTAGTGCAGCAGTGTTAGACTAGACTAGACTAGTGCAGCAGTATTAGACTAGACTAAACTAGTGCAGTAGTTTTAGACTAGACTAGACTAGTGCAGCAGTATTAGACTAGACTAGACTAGTGCAGCAGTATTAGACTAGACTAGACTAGTGCAGCAGTGTTAGACTAGACTAGACTAGTACAGCAGTACAATACTATACTAGACTAGATTAGTGCAGCAGTGTTAGACTAGACTAGACTAGATTAGTGCAGCAGTATTAGACTAGACTAGACTAGTGCAGCAGTATTAGACTAGACTAGTGCAGCAGTGTTAGACTAGACTAGACTAGTGCAGCAGTATTAGACTAGACTAGTGCAGCAGTATTAGACTAGATTAGTGCAGCAGTGTTAGACTAGACTAGACTAGATTAGTGCAGCAGTATTAGACTAGACTAGTGCAGCAGTGTTAGACTAGCATAGACTAGTGCAGCAGTGTTAGAGTAGACTAGACTAGTGCAGCAGTATTAGACTAGACAATACTAGTGCAGCAGTATTAGACTAGACTAGACTAGTCAGCAGTATTAGACTACACTAGATTAGTGCAGCAGTATTAGACAAGACTAGACTAGTGCAGCAGTATTAGACTAGACTAGATTAGTGCAGCAGTATTTGACTAGACTAGACTAGTGCAGCAGTGTTAGACTAGACTAGACTAGTGCAGCAGTGTTAGACTAGACTAGTGCAGCACTATTATACTAGACTAGTGCAGCAGTATTAGACTAGACTAGATTAGTGCAGCAGTGTTAGACTAGAATAGACTAGACGAGTACAGCAGTGTTAGACTAGACTAGATTAGTGCAGCAGTATTAGACTAGACTAGTGCACCAGTGTTAGACTAGACTAGACTAGTTCAGCAGTATTAGACTAGACTAGACCAGACTAGTGCAGCAGTATTATACTAGACCAGACTAGTGCAGCAGTATTAGACTAGACTAGACTAGACTAGTGCAGCAGTATTAGACTAGACTAGACTAGTGCAGCAGTGTTAGACTAGACTAGACTAGTGCAGCAGTATTAGACTAGACTAGTGCAGCAGTTTTAGACTAGACTAGACTAGTGCAGCAGTATTAGACTAGACTAGTTCAGCAGTATTAGACTAGACTAGTACAGCAGTATTATACTAGACTAGACCAGACTAGTGCAGCAGTATTATACTAGACCAGACTAGTGCAGCTGTATTAGACTAGACTAGACTAGACTAGTGCAGCAGTGTTAGACTAGACTAGACTAGTGCAGCAGTGTTAGACTAGACTAGTTCAGCAGTATTAGACTAGACTAGACTAGTGCAGCAATATTAGACGAGACTAGTGCAGATGTATCAGACTAGACTAGTACAGCAGTACTATACTATACTAGACTAGACTAGACTAGACTAGTGCAGCAGTATTAGACTAGACTAGTGCAGCAGTATTAGACTAGACTAGACTAGTGCAGCAGTATTAGACTAGACTAGTGCAGCAGTATTAGACTAGACTAGTGCAGCAGTATTAGACTAGACTAGACTAGTGCAGCAGTATTAGACTAGACTAGTTCAGCAGTATTAGACTAGACTAGACTAGTGCAGCAGTGTTAGACTGGACTAGACTAGACTAGTGCAGTAGTATTAGACTTGACTAGACTAGTGCAGCAGTATTAGACTAGACTAGTTCAGCAGTATTAGACTAGACTAGTGCAGCAGTGTTAGACTAGACTAGACTAGTGCAGCAGTACTAGACTAGACTAGTGCAGCAGTATTAGACTAGACTAGACTAGTGCAGCAGTGTTAGACTAGACTAGTGCAGCAGTGTTAGACTAGACTAGTTCAGCAATATTAGACTAGACTAGACTAGTGCAGCAGTGTTAGACTAGACTAGTGCAGCAGTACTAGACTAGACTAGACTAGTGCAGCAGTATAAGACTAGACTAGACTAAACTAGTGTAGCAGTATTAGACTAGACTAGTGCAGTAGTATTAGACTAGACTAGACTAGTGCAGCAGTATTAGACTAGACTAGTGCAGCAGTAGTAGACTAGACTAGTGCAGCAGTATTAGACTAGACTAGACTAGTGCAGCAGTATTAGACTAGACTAGACTAGTTTAGCAGTATTAGACTAGACTAGACTAGACTAGTCAGCAGTATTAGACTAGACTAGTGCAGCAGTATTAGACTAGAGCAGCAGTATTAGACTAGACTAGTGCAGCAGTATTAGACTAGACTAGTGCAGCAGTATTAGACTAGACTATACTAGTGCAGCAGTATTAGACTAGACTATACTAGTGCAGCAGTATTAAACTAGACTAGACTAGTGCAGCAGTATTAGACTAGACTATACTAGTGCAGCAGTATTAGACTAGACTAGTGCAGCAGTATTAGACTAGACTAGACTAGTGCAGCAGTATTAGACTAGACTAGTTCAGCAGTATTAGACTAGACTAGACTAGATTAGTGCAGCAGTATTAGACTAGACTATACTAGTGCAGCAGTATTAGACTAGACTAGTGCAGCAGTATTAGACTAGACTAGACTAGTGCAGCAGTGTTAGACTAGACTAGTACAGCAGTACTATACTATACTATACTAGACTAGACTAGTGCATCAGTGTTAGACTAGACTAGTACAGCAGTACAATACTATACTAGACTAGACTAGATTAGTGCAGCAGTGTTAGACTAGACTAGACTAGATTAGTGCAGCAGTAGTTAGACTAGACTAGACTAGTGCAGCAGTATTAGACTAGACTAGACTAGATTAGTGCAGCAGTATTAGACTAGACTAGACTAGTGCAGCAGTATTAGACTAGATTAGTGCAGCAGTGTTAGACTAGACTAGACTAGTGCAGCAGTGTTAGACTAGACTAGACTAGATTAGTGCAGCAGTATTAGACTAGACTAGACTAGTGCAGCAGTGTTAGACTAGCATAGACTAGTGCAGCAGTGTTAGAGTAGACTAGACTAGTGCAGCAGTATTAGACTAGACTAGACTAGTGCAGCAGTATTAGACTAGACTAGATTAGTGCAGCAGTGTTAGACTAGACTAGACTAGTCAGCAGTATTAGACTAGACTAGATTAGTGCAGCAGTATTAGACAAGACTAGACTAGTGCAGCAGTGTTAGACTAGACTAGACTAGTGCAGCAGTATTAGACTAGACTAGTGCAGCAGTATTGGACTAGACTAGTGCAGCAGTGTTAGACTAGACTAGATTAGTGCAGCAGTATTAGACTAGACTAGTGCAGTAGTATTAGACTAGACTAGACTAGTCCAGCAGTGTTAGACTAGACTAGACTAGTGCAGCAGTGTTAGACTAGACTAGTGCAGTAGTATTAGACTAGACTAGAATAGTGCAGCAGTATTAGACTAGGCTACACTAGTGCAGCAGTATTAGACTAGACTAGACTAGTGCAGCAGTATTAGACTAGACTAGATTAGTGCAGCAGTGTTAGACTAGACTAGTGCAGTAGTATTAGACTAGACTAGTGAAGCAGTATTAGACTAGACTAGACTAGTGCAGCAGTGTTAGACTAGACTAGATTAGTGCAGCAGTATTAGACTAGACTAGACTAGACTAGTGCAGCAGTATTAGACTAGACTAGACTAGTGCAGCAGTATTAGACTAGACTAGACTAATGCAGCAGTATTAGACTAGACTAGTGCAGCAGTATTAGACTAGACTAGACTAGTGCAGCAGTATTAGACTAGACTAGTGCAGCAGTATTAGACTAGACTAGTGCAGCAGTATTAGACTAGACTAGACTAGTGCAGCAGTATTAGACTAGACTAGTTCAGCAGTATTAGACTAGACTACTCCAGCAGTATTAGACTAGACTAGACTAGTGCAGCAGTGTTAGACTGGACTAGACTAGACTAGTGCAGTAGTATTAGACTAGACTAGACTAGTGCAGCAGTATTAGACTAGACTAGTTCAGCAGTATTAGACTAGACTAGTTCAGCATTATTAGACTAGACTAGTGCAGCAGTGTTAGACTAGACTAGACTAGTGCAGCAGTACTAGACTAGACTAGACTAGTGCAGCAGTATTAGACTAGACTAGACTAGTGCAGCAGTGTTAGACTAGACTAGACTAGTGCAGCAATATTAGACTAGACTAGACTAGTGCAGATGTATCAGACTAGACTAGTAGAGCAGTACTATACTATACTATACTAGACTAGACTAGACTAGTGCAGCAGTATTAGACTAGACTAGTGCAGCAGTACTAGACTAGACTAGACTAGTGCAGCAGTATTAGACTAGACTAGACTAGTGCAGCAGCATTAGACTAGACTAGACTAGACTAGTGCAGCAGTATTAGACTAGACTAGTGCAGCAGTATTAGACTAGACTAGACTAGTGCAGCAGTATTAGACTAGACTAGTGCAGCAGTATTAGACTAGACTAGTGCAGCAGTATTAGACTAGACTATACTAGTGCAGCAGTATTAGACTAGACTATACTAGTGCAACAGTATTAGACTAGACTATACTAGTGCAGCAGTATTAGACTAGACTAGTGCAGCAGTATTAGACTAGACTAGACTAGTGCAGCAGTATTAGACTAGACTAGTTCAGCAGTATTAGACTAGACTAGACTAGTGCAGCAGTATTAGACTAGACTAGTTCAGCAGTATTAGACTAGACTAGATTAGTGCAGCAGTAATAGACTAGACTATACTAGTGCAGCAGTATTACACTAGACTAGACTAGTGCAGCAGTATTAGACTAGACTAGACTAGACTAGTGCAGCAGTATTAGACTAGACTAGACTAGTGCAGCAGTGTTAGACTAGACTAGACTAGTGCAGCAGTGTTAGACTAGACTAGACTAGTGCAGCAGTGTTAGACTAGACTAGTGCAGCAGTATTAGACTAGACTAGACTAGTGCAGCAGTATTAGACTAGACTAGTGCAGCAGTATTAGACTAGACTAGACTAGTGCAGCAGTATTAGACTAGACTAGTTCAGCAGTATTAGACTAGACTAGACTAGATTAGTGCAGCAGTATAAGACTAGACTATACTAGTGCAGCAGTATTAGACTAGACTAGACTAGTGCAGCAGTATTAGACTAGACTAGACTAGATTAGTGCAGCAGTATTAGACTAGACTAGACTAGACTAGTGCAGCAGTGTTAGACTAGACTAGTGCAGCAGTACTAGACTAGACTAGACTAGTGCAGCAGTATAAGACTAGACTAGACTAAACTAGTGCAGCAGTATTAGACTAGACTAGTGCAGTAGTATTAGACTAGACTAGACTAGTGCAGCAGTATTAGACTAGACTAGTGCAGCAGTAGTAGACTAGACTAGTGCAGCAGTATTAGACTAGACTAGACTAGTGCAGCAGTATTAGACTAGACTAGACTAGTTTAGCAGTATTAGACTAGACTAGACTAGACTAGTCAGCAGTATTAGACTAGACTAGTGCAGCAGTATTAGACTAGAGCAGCAGTATTAGACTAGACTAGTGCAGCAGTATTAGACTAGACTAGTGCAGCAGTATTAGACTAGACTATACTAGTGCAGCAGTATTAGACTAGACTATACTAGTGCAGCAGTATTAAACTAGAATAGACTAGTGCAGCAGTATTAGACTAGACTATACTAGTGCAGCAGTATTAGACAAGACTAGTGCAGCAGTATTAGACTAGACTAGACTAGTGCAGCAGTATTAGACTAGACTAGTTCAGCAGTATTAGACTAGACTAGACTAGATTAGTGCAGCAGTATTAGACTAGACTATACTAGTGCAGCAGTATTAGACTAGACTAGACTAGATTAGTGCAGCAGTATTAGACTAGACTAGTGCAGCAGTATTAGACTAGACTAGACTAGTGCAGCAGTGTTAGACTAGACTAGTACAGCAGTACTATACTATACTATACTAGACTAGACTAGTGCAGCAGTGTTAGACTAGACTAGTACAGCAGTACAATACTATACTAGACTAGACTAGATTAGTGCAGCAGTGTTAGACTAGACTAGACTAGATTAGTGCAGCAGTATTAGACTAGACTAGACTAGTGCAGCAGTATTAGACTAGACTAGACTAGATTAGTGCAGCAGTATTAGACTAGACTAGACTAGTGCAGCAGTATTAGACTAGATTAGTGCAGCAGTGTTAGACTAGACTAGACTAGTGCAGCAGTGTTAGACTAGACTAGACTAGATTAGTGCAGCAGTGTTAGACTAGACTAGACTAGTGCAGCAGTATTAGACTAGACTAGACTAGTGCAGCAGTATTAGACTAGACTAGATTAGTGCAGCAGTGTTAGACTAGACTAGACTAGTCAGCAGTATTAGACTAGACTAGATTAGTGCAGCAGTATTAGACAAGACTAGACTAGTGCAGCAGTATTAGACTAGACTAGATTAGTGCAGCAGTATTTGACTAGACTAGACTAGTGCATCAGTGTTAGACTAGACTAGACTAGTGCAGCAGTATTAGACTAGACTAGTGCAGCAGTATTAGACTAGACTAGTGCAGCAGTGTTAGACTAGACTAGATTAGTGCAGCAGTATTAGACTAGACTAGTGCAGTAGTATTAGACTAGACTAGACTAGTCCAGCAGTGTTAGACTAGACTAGACTAGTGCAGCAGTGTTAGACTAGACTAGTGCAGTAGTATTAGACTAGACTAGAATAGTGCAGCAGTATTAGACTAGGCTACACTAGTGCAGCAGTATTAGACTAGACTAGACTAGTGCAGCAGTATTAGACTAGACTAGATTAGTGCAGCAGTGTTAGACTAGACTAGTGCAGTAGTATTAGACTAGACTAGTGAAGCAGTATTAGACTAGACTAGACTAGTGCAGCAGTGTTAGACTAGACTAGATTAGTGCAGCAGTATTAGACTAGACTAGACTAGACTAGTGCAGCAGTATTAGACTAGACTAGACTAGTGCAGCAGTATTAGACTAGACTAGACTAATGCAGCAGTATTAGACTAGACTAGTGCAGCAGTATTAGACTAGACTAGACTAGTGCAGCAGTGTTAGACTAGACTAGTACAGCAGTACAATACTATACTAGACTAGACTAGATTAGTGCAGCAGTGTTAGACTAGACTAGACTAGATTAGTGCAGCAGTATTAGACTAGACTAGACTAGTGCAGCAGTATTAGACTAGACTAGACTAGTGCAGCAGTGTTAGACTAGACTAGACTAGTGCAGCAGTATTAGACTAGACTAGACTAGTGCAGCAGTATTAGACTAGATTAGTGCAGCAGTGTTAGACTAGACTAGACTAGATTAGTGCAGCAGTATTAGACTAGACTAGTGCAGCAGTGTTAGAGTAGACTAGACTAGTGCAGCAGTATTAGACTAGACAATACTAGTGCAGCAGTATTAGACTAGACTAGATTAGTGCAGCAGTGTTAGACTAGACTAGACTAGTCAGCAGTATTAGACTACACTAGATTAGTGCAGCAGTATTAGACAAGACTAGACTAGTGCAGCAGTGTTAGACTAGACTAGACTAGTGCAGCAGTGTTAGACTAGACTAGTGCAGCACTATTATACTAGACTAGTGCAGCAGTATTAGACTAGACTAGATTAGTGCAGCAGTGTTAGACTAGAATAGACTAGACGAGTACAGCAGTGTTAGACTAGACTAGATTAGTGCAGCAGTATTAGACTAGACTAGTGCACCAGTGTTAGACTAGACTAGACTAGTTCAGCAGTATTAGACTAGACTAGACCAGACTAGTGCAGCAGTATTATACTAGACCAGACTAGTGCAGCAGTATTAGACTAGACTAGACTAGACTAGTGCAGCAGTATTAGACTAGACTAGACTAGTGCAGCAGTGTTAGACTAGACTAGACTAGTGCAGCAGTATTAGACTAGACTAGTGCAGCAGTATTAGACTAGACTAGACTAGTGCAGCAGTATTAGACTAGACTAGTTCAGCAGTATTAGACTAGACTAGTACAGCAGTATTATACTAGACTAGACCAGACTAGTGCAGCAGTATTATACTAGACCAGACTAGTGCAGCAGTGTTAGACTAGACTAGACTAGTGCAGCAGTGTTAGACTAGACTAGTGCAGCAGTATTAGACTAGACTAGTTCAGCAGTATTAGACTAGACTAGACTAGTGCAGCAATATTAGACGAGACTAGTGCAGATGTATCAGACTAGACTAGTACAGCAGTACTATACTATACTAGACTAGACTAGACTAGACTAGTGCAGCAGTATTAGACTAGACTAGTGCAGCAGTATTAGACTAGACTAGACTAGTGCAGCAGTATTAGACTAGACTAGTGCAGCAGTATTAGACTAGACTAGTGCAGCAGTATTAGACTAGACTAGACTAGTGCAGCAGTATTAGACTAGACTAGTTCAGCAGTATTAGACTAGACTACTTCAGCAGTATTAGACTAGACTAGACTAGTGCAGCAGTGTTAGACTGGACTAGACTAGACTAGTGCAGTAGTATTAGACTAGACTAGACTAGTGCAGCAGTATTAGACTAGACTAGTTCAGCAGTATTAGACTAGACTAGTTCAGCATTATTAGACTAGACTAGTGCAGCAGTGTTAGACTAGACTAGACTAGTGCAGCAGTACTAGACTAGACTAGACTAGTGCAGCAGTATTAGACTAGACTAGACTAGTGCAGCAGTGTTAGACTAGACTAGACTAGTGCAGCAATATTAGACTAGACTAGACTAGTGCAGATGTATCAGACTAGACTAGTAGAGCAGTACTATACTATACTAGACTAGACTAGACTAGACTAGTGCAGCAGTATTAGACTAGACTAGTGCAGCAGTACTAGACTAGACTAGTGCAGCAGTATTAGACTAGACTAGACTAGTGCAGCAGTATTAGACTAGACTAGACTAGACTAGTGTAGCAGTATTAGACTAGACTAGTGCAGCAGTATTATACTAGACTAGACTAGTGCAGCAGTATTAGACTAGACTAGTGCAGCAGTATTAGACTAGACTAGTGCAGCAGTATTAGACTAGACTATACTAGTGCAGCAGTATTAGACTAGACTATACTAGTGCAGCAGTATTAAACTAGACTAGACTAGTGCAGCAGTATTAGACTAGACTATACTAGTGCAGCAGTATTAGACTAGACTAGTGCAGCAGTATTAGACTAGACTAGACTAGTGCAGCAGTATTAGACTAGACTAGTTCAGCAGTATTAGACTAGACTAGACTAGTGCAGCAGTATTAGACTAGACTAGTTCAGCAGTATTAGACTAGACTAGATTAGTGCAGCAGTAATAGACTAGAATATACTAGTGCAGCAGTATTACACTAGACTAGACTAGTGCAGCAGTATTAGACTAGACTAGACTAGTGCAGCAGTATTAGACTAGATTAGTGCAGCAGTATTAGACTAGACTAGACTAGTGCAGCAGTATTAGACTAGACTAGTTCAGCAGTATTAGACTAGACTAGACTAGATTAGTGCAGCAGTATAAGACTAGACTATACTAGTGCAGCAGTATTAGACTAGACTAGACTAGTGCAGCAGTATTAGACTAGACTAGACTAGATTAGTGCAGCAGTATTAGACTAGACTAGACTAGATTAGTGCAGCAGTATAAGACTAGACTAGACTAGACTAGTGTAGCAGTATTAGACTAGACTAGTGCAGCAGTGTTAGACTAGACTAGACTAGATTAGTGCAGCAGTATAAGACTAGACTAGACTAGACTAGTGTAGCAGTATTAGACTAGACTAGTGCAGTAGTATTAGACTAGACTAGACTAGTGCAGCAGTATTAGACTAGACTAGTGCAGCAGTAGTAGACTAGACTAGTGCAGCAGTGTTAGACTAGACTAGACTAGACTAGTCAGCAGTATTAGACTAGACTAGTGCAGCAGTATTAGACTAGACTATACTAGTGCAGCAATATTAGACTAGACTAGACTAGTGCAGCAGTATAAGACTAGACTAGACAAGACTAGTGTAGCAGTATTAGACTAGACTAGTGCAGTAGTATTAGACTAGACTAGACTAGTGCAGCAGTATTAGACTAGACTAGTGCAGCAGTAGTAGACTAGACTAGTGCAGCAGTGTTAGACTAGACTAGACTAGACTAGTCAGCAGTATTAGACTAGACTAGTGCAGCAGTATTAGACTAGACTATACTAGTGCAGCAGTATTAGACTAGACTATACTAGTGCAGCAGTATTAAACTAGACTAGACTAGTGCAGCAGTATTAGACTAGACTATACTAGTGCAGCAGTATTAGACTAGACTAGTGCAGCAGTATTAGACTAGACTAGACTAGTGCAGCAGTATTAGACTAGACTAGTTCAGCAGTATTAGACTAGACTAGACTAGATTAGTGCAGCAGTATTAGACTAGACTAGACTAGTGCAGCAGTGTTAGACTAGACTAGACTAGACTAGTGCAGCAGTATTAGACTAGACTAGACTAGATTAGTGCAGCAGTATTAGACTAGACTAGACTAGACTAGACTAGTGCAGCAGTATTAGACTAGACTAGACTAGTGCAGCAGTATTAGACTAGACTAGACTAGTGCAGCAGTATTATACTAGACTAGACTAGACTAGTGCAGCAGTGCTAGACTAGACTAGACTAGTGCAGCAGTATTGGACTAGACTAGTGCAGCAGTATTAGACTAGACTCGACTAATGCAGCAGTATTAGACTAGACTAGACTAGTGCAGCAGTATTAGACTAGACTAGACTAGTGCAGCAGTATTAGACTAGACTAGACTAGTGCAGCAGTGTTAGACTAGACTAGTACAGCAGTGTTAGACTAGACTAGATTAGTGCAGCAGTATTAGACTAGACTAGACTAGTGCAGCAGTGTTAGACTAGACTGGATTAGTGCAGCAGTATTAGACTAGACTAGACTAGACTAGTGCAGCAGTGTTAGACTAGACTAGACTAGACTAGTGCAGCAGTACTAGACTAGACTACACTAGTGCAGCAATATTAGACTAGACTAGACTAGTGCAGCAGTATTAGACTAGACTAGACTAGACTAGTGTAGCAGTATTAGACAAGACTAGTGCAGCAGTATTAGACTAGACTAGACTAGTGCAGCAGTATTAGACTAATCAAAATCAAATCAAATCAAATCAAATTTTATTTGTCACATACACATGGTTAGCAGATGTTAATGCGAGTGTAGCGAAATGCTTGTGCTTCTAGTTCCGACAATGCAGTAATAACGAGCAAGTAATCTAACTAACAATTCCAAAAAAACTACTGTCTTATACACAGTGTAAGGGGATAAAGAATATGTACATAAGGATATATGAATGAGTGATGGTACAGAGCAGCATAGGCAAGATACAGTAGATGATATCGAGTACAGTATATACATATGAGATAAGTATGTAAACCAAGTGGCATAGTTAAAGTGGCTAGTGATACATGTATTACATAAGGATGCAGTCGATGATATAGAGTACAGTATCAACGTATGCATATGAGATGAACAATGTAGGGTAAGTAACATTATATAAGGTAGCATTGTTTAAAGTGGCTAGTGATATATTTACATCATTTCCCATCAATTCCCATGATTAAAGTGGCTGGAGTAGAGTCAGTGTCATTGACAGTGTGTTGGCAGTAGCCACTCAATGTTAGTGGTGGCTGTTTAACAGTCTGATGGCCTTGAGATAGAAGCTGTTTTTCAGTCTCTCGGTCCCAGCTTTGATGCACCTGTACTGACCTCGCCTTCTGGATGACAGCGGGGTGAACAGGCAGTGGCTCGGGTGGTTGATGTCCTTGATGATCTTTATGGCCTTCCTGTAGCATCGGGTGGTGTAGGTGTCCTGGAGGGCAGGTAGTTTGCCCCGGTGATGCGTTGTGCAGACCTCACTACCCTCTGGAGAGCCTTACGGTTGAGGGCAGTGCAGTTGCCATACCAGGCGGTGATACAGCCCGCCAGGATGCTCTCGATTGTGCATCTGTAGAAGTTTGTGAGTGCTTTTGGTGACAAGCCGAATTTCTTCAGCCTCCTGAGGTTGAAGAGGCGCTGCTGCGCCTTCCTCACGATGCTGTCTGTGTGAGTGGACCAATTCAGTTTGTCTGTGATGTGTATGCCGAGGAACTTAAAACTTGCTACCCTCTCCACTACTGTTCCATCGATGTGGATGGGGGTGTTCCCTCTGCTGTTTCCTGAAGTCCACAATCATCTCCTTAGTTTTGTTGACGTTGAGTGTGAGGTTATTTTCCTGACACCACACTCCGAGGGCCCTCACCTCCTCCCTGTAGGCCGTCTCGTCGTTGTTGGTAATCAAGCCTACCACTGTTGTGTTGTCCGCAAACTTGATGATTGAGTTGGAGGCGTGCATGGCCACGCAGTCGTGGGTGAACAGGGAGTACAGGAGAGGGCTCAGAACGCACCCTTGTGGGGCCCCAGTGTTGAGGATCAGCGGGGAGGAGATGTTGTTGCCTACCCTCACCACCTGGGGCGGCCCGTCAGGAAGTCCAGTACCCAGTTGCACAGGGCGGGATCGAGACCCAGGGTCTCGAGCTTGATGACGAGCTTGGGGGGTACTATGGTGTTGAATGCCGAGCTGTAGTCGATGAACAGCATTCTCACATAGGTATTCCTCTTGTCCAGATGGGTTAGGGCAGTGTGCAGTGTGGTTGAGATTGCATCGTCTGTGGACCTATTTGGGCGGTAAGCAAATTGGAGTGGGTCAAGGGTGTCAGGTAGGGTGGAGGTGATATGGTCCTTGACTAGTCTCTCAAAGCACTTCATGATGACGGATGTGAGTGCTACGGGGCGGTAGTCGTTTAGCTCAGTTACCTTAGCTTTCTTGGGAACAGGAACAATGGTGGCCCTCTTGAAGCATGTGGGAACAGCAGACTGGTATAGGGATTGATTGAATATGTCCGTAAACACACCGGCCTGCTGGTCTGCGCATGCTCTGAGGGCGCGGCTGGGGATGCCGTCTGGGCCTGCAGCCTTGCGAGGGTTAACACGTTTAAATGTCTTACTCACTTCGGCTGCAGTGAAGGAGAGACCGCATGTTTCCGTTGCAGGCCGTGTCAGTGGCACTGTATTGTCCTCAAAGCGGGCAAAAAAGTTATTTAGTCTGCCTGGGAGCAAGACATCCTGGTCCGTGACTGGGCTGGGTTTCTTCCTGTAGTCCGTGATTGACTGTAGACCCTGCCACATGCCTCTTGTGTCTGAGCCGTTGAATTGAGATTCTACTTTGTCTCTGTACTGGCGCTTAGCTTGTTTGATAGCCTTGCGGAGGGAATAGCTGCACTGTTTGTATTCAGTCATGTTACCAGACACCTTGCCCTGATTAAAAGCAGTGGTTCGTGCCTTCAGTTTCACACGAATGCTGCCATCAATCCACGGTTTCTGGTTAGGGAATGTTTTAATCGTTGCTATGGGAACGACATCTTCAACGCACGTTCTAATGAACTCGCACACCGTATCAGCGTATTCGTCAATGTTGTTGTCTGACGCAATACGAAACATCTCCCAGTCCACGTGATGGAAGCAGTCTTGGAGTGTGGAGTCAGCTTGGTCGGACCAGCGTTGGACAGACCTCAGCGTGGGAGCTTCTTGTTTTAGTTTCTGTCTGTAGGCAGGGATCAACAAAATGGAGTCGTGGTCAGCTTTTCCGAAAGGGGGCGGGGCAGGGCCTTATATGCGTCGCGGAAGTTAGAGTAACAATGATCCAGGGTCTTTCCACCCCTGGATTGCGCAATCGATATGCTGATAAAATTTAGGGAGTCTTGTTTTCAGATTAGCCTTGTTAAAATCCCCAGCTACAATGAATGCAGCCTCCGGATAAATCGTTTCCAGTTTGCAGAGAGTTAAATAAAGTTCGTTCAGAGCCATCGATGTGTCTGCTTGGGGGATATATACGGCTGTGATTATAATCGAAGAGAATTCTCTTGGTAGATAATGCGGTCTACATTTGATTGTGAGGAATTCTAAATCAGGTGAACAGAAGGATTTGAGTTCCTGTATGTTTCTTTCATCACACCATGTCACGTTGGCCATAAGGCATACGCCCCCGCCCGTCTTCTTACCAGAAAGATGTTTGTTTCTGTCGGCGCGATGCGTGGAGAAACCCGCTGGCTGCACCGCTTCGGGTTGCGTCTCTCCAGTTAGACTAGTGCAGCAGTATTAGACTAGACTAGTGCAGCAGTATTAGACGAGACTAGACTAGTGCAGCAGTATTAGACTAGACTAGACTAGTGCAGCAGTATTAGACTAGACTAGACTAGTGCAGCAGTATTAGACTAGACTAGACTAGTGCAGCAGTATTACACTAGACTAGACTAGTCAGCAGTACTAGACTAGACTAGTGCAGCAGTATTAGACTAGACTAGACTAGACTAGTGCAGCATTGTTAGACTAGACTAGTGCAGCAGTGTTAGACTAGACTAGATTAGTGCAGCAGTATTAGACTAGACTAGACTAGTGCAGCAGTGTTAGACTAGACTAGATTAGTGCAGCAGTATTAGACTAGACTAGACTTGACTAGTGCAGCAGTATTAGACGACTAGACTAGTGCAGCAGTATTAGACTAGACTAGATCAGTGGAGCAGTGTTAGACTGCTATATAGGGGGAATGAAAGTTACTCAAACAATTACATTGATGGAACCTACAATCCATCTGTAATATTATAGCTGATCTAGCCCCTAATGAAACACAAACACACCCCACAGAGCCCATGTACATTACAGCAACCCATTTAGACAAAACCAAACTAAAATAATTATTGAAAAATCAGAGCAAACTAAAACGCTATTTGTCCCTAAACAGAGAATCCATGAGGTCAGTAATCCAGGGTGGTGTCACAAGGTACAGAACGGCAGGCAGGCTCAGGCTCAGGGTCAGGGTCAGGCAGAATGGTCAAAACCTTGAAAGCTAGAGAACAGGGACTAGAGACAGACAGGAGCACAGGAAAAACACTGGTAGATGAAACAAAACGAACTGGCAACAGACAAACAGAGAACACAGGTATAAATACACAGGGGATAATGGGGGAAATGGGCGACACCTGGAGAGGGGTGAAGACAAGCACAAAGACAGGTGAAACATGGGGTGGGACATAAACAGAGAGTACACAGCAGCAGAATACCTGACCACTGTGACTGACCTAAATTTAAGGAAAGCTTTGACTATGTACAGACTTAGTGAGCATAGCTTTGCTATTGAGAAAGGCCGCCGTAGGCAGACCTGGCTCTCAAGAGAAGACAGGCTATGTGCACACTGCCCACAAAAATGAGGTGGAAACTGAGCTGCACTTCCTAACCTCCTGCCCAATGTATGACCATATTAGAGACACAAATTTCCCTCAGATTACACAGATCCACAAAGAATTCGACATCAAATCCAATTTTGATAAACTCCCATATCTACTGGTTGAAATACCACAGTGTGACATCACAGCAGCAATATTTGTGACCTGTTGCCACAAGGGCAACCAGTGAAGAACAAACACCATTGTAAATTCAAGCTATATTTATTTGTATTAATTTTCCTTTTTATACTTTACCTATTTGCACATCGTTACAGCGCTGTATACTATGACAGTTGAAATGTCTCTGTTCCTTAGAAACAGTTTGTGTACTGTTAATGTCTGATTGTTTATTTCACTTTTGTTTATTATCTATTTCATTTGCTTTGGCAATGTAAACGTATGTTTCCCATGCCAATGAAGCCCTTTGAATTGCATTGAGTGAGAGAGAGAGAGAGAGAGAGAGAGAGAGAGAGAGAGAGAGAGAGAGAGAGAGAGACACACACACACACAAAGACAGTGACATATAGATACACAGAGAGCAAAAGAGAGAGAACTAAGTGAAAGAAAAAGAATTTTTTTTTGCAGCATTGAAGATGATTGATAAGCACATACACACTACGGTCTCCCCCATCTCTCCAACAAGCCAGAGATACTGACTGTCACCAATCTGAACCTGACAACACCCCCTCTTTTCTGGGTCGTTAGGTCGTCATGCGACAAGCGGGGGTGGCAACCAAGCTGACGCTCTTATGACCTTTTCTGCTATCTAAGTGCCAGACGTATTGGAAGAAAATGTATTTTAGGATTACCAGATGTCCCGGAGTGCATCGTCTGTCTACATGGCAACCGGCTCCTCTCCAATGTTCTGTGGTATATACACTGAGTATACACAATATTAAGAACACCTGCTCTTCATGACATAGAGAGAGAGAGAATTAAAAATTCAAAAAAAGAGCAATTAAGTTTTGGAAACATCTAAAATACAGTATACAGATGTTTCCGGAGTGCATCACCTGTCTACATGGCAACTGGCTCCTCTCCAATCATTACCAAGCCCTGCAATGCCAAGAGTTGAGTAAAGAAACAAGTCCCCTCATCCAGCTGGTCCTGGGGCTGAGTTCACAAACCTGTTCTACTAACACACTGAAGCCTCAGGACCAGAACATCCAATCAATCAGGATAAAACACATTACAACACAGTCAAAACAAAACTTCATTGCTTATTGGGAAACACAAACACAAGAACAAAGCAAAATGCAGTGGTATCTGGCCCTAAATGGACAGTACACTGTGGTTAACTATTTGACCATGGTTACCATCAAAAACTTAGAAAAACCTTGACAAAGTACAGGCTCAGTGAGCACAGCCATGCCATTGAGAAGGGTAGACACAGGAAAACCTGGCTCCCTGTAGAGGAAAGGCTGTGCAACCACTGCACCACAGCAGAACCTGAGACAGAGCTGCATTTCCTGACAAAATGTAAAAAATATAAAGCAAATAGAGTGTCATTTCCCCAAATTTCAAACCCTCATTCAAGGTTAACTCTCACAAACATTATAACTCTCACTCTCAACACACACGCACACGCACAATTATATCTCGCTCGCTCTCAACACACAGACACACTATAATATAAGTGCACTTTGTGATTTTCTTCTTCGCTGTCTCTGGCTGTGGAGGTGGCTGTGGAGGAGGAGCCTTTCACTCTCTCTGCTGGCGCTGTTTGAATCCATCTAACAATGATTTATCCTAATCTGAGGTCTTAGTGAAAAACAGATTCATCTTTCCTTCCAAGCCCTTCTTCGTGCTGTGCTCCTCCCTGAATCTTAATGAAGTCTCTTGGGGTTACGGTTGGAGTAGTGTACTTGCCTTGGGTGTCAGGCGACCAGGTTCCAGCCCTCTCTCGGTTGTATACCTTCCCTTCGCATGCAGGATAGTCTCTGCAACACTGGTGAGTCAATCTAAGTAACATAATAAAACAATCCCCGTCAAAATACATCCATTTAAACTAGGGATATCTGGGGGTTTTTGCAATGGATGCGCATCAATTCACCTCATCAGTCGATGTTGCACTTCTGCATCTGCGGGGAAAGGTGGCAGCGCTAGAGAGGTGTTTGTCAGACCATGGGACATCCCATCTGAGGTCAAAGGTGACAGGACTAGAGAGGTGTTTGTCAGACCATGGGACATCCCATCTGAGGTCAAAGGTGACAGGACTAGAGAGGTGTTTGTCAGACCATGGGACATCCCCAAAACCGGTCTTCTAAAGAAGATATCTGTAGCGTCCGAACGGTTTGACCTACAAACTATTATGACCACTTTATGGAAAGGGGAGATTCTGACGAACAAGATGGTGTCCGTTTTGCTATACGAACCCCACCAGTGTCACAGGACTCGTCCGCAGGTAACCAGAAACTATAAAAAAAAGAAATGGATGTATGAAGGTAGCGTTGTGCCTAACCATTATCCATAGTATGACCCCCCCCTTAAACGTTTACGAATTTACAGTTCCTGCTATATACACCACATTAACAGTCTCTTTTAAATACATTGCAGACTCTGCTATTGTTAGGATAATTTTGTTATCAATGTTCATCAACTTCAATTAATCTACTCAGTCTGCAACCCAGAGTTTGCAAGATTCTGGTTGAATGAAGCAAACAAGAGTCCCAGTTTACAAACATCTAAGTGTTTATTCACGAGAATGTTCTGAAGTCCATTATACAAAGACATCCATTTCATAGCTGCACACATAAATATGTATTTTCCACCATAATTTGCAAATAAATTCATAAAAAATCCTACAATGTGATTTTCTGGATTTTTTTTTCTCATTTTGTCTGTCTATGATGAAAATTACAGGCCTCTCTCATCTTTTTAAGTGGGAGAACTTGCCCGCCTTTTCCTGTAGTCCATGACAGCTCCTTTGTCATGTTCACATTGAGGGAGCAGTTCACTGACCTTCTCCATATAGGCTGTCCCATCGTTGTCGGTGATCA
This sequence comes from Oncorhynchus tshawytscha, assembly GCF_018296145.1. Lineage (NCBI taxonomy): Eukaryota > Metazoa > Chordata > Actinopteri > Salmoniformes > Salmonidae > Oncorhynchus > Oncorhynchus tshawytscha. The sequence continues at coordinate 84,662,730 of NC_056444.1, read as the reverse complement.
GGTCTTCCACTGTTGTGTCGTCAGCAAACGTAACTTAATGATGGTGTTGGAGTCGTGTTTGGCCACGCAGTTGTGGGTGAACAGGGAGTACAGGAGGGGACTAAGTACACACCCCTGAGGGGCCCCAGTGTTGAGGATCAGCGTGGCAGACATGTTGTTGCCTACCCTTACCACCTGGGGGCAGCCCGTCAGGAAGTCCAGGATCCAGTTGCAGAGGGAAGTGTTTAGTCCCAGGGTCCTTAGCTTAGTGATGAGCTTCGTGGGCACTATGGTGTGGAACGCTGAGCTGTAGTCAATGAACAGCATTCTCACATACAATGGCTTGCGAAAGTATTCACCCCCCTTGGCATTTTTTCCTATTTTGTTGCCTTACAACCTGGAAATAAAATAGATTTTTGGGTGGTTTGTATCATTTAATTTAAACAACATGCCTACCACTTCGAAGATGCTAAATATTTATTATTGTGAAACAAACAAGAAATAAGACAAAAAAAATAAACTTGAGCGTGCGTAACTATTCACCCCCAAAAGTCAATACTTTGTAGAGCCACCTTTTGTAGCAATTACAGCTGCAAGTCTCTAGAATGTATGTCTCTATAAGCTTGGCACATCTAGCCACTGGGATCTTTTCCCATTCTTCAAGGCAAAACTGTTCCAGCTCCTTCAAGTTGTATGGGTTCTGCTGGTGTGCAGCTATCTTCAAGTCATACCACAGATTTTCTCAATTGGATTGAGGTCTGGGCTTTGACTAGGCCAATCCAAGACATTTAAATGTTTCCCCTAAACCACTCAAGTGATGCTTTAGCAGTATGCTTAGGGCCATTGTCCTTCTGGAAGATGAACCTACATCCCAGTCTCAAATCTCTGGAAGACCGAAACAGGTTTCCCTCAAGAATATCCCTGAATAAGCGCCATCCATCATTCCTTCAAATCTGATCAGTTTCCCAGTCCCTGTCGATGAAAAACATCCCCACAGCATGATGCTTCCACCACCATGCTTCACTGTGGGGATGGTTTTCACGGGGTGATGAGAGTGTTTTCCTTGATGGCCAAAAAGCTCAATTTTAGTCTCATCTGACCAGAGTACCTTCTTCGATATGTTTGTGGAGTCTCCCACATGCCTTTTGGCGAACACCAAAGTGTTTTCTTATTATTTTCTTTACGTATTGGCTTTTTTCTGGCCACTCTTCCATAAAGCCCAGCTCTGTGGAGTGTATGGCTTATGGTGGTCCTATGGACAGATACTCCAATCTCCGCTGTGTAGCTTTGCAGCTCCTTTAGGGTTATCTTTTGGTCTCTTTGTTGCCTCTGATTAATGCTTTCCTTGCCTGGTCTGTGAGTTTTGGTAGGTGGCCCTCTCTTGGCAGGTTTGTTGTGGTGCCATATTCTTTCCATTTTATAATAATTTGATTTAATGGTGCTCCGTGGGATGTTCAAAGTTTCTAATATTTTTTTATAACCCAATCCTGATCTGTACTTCTTCACAACTTTGTCCCTGACCTGTTTGGAGCGCTCCTTGGTCTTCATGGTGCCACTTGCTTGGTGGTGCCCCTTGCTTAATGGTGTTGTGAATGTTGACCTGTTTCAAGGTCTTGCTACCGAGAGCGTTATCACACAGTCATCCAGAACAGCTGGTGCTCTCATGCATGCTTCAATGTTGCTTGCCTCTAAACGAGCATAAAAGGCATTTAGCTTGTGTGGTAGGCTCGCGTCACTGGGAAGCTTGCGACTGGGTTGCCCTTTGTAGTTCGTAATAGTTTCAAGCCCTGCCACATCGGACGTGCGTCAGAGCCGGTGTAGTAGGATTCAATCTTAATCCTATATTGACGCTTTGCTTGTTTGATGGTTCGTCTGAGGATACAGCGGGATCTCTTATAGGCATCCGGATTAGTGACCCGCTACTTGAAAGTGGACGCCCTAGCGTTTAGCTTGATGCGGATGTTGTCTGGTTGAGATATGTATGTACAATTACTGTGGGGACGACGTCTTCGATGCAGTTAATGATGAAGCCAATGACTGAGGTGGTATACTCCTCAATGCCATTGGATGAATCCCGGAACATAATCCAGTCTGTGCAAAACAGTCCTGTAGCGTAGCATCCGCATCATATGACCACCTCCGTATTGAGCGAGTCACTGGTACTTCCTGCTTTAGTTTTTGCCTGTAAGGAGGAATCGGGAGGATAGAATTATGGTCAGATTTGCCAAATGGAGGGTGGGGGAGAGCTTTGTATGCATCTCGATGTGTGTGTCTGTCTGTGTGTGTGTGTGTGTGCCTTGCATGCTCACGTTATCCAAGTTACCAAGTTCTATTTGTTTTTGCTCTGATATATTGCAGTTTTGCTAAATTCAACTTGTCAATATTACATTGTCATAATATATTTATATGGAGATTAAAGCCTGATGAGGACAGCCTAGCTGTTAAAACGTTTAATAAATGATTGGATCGGCTCGTTCTTGTCTTGTCTTTAATGTATTGATAACATGATTAGTAGTCTGATAGAAAACATTGGCTTCAATACAATTTTAATAGCACCCCACTTAGTGCGTTACATTTCACTAGGGCCCATAGTGAAAATGGTGTCCTTTAGGAAGCAACCTGGTATCTGAAGACAATACAGAGCTCATACTGACTCTCAAAGTCACTTTCCTTCTGATCTCTTTGTTATGCACAGATTATGTTTTGGTGTTCCTTTTCCACGTCTCATCCGGTCATTTATAATACATTAAAGTTGCAATAAGTAACTTTTTGGATGAGCTGACCAAATTCACATAGAAATGTGAGTTATAGATCTGTTATTCTCATTGAATGCAAGTCTAAGAAGCGATATTTTTGTTCTAATTTTCTATGTTCTTATATTTCTAATGTTCTCGTTCTTAAAGGGAAATTTCGAAAATGTGTTTCAACTTCATATTCATCATCTCCAGTACCAGCCCAACATATGTGAAAACGCCTCGTTTCTACGTTTTGTGGTAAAAGAATAAGGAAGGAGGATAAAGTGTTTCCTATGACATCATCGGTGTGCATCCTGTGATTTTTACCAATATATGAGTAGGCATTTTCGACTAATTTCCTACTAATTGGTTGATGATATAATTGGAAACATTTTCTCGTCCTCTATATTTTTTCAAAAACATAGAAACGCGTTGTTGTCTACGCTACTGGAGATGATGAATATGACGTTGAAACATTTAGAAGTTTTGTTTTTTGCGTCTTTTTTCTTTCGGTTTTGTTTCAAAACATCTGAAAATATAACATTTTTTGGGGTGGGGGAGGTTATGGAAAATATATTTCACAGCGGTTTGGATGGAACAAGGACACTCTAAACTCTCTAAGCTAAACTATACATCCTTGCAACCAGGAAATGACAGAGTGTTTTTCTGCATGGTGCAGCTTTAAGGACAAGAGGAAGGCATACACCTCTCGCTGTTCTCACCCTCCACCGCCACAGAGGTCACAACGGCAACACCACGTATTGGTTACCAAGGGAAACGTAGCGATATGTATGCTTGGGTGACCAAGTGTTAGCGTAGGGGGCGGGCATATTTGAGGTTGTGATTATCATCTAGAAAGGGCAGAGATAAATATTCGTTGCTGTGTGGTTAAAAGGCATTGGAACAGTCATCATAAGAAGCAGCAAGAGATTTACTTCATCTGAGGATTTATGCCGATAGATTAACAAAGCAAGTATTTTGCCATTTTATGTGTCAGCTGAAAAGGAGCTGATGTGATGATTGCCACAGGCCTTGGATACATTCCTCTGTACAACAGAAAGTCAGATATTTCACCACTAGTCTTCACCTGTGCTTACGGTACATTCAACAATCTTTCTCGGCTTGCATGCCATTGACACTAAAATCGAATGATTATCTTGGTGTATACAGGACCCAAGTCAACGTTTTATCCCCCACGTCCAGTGTCCCTGGTCTATAGAAGGGTGTGTGTCCCAAAAGGCAGAGCAGAAGGAGTACACTACATTGCATTTGGAAAGTATTCTGACGCCTTGACTTTTTCCACATGTTGTTACATTTACAGCCTTATTCGAAAATGTATTAAATAAAACATTTCCCTCATCAATCTACCCACAATACCCCATAATGACATCACAGTACCCCATAATGACATCACAATACCACATAATGACATCACAGTATCCCATAATGACATCACAGTACCCCATAATGACATCACAATACCCCATTATGACATCACAATACCCCATAATGACAAAGCGAGAACAAGGGTTTTTTTATTTTAAAAAATGCATAAAAAACCCCCCTACCTTATTTACATAAAAAAACACATAAATACCTTATTTACACAAGTATTCAGACCCTCTGCTTTGAGACGCGAAATTGAGCTCAGGTGCATCCTGTTTCCAGTGATCATCCTTGAGATGTTTCGACAACTTTATTGGAGTTCACCTGTGGTAAATTCAATTGATTGGACATGATTTGGAAAGGCACACACCTGTATATCAAATCAAATCAAATCAAATTTTATTTGTCACATACACATGGTTAGCAGATGTTAATGCGAGTGTAGCGAAATGCTTGTGCTTCTAGTTCCGACAATGCAGTAATAACGAGCAAGTAATCTAACTAACAATTCCAAAAAAACTACTGTCTTATACACAGTGTAAGGGGATAAAGAATATGTACATAAGGATATATGAATGAGTGATGGTACAGAGCAGCATAGGCAAGATACAGTAGATGATATCGAGTACAGTATATACATATGAGATAAGTATGTAAACCAAGTGGCATAGTTAAAGTGGCTAGTGATACATGTATTACATAAGGATGCAGTCGATGATATAGAGTACAGTATCAACGTATGCATATGAGAAGAACAATGTAGGGTAAGTAACATTATATAAGGTAGCATTGTTTAAAGTGGCTAGTGATATATTTACATCATTTCCCATCAATTCCCATGATTAAAGTGGCTGGAGTAGAGTCAGTGTCATTGACAGTGTGTTGGCAGTAGCCACTCAATGTTAGTGGTGGCTGTTTAACAGTCTGATGGCCTTGAGATAGAAGCTGTTTTTCAGTCTCTCGGTCCCAGCTTTGATGCACCTGTACTGACCTCGCCTTCTGGATGACAGCGGGGTGAACAGGCAGTGGCTCGGGTGGTTGATGTCCTTGATGATCTTTATGGCCTTCCTGTAGCATCGGGTGGTGTAGGTGTCCTGGAGGGCAGGTAGTTTGCCCCCGGTGATGCGTTGTGCAGACCTCACTACCCTCTGGAGAGCCTTACGGTTGAGGGCGGTGCAGTTGCCATACCAGGCGGTGATACAGCCCGCCAGGATGCTCTCGATTGTGCATCTGTAGAAGTTTGTGAGTGCTTTTGGTGACAAGCCGAATTTCTTCAGCCTCCTGAGGTTGAAGAGGCGCTGCTGCGCCTTCCTCACGATGCTGTCTGTGTGAGTGGACCAATTCAGTTTGTCTGTGATGTGTATGCCGAGGAACTTAAAACTTGCTACCCTTTCCACTACTGTTCCATCGATGTGGATGGGGGGGTGTTCCCTCTGCTGTTTCCTGAAGTCCACAATCATCTCCTTAGTTTTGTTGACGTTGAGTGTGAGGTTATTTTCCTGACACCACACTCCGAGGGCCCTCACCTCCTCCCTGTAGGCCGTCTCGTCGTTGTTGGTAATCAAGCCTACCACTGTTGTGTCGTCCGCAAACTTGATGATTGAGTTGGAGGCGTGCATGGCCACGCAGTCGTGGGTGAACAGGGAGTACAGGAGAGGGCTCAGAACGCACCCTTGTGGGGCCCCCGTGTTGAGGATCAGCGGGGAGGAGATGTTGTTGCCTACCCTCACCACCTGGGGGCGGCCCGTCAGGAAGTCCAGTACCCAGTTGCACAGGGCGGGGTCGAGACCCAGGGTCTCGAGCTTGATGACGAGCTTGGAGGGTACTATGGTGTTGAATGCCGAGCTGTAGTCGATGAACAGCATTCTCACATAGGTATTCCTCTTGTCCAGATGGGTTAGGGCAGTGTGCAGTGTGGTTGAGATTGCATCGTCTGTGGACCTATTTGGGCGGTAAGCAAATTGGAGTGGGTCAAGGGTGTCAGGTAGGGTGGAGATGATATGGTCCTTGACTAGTCTCTCAAAGCACTTCATGATGACGGATGTGAGTGCTACGGGGCGGTAGTCATTTAGCTCAGTTACCTTAGCTTTCTTGGGAACAGGAACAATGGTGGCCCTCTTGAAGCATGTGGGAACAGCAGACTGGTATAGGGATTGATTGAATATGTCCGTAAACACACCGGCCAGCTGGTCTGCGCATGCTCTGAGGGCGCGGCTGGGGATGCCGTCTGGGCCTGCAGCCTTGCGAGGGTTAACACGTTTAAATGTCTTACTCACTTCGGCTGCAGTGAAGGAGAGACCGCATGTTTCTGTTGCAGGCCGTGTCAGTGGCACTGTATTGTCCTCAAAGCGGGCAAAAAAGTTATTTAGTCTGCCTGGGAGCAAGACATCCTGGTCCGTGACTGGGCTGGGTTTCTTCCTGTAGTCCGTGATTGACTGTAGACCCTGCCACATGCCTCTTGTGTCTGAGCCGTTGAATTGAGATTCTACTTTGTCTCTGTACTGGCGCTTAGCTTGTTTGATAGCCTTGCGGAGGGAATAGCTGCACTGTTTGTATTCAGTCATGTTACCAGACACCTTGCCCTGATTAAAAGCAGTGGTTCGTGCCTTCAGTTTCACACGAATGCTGCCATCAATCCACGGTTTCTGGTTAGGGAATGTTTTAATCGTTGCTATGGGAACGACATCTTCAACGCACGTTCTAATGAACTCGCACACCGAATCAGCGTATTCGTCAATGTTGTTGTCTGACGAATGGATCTCCCAGTCCACGTGATGGAAGCAGTCTTGGAGTGTGGATTCAGCTTGGTCGGACCAGCGTTGGACAGACCTCAGCGTGGGAGCTTCTTGTTTTAGTTTCTGTCTGTAGGCAGGGATCAACAAAATGGAGTCGTGGTCAGCTTTTCCGAAAGGGGGCGGGGCAGGGCCTTATATGCGTCGCGGAAGTTAGAGTAACAATGATCCAGGGTCTTTCCACCCCTGGTTGCGCAATCGATATGCTGATAAAATTTAGGGAGTCTTGTTTTCAGATTAGCCTTGTTAAAATCCCCAGCTACAATGAATGCAGCCTCCGGATAAATCGTTTCCAGTTTGCAGAGAGTTAAATAAAGTTCGTTCAGAGCCATCGATGTGTCTTTTTGGGGGGGGATATATACGGCTGTGATTATAATCGAAGAGAATTCTCTTGGTAGATAATGCATTTGATTGTGAGGAATTCTAAATCAGGTGAACAGAAGGATTTGAGTTCCTGTATGTTTCTTTCATCACACCATGTCACGTTAGTCATAAGGCATACGCCCCCGCCCGTCTTCTTACCAGAAAGATGTTTGTTTCTGTCTGCGCGATGCGTGGAGAAACCAGCTGGCTGCACCGCTTCGGATTGCGTCTCTCCAGTTAGCCATGTTTCCGTGAAGCAGAGAACGTTACAGTCTCTGATGTCCCTCTGGAATGCTACCCTTGCTCGGATTTCATCAACCTTGTTGTCAAGAGACTGGACATTGGCAAGAAGAATGCTAGGGAGTGGTGCACGATGTGCCCGTCTCCGGAGTCTGACCAGAAGACCGCTGTTTCCCTCTTTTTCTGAGTCGTTTTTTTTTTTGGTCGCTGCATGTGATCCACTCGGTTACACTGGTTGTAAGGCAGAACACAGGATCCGCATCGCGAAAAACATATTCTTGGTCGTACTGATGGTGAGTTGACGCTGGTCTTATATTCAGTAGTTCTTCTCGGCTGTATGTAATGAAACCTAAGATGACCTGGGGTACTAGTGTAAGAAATAACACGTAAAAAAACAAAAAACTGCATAGTTTCCTAGGAACGCGAAGCGAGGCGGCCATCTCTGTCGGCGCCGGAAGTGTTATATAAGGTCCCACAGTTGGCAGTGCATGTCAGAGCAAAAATGAAGCCATGAGGTTGAAGGAATTGTCCAGAGAGTACAGAGATATCCTTGATGAAAACCTGCTCCAGAGGGGTTTTCCAAGACAACGCAGGTGTGGCTTCTGGACAAGTCTCAGATTGTCCTTGAGTGGCCCAGCCAGAAGCCGGACTTGAACCCGATAAAACATCTCTGGAAAGACCTGAAAAACGCTCCACATTCAACCTGACAGAGCTTGAGAGGATCTGCAGAGAAGAATGGGATAAACTCCCCAAATACAGGTGTGCCCAGCTTGTAGCGTCATACCCAAGAAGACTTGATGCTGTTATCGCTGCCAAAGGTGCTTCAACAATGTACTGAGTAAATGGTCTGAATACTTATTTAAATGTTATATGTCTGTTTTTCATTTTTAATAAATGAGCAAAAATGTCTAAAAACCTGTTTGAACTTTGTCATTATGGGGTATTCTTTGTAGAGTGATGAAGGGCAAAAAAATAATTTTAGCAATTTTAGAATAAGGCTGTAACGTAAATAAATTAGGAAGAATTCAAGGGGTCTTAATACTTTCTGAAGGCACTGTAGAGAGAGAGAGAGAGAGAAAGAGAGGTAGCCATCTTGGTAAATGAGAGCGAAAGAGAGGCAGCCATCTTGGTAAATGAGAGAGAAAGAGAGGCAGCCTTTCTGGTAATTGAGGACACAGGAAGAGAGGCAGCCATTCTGGTAATTGAGGAGACAGGAAGAGAGGCAGCCATCCTGGTAATTGAGGAGACAGGAAGAGAGGCAGCCATCCTGGTAATTGAGGAGACAGAAAGAGAGGCAGCCATCCTGGTAAATGGATAGAGGATGTGTGGATGGAGTTGATGGAGTTGATGGATGGTTGGCTGGCTGGCTGGCTGGCTGGCTGGCTGGATGGATGGATGGAGTGGATGGATGGATGTAGTGGCTGGCTGGCTGGCTGGCTGGCTGGCTGGCTGGCTGGCTGGATGGAGTGGATGGATGGATGGAATGAATGTAGTGGATGTAATGGATGGATGGATGGATGGATGTAGTGGATGTAATGGATGGATGGATGTAGTGGATGGATGGATGGATGTATGGAGTGGATGGATGGATGGATGGATGGATGGAGTGGATGGATGGATGGATGGATGGATGGATGGATGTAGTGGATGGAATGGATGGATGGATGTAGTGGATGGATGGATGGATGTAGTGGATGATGTAGTGGATGGATGTGGTGGATGGATGGATGGATGTAGTGGATGGATGTGGTGGATGGATGGATGGATGGATGTAGTGGATGGATGGATGTAGTGGATGGATGTAGTGGATGGATGTGGTGGATGGATGGATGGATGTAGTGGATGGATGTG
>NC_056444.1:84618384-84648384 GCF_018296145.1 Oncorhynchus tshawytscha | reverse complement strand
CATAAAATATATGCAGCCTACTCGATCACCACTTTTAATAGCTAATGTGTACAGGCCTACTGGGCCGTACACAGTGTTCCTTTTAATGGACCTAGTAGTCGTGGCAGATAATATTCATATTTTTGACCCACTCCAAAAGGCATTCGGAGCCATCATCGTTTTGTCCAACATGTCTCGTGACCTACACATTGCCACAATCACACCCTGGATCTAGTTTTGCCCCATGGAATAGATAGTGTAGATCCAAATGTTTTTCTTCAGAGATACCTAGATGCCCTTCCAGACAGGATGTTATGGTACAACAAACAGTTAACCACCTAACCGAGGATCTAAACTTAAAGTTAAGTAATACCCTAGATGCAGTCATAGCACTTAAAACTAACAAAATATGTCACAAGAAACTATCTCCCTGGAAATACCCGAGCCCTGAAGCAAGATTCCAGAAAACTGGACCCGAAATGGTCTCTACCAGCTTTTTTTGTGCTTTTTTTTGATAAAGTCGCAAAGCTAACTAAAAAGTAACATTCCCCAAGTGAGGCCTTCACTTCAGCAGTGATTGATTCATGAACTTCTATGACGAAAAGATCATGATCATTAGAAAACAAATTACGGACTCATCTTTGAATATGCATATCTCTCCTAACTCAGTTTTCCTGAGGATACAAAGAACTGCCAGAACCTCGGATCAATGGAGACACAATTTTTTTTAAATCATGCATCTCTTGAAACATTCACAAAAAATAGTAATGGACTCTAAACCTTCCAGCTGTATGCTGGACCCTATTTGTATTTGTATTTATCTTCATTATGGATCCACATTAGTTCCTGCCAAGACGGCAGCTCCTCTTCCTGGGGTTTATTATGGATTATGGATCCCCATTAGTTCCTGCCAAGACGGCAGCTCCTCTTCCTGGGGTTTATTATGGATTATGGATCACCATTAGTTCCTGCCAAGGCAGCAGCTCCTCTTCCTGGGGTTTATTATGTATCTGCATTAGTTCCTGCCAAGACGGCAGCTCCTCTTCCTGGGGTTTATAATGGATCCCCATTAGTTCCTGTCAAGGCAGCAGCTACTCTTCATGGGGTTTATTATGGATCCCCATTAGTTCCTGCCAACGCAGCTTCTAATCTTCCTGGGGTCCAGCAAAATTCAGACAGTTATACAATTGGAAAAACATTACAATACATTCATAACAGAATTCACAACACACTAAGTGTGTGCCCTCAGGCCCCTACTCCCAATTCCAACTAAACTACTGAAAGAGCTTGGCCCTTCTATGTTGAACATAATACACGTCACCCTATTCTCTGGATGTGTACCAAACGCAGTAGTAAAGCCTCTCCTGAAAAAAGGCAAACTGTGACTCTATCGGCCTATATCTAATCTCACATTCCTCTCAAACATTGTCTAAAAAGCTGTTCCCAGCAACTTACTGCCTTTTTTCAAATCCAAATTTTACTGCTTGCATCAGTTACCTGATGTGGAATAGAGTTCTATGTAGTCATGGCTCTATGTCGTACTGTGCACCTCCCATAGTCTGTTCTGGACTTGGGGACTGTGAAGACACCTCTGGTGGGGTATGCATGGTGTCCGAACTGTGGGCCAGTAACTTAAACAGACAGCTCGGTGCATTCAACATGTCAATAACTCTCACAAATACAAGTAGTGATGAAGGCAATCTCTCCTCTAGTTTGAGCCAAGAGAGATTGACATGCATATTATTAATGTTAGCTCTCTGTGTGCATCTAAGGGCCCGCAGTGCTGCCCTGTTCTGAGCAAATCTTTGTGGCACCTGACCACAAATCTGAACAGTAGTCCAGGTGCAAAACTAGGGCCTGTAGGACCTGCCTTGGTGATAGTGCTGTTAAAAAGGCAGAGCAACACTTTATTATGGACAGACTTCTCCCCATCTTAGCTACTGTTGTATCAATATGTTTTGACCATGACAGTTTACAATCCAGGGTTACTCCAAGCAGTTAAGTCACATCAACTTCCTCAATTTCCACATTATTTATTACAATTTTTAGTTGAGGTTGAGGGTTTAGTAAATTATTTGTATCAAATATAAATGCTTTAGGTTTTTGAAATATTTAGGACAAACGTATTCTTTGCCACCCATTCTGAAACTAACTGCAGCTCTTTGTTAAATGTTGCAGTCATTTTAGTCGCTGTAGTAGCTGAAGTGTATAGTTTTGAGCCATATGCATACATAGACACACTGGCTTTACTCAAAGGCAGTGACATGTCTTTAGTAAAGTTTGAAAAAAAGTAAGGGGCCTAGACAGCTGCCCTGGGGAATTCCTGATTCTACCTGGATTATTTTGGAAAGGCTTCCATTAAAGAACACCCTCTATGTTCTGTTAGACAAGTAACTCTTTATCCACAGTACAGCAGGGAGTGTAAAGCCATAACACATCAGTTTTTCCAGCAGCAGATTATAATCAATCATGTCAAAGCTGCACTGAAGTCTGACCAAACAGCCCCCATTAACCCCCATTAATTTCTCTCAGCCAATCATCAGTCATTTGCGTAAGTGCTTTGCTTTTTAAATTGCCTTCCTTATAAGTGTATTGAAAGTCTGTTGTCAAATTTGTTTACTATAAAATAGCTTTGTATCTGACAAACACAGTTTCCCCAAAAAATGGACTACGGTTTGGAAACAGGCTGATTGGTTGGCTATTTGAGCAGGTAAAGGGGGCTTTACTATTCTTAAGTAGAGGAATTAATGTTGCTTTCTTCCAGGCCTGAGGGTACACACTTTCTAGTAGGCTTAAATTGAAGATATGGCAAATAGGAGAAGCAAAATGTGCAGCTATCATCCTCAGTCATTTTCCATCCAAGTTGTCAGACTCCGGTGGCTTGTCATTGTTGATAGACAACTATTATTTTTTTCACCTCTTCCACACTAACTTTACGGAATACAATGCTTGTATTTGATAATTTGTCAGGTATACTTTGATGTTTAGTGTCAGCGTTAGTTGCTGGCATGTCATGCCTAAATTTGCTAATCTTGCCAATGAAAAACTCAATAAAGTAGTTGGCAATATAAGTGGGTTTTCTGATGAATGAGCCATCTGATTCAATATATGATGATGTTTGCATTTTTGGCTAAAAAGTAATCTAAGGTGCTCTAAAGCTTTTTACTATCATTCTTTATGTAATTTATCTTTGTGTCATAATGTAGTTTGCCAATTGGTTGTGCAGCCAGACTTATTTGTCATTCCTTTTTCCCTCTCAACCGTAAAATGTTTAAATTCTTCATAAATCCATGGGGATTTCATAGTTTTTGCAGTCATTTTCTTAATTGGTGCATGCTTATTAGTAACTGGGCTAAGCAATTTCATAAATGTGTCAATTGCAGCGTCTGGCTGCTCCTCATTACACACCACAGACCTTCAAATATTCTTTACATCAATAACATAGGAATCACTACAAAACGTATCTCTTATCTTGTTATGGACTAGGTCCCTGTGGCGGGATCAAATCAACGGAAATTTTAGAGCCACCTATAGTTTTCGATAAAACTCAAACTTTCATTAAAACACACATACAAGGTAGTGAATTAAAGCTACACTCATTGTGAATCTAGCCACCAAGTCAGATTTGTAAAATGCTTTTCGGCGAAAGCATGAGAAGCTATTATCTGATAGCATGCACCCCCAGAATACCAGACCGTCAACAAAACAACAGATTTTGCGGTAGCCGGCGCTACCCAAAACGCAGAAATAAAATATAAAACATTCATTACCTTTGACGAGCTTCTTTCTTGGCACTCCTATATGCCACATAAACATCACAATTGGGTATTTTTCCCGATTAAATCCGTCATTGTATACCCAAAATGTGATTTGCTGAAGACCGGTCTGATCCAGAAAAATGCCCCTTTACAAGACGCAACGTAACTTTTTAAAATTACAAAAGTTGCCTATAAACTTTTACAAATCACTTCAAACTACTTATCTAAACCAACTTTAAGTATTAATAAACGTTAATAATCTATCAAATTGATCACGGGGCGATCTGTATTCGATAGCAGCAAGTCTTGAAATCATACTCCATGTTTTCACTTTCATAACATCCTGTGGTGAGCCCCAAGAAAGGAAGTGCCTATACGTCACCAAACCAAGGATAAAGCAGCCCCAAATTGCCAACACTTGCGACATCGTGTGGAAGCTGTAGGCGTTTACAGGGGATCCCCATGTCATTTCTTCAGCCTTAGACAATACATTGACTGGCGGATGAATATTATTTTTGTGTTTTTGGTTTTTCGAAGGATTTTGACTCCTAAACACGTTCTGTTATAGCCACAGACACGATTTAACCAGTTTTAGAGACTTCAGAGTGTTTTCTATACACACACACTTATCATATGCATATACTATGTTCCTGGCATGAGTAGCAGGATGCTGAAATGTTGCGCGATTTTTAACAAAAAGCTGCGAAAATTCGCAGCCTCCTTAACACTATATACGATCCAGATTTTGTAACTTTGGTTTTCCTAGATATGGCTACTATATTCTTATCACTACATCCAATGGATTTGGATACTGCTTCCAAGCTAATTTCTGCAGCATTAGTAAAGATGTGATCAATTCATGTTGATGATTTCATTCCTGTGCTGTTTGTAACTACCCTGTTAGGTTGACTGATAACCTAAACCAGGTTGCAGGTACTAGTTATAGTTTGAAGCTTTCTCTTGAGTGGGCAACCTGATGAAAGCCAGTCAATATTTAAATCAACCAGAAGATCAACCTCTCTATTGATATCACATACTGGATGGATGGTAGCGGGGTGAACAGGCCTTGGCTTGGGTGGTTGATGTCCTTGATATTCTTTTTGGCCTTCCTGTGACATCGGCTGCTGTAGGTATCCTGGAGGGCAGACAGGGTGCCCCCAGTTATGCGTTGTTCAGGCCGCACAACCCTCTGGAGAGCTCTGGGGTTGCAGGCAGTGCAGTTGCGTACCAGGCGGTCATACAATCCTAAAGGATGCTCCCAATTATGCATCTGTAAAAGTTTGTGGGGGTCTTAGGGGCCAAGCCAAATTTCTTCAGCCTCCTGACCATTTCAGATTGTCGGTGATGTGGACACCAAGGAAGTGGATGCTTTTCACCTTCTCGACTATGGTCCTGTCAATGTGGATAGGGGCATGCACTCTCTGCTGTTTCCTGAAGTCCACGATCAGCTTCTTCATTTTGTTGACATTGAGGGAGATGTTATTTTCCTGGCACCACTCTGACAGGACACTCACCTCCTCCCTGTAGCCTGTCTCATCATTGTTGGTGAAATCAGGCCTACAACTGTTGTGTCGTCTGAAAACCTGATGATTGGGTTATAGACATGCTTGGCTATGCAGTCATGGTTGAACAGGGAGTACATGAGGGGGCTGAGCACGCACCCTTGTGGGGCCCCTTTGTTGAGTATCAGCCAAGTGGAGGAGTTGTTTCCTACATTCACCACCAGGGGGCGGCCCTGATTTTTCATGTCTGGTTTTCCCTTTGTAATCTGTGATTGTCTGTAGACCCTGCCACATACGTCTTCTGTCTGAGCCGTTGAATTGCGACTCCACTTTGTCTCTATACTGACATTTTGCCTGTTTGATTGCCTTACGCAGGGGATAACCAAACGGTTTGTTTTCAACCATATTCCCAGTCATCTCACCAGTTAATTGCTGTGGTTCGCGCTTTCATTATAAAAAAAAAACGCTGTTTTTCTCCCCAATTTGGTGGTATCCAATTGTTAGTAGTTACTATCTTGTCAAATCGCTACAACTCCCGTAGGGGCTCGGGAGAGACGAAGGTCGAAAGCCATGCGTCCTCCGAAACACAACCCTACCAAGCCGCACTGCTTCTTAACACAGCGCGCATCCAACCCGGAAGCCAGCCGCACCAATGTGTCGGAGGAAACACCGTGCACCTGGCGAATTGGTTAGCGTACACTGCGCCCGGCCCGCCACAGGAGTCGCTAGTGCGCGATGAGACAAGGACACCCCTGCCGGCCAAACCCACCCTAACCCGGACAACACTAGGCCAATTGTTAGAGTAACAGTGGTTGAGTGTTTTAGCAGCGTGAGTACTGCAGTCAATGTGTTGATAGAACTTCGGTTGTGTTTTCCTCAAATTTGCTTTGTTCAAATCCCCAGCTACAATTAATGCAGCTTCAGGATATCTGGTTTCCAGTTTTCATAAAGTCCAGTGTAGTTCCTTTAGGACTGTCGTGGTATCGGCTGTGACAATAACCGAAGAGAATTCTCTTGGGAAGTAATACCTGTCTGCATTTGATTGTGTGGTATTCTAGGTCCGGTGAAAAAAAGGACTTGAGTTTCTGTTATCACAATCACACCCCCGCCTTTTTTTCCCCCGGAGAGTTCTTTATTCCTGTCTGCGCGATGTACTGAGAACCCAGCTGGCTAAATGGACAGGGACAGTATATCCGGAGAGAGCCATGATTCCGTAGAAACGGAGTATGTTACAGTCCCTGATGTCTCTCTGGAAGGATATCCTCGCCCTGAGTTTGTCTACATTATTGTCCAGAAACTGAACATTAGCGAGTAATATACTCGGAAGCGGTGGATGGTGTGTATGCCGCCTGAGTCGGACTAGAAGTCCACTCTGAATACCTCTTCACCACCGTGGCCGTTTTAGGGGCAGCCTGTGGGATAAGTTAAATTACCCTGGGGGGTACAAACAAAGGATCCAATTTGGAAAAGTCGTGTTCCTGGTTGTAACATTCAAAACATTCTGGGCTAATAATGTAAGAGATAACACACAAAAAAACAAAACACTGAAAGTTGCTTAGAAGCTAGAAGCAGAGGTGCCATGTCTTGCTACATATGCCTGTATGTGTGTTTGAGTGTGTGTGTGTCTGTATGTGTGTTTGAGTGTGTTCTTCATACAATATTAATTGTGTTTGACATCTCTCCAGCGCAGTAATGCACAGAACCCCAGGCAACAACATTTTTTACAGACACCAAATGTCTGGTCGATATATCACACACACACACGCACGCACATGTGAAACATCCTTCCTCCTAATTAAGTTTACGTTTCAAAATTGACAGAACAATACGAGATATCAAAAAAACATATGTTCTATATTCTGCCTACACTGACGTGGATTCGTCCTATTGGTTAATGGATCTGCTGCTGTAGAATCGCCCTGTTGGTGAATGGTTCTGCTGGCGTGGAATCACCCTAACTGTGAAGGGTTCTGCTGGAGTGGCTTGGTAGCTGCTGTGTGTAATATTATAGCACCTTTTACCGTGTGTTTGAGCTATAGATACGTCCCAAATGACACCATATTCCCTATGTAGCACATTACTTCTTACCAGAGACATAATGGGGCACGGCCTCTGTCTACTCCATCATTCCAGTGTTCGTACGGTCCTCTCCTTGCATGGGTGGACTCAATGGGTCTGAAGCCTTGACTTCTTCGGGATAGGGGGCAGCATTTTGACTTTTGGATAAATAGCGTGCCCAATTTCAACTTCCTGCTACTCATCCCCGGAATATAAGATATGCATATTATTAGTAGATTTGGATAGAAAACACTTTGAAGTTTCCAAAACTGTTTGAATCATGTCTGTGAGTATAACAGAACTTATGTAGCTGGCAAAACCCCAAGGACAAATCATTCAGATTTTTTTTTTGAGGTCACTGTCTATTCAATGAGATTTCATTGGGAAACTAGATTCCTAAGGGACTTGTTTGCAGTTCCTACCGCTTCCACTGGATGTCACCAATCTTTAGAAATTGGTTGAGGTTATTCCTTTGTGTAATGAAGAAGTACGGCCATCTTGAATGACTGTCACGTTATGTGTACTGTTTGAGAGTTGCGCAAGACCAGAAAGATAGCGTTAGTTTGTTGTCTTCCTGTATTGAACACAGATAGTCCCGTATACAATTTGATCGATTATTAACGTTTAAAAATACCTAAAGTTGTATTACAAAAGTAGTTTAAAATGTTTTGGCATAGTTTACAGGTAACTTTTGAGATATTTTGTAGTGATGTTGTGCAAGTTGGAACCAGTGTGTTTCTGGATCAAACGTGCCAAATAAATTGACATTTTGGAGATATATCGATGGAATTATTCGAACAAAAGGACCATTTGTGATGTTTATGGGACATATTGGAGTGCCAACAAAAGAAGCTCGTCAAAGGTAAGGCACGATTTATATTTTATTTCTGCGTTTTGTGTAGCTCCTGCAGGGTTGAAATATGCTTTCTCTCTATGTTTACTGTTGTGCTATCATCAGATAATAGCATCTTATGTGTTTGCCGAAAAGCCTTTTTGAAATCTGACACGTTGGCTGGATTCACAACGAGTGTAGCTTTAATTTGGTATCTTACATGTGTGACTTAATGAAAGTTTGATTTTAATAGTATTTTATTTGAATTTGGCGCTCTACATTTCACCTGGCAATTGGCCATGTGGGACGCAAGCGTCCCCCCTATCCCAGAGAGGTTTAAACATATATTTTTTTCTTCATTTGTCACTGAAAATACATCAGTGGTTCCCATTTCTGTGACACAACACATTTTCCAGGGATAAATGCTACAGGCCCGTTGGTATATCCAATGGTTGTAGTCAAGGTAGCAAGCCTTACGTCACCACTCGGAACGTCATAAGTTACGTTACGTCATAAGTTACATAAGTTACGTCATAAGTTACATAAGTTACGTATGTGTCCAAGGTAACTGTTATGTAAATATTAAGAGGCTGATATCATGGAATTATTGTCCCAACATGATCGACTGTCACGCCCTGACCTTAGAGATCCTTTTATGTCTATATTTTGGTTTGGTCAGGGAGTGAGTGAGTTGGGGTGGGCATTCTATGTTTTTGTGTTCTATGTGTTCTATTTCTATGTGTTTGGCCGGGTGTGGTTCTCAATCAGAGGCAGCTGTCTATCGTTGTCTCTGATTGAGAACCATACTTAGGTAACCTTTTCCCACCTGTGTTTTTGTGGGTAGTTGTTTTCTGTTTTGTGTCTTTCTGCACCAGACAGAACTGTTTCGGTTTTTGTTCTTTCTCTTTGTTATTTTTGTTAATCAGTGTTCAGTTCAAATAATAAAGATGAACACGTACCACGCTGTACCTTGGTCCTCACCTTCCACCAACAGCCGTTACATTGACGTAACACAGATCCCGAGGAACTTATTAACCTTGGCGATGCACAGTTAGAGGCCAAGCATATTTTCTATGTGTAGTGTGAATAACATTTACCCGTTAGACATTTCACCAAATACTAATTCAAGGAATATTACTGAGGAATACAAGGACTACTGTTCAAATCAAATGTAGTTATAAAGCCCTTCTTACATCAGCTGAAATCTCAGAGTGCTGTACAGAAACCCAGCCTAAAACCCCAAACAGCAAGCAATGCAGGTGTAGAAGCACAGTGGCTAGGAAAAACTCCCAAGAAAGGCTAAAACTTAGGAAGAAACCTAGAGAGGAACCAGGCTATGAGGGGTGACCAGTCCTCTTCTGGCTGTGCCGGGTGGAGATTATAACAGAACATGGCAAGATGTTCAAATGTTCATAAATGACCAGCATGGTCAAATAATAATTATCACAGTGGTTGTTGAGGGTACAGCAAGTCAGCACCTCAGGAGAAAATGTCAGTTGGCTTTTCATAGCCGATCATTAAGAGTATCTCTACCGCTCCTGCTGTCTCTAGAGAGTTGAAAACAGCAGGTCTGGGACAGGTAGCACGTCCGGTGAAGAGGTCAGGGTTCCATAGCAGCAGGCAGAACAGTTGAAACTGGAGCAGCAGCACGGCCCGGTGGACTGGGGACAGCCAGGAGTCATCATGCCAGGTAGTCTTGAGGCATGGCCCTAGGGCTCAGGTCCTCCGAGAGAGAGGGAGAAAGAAAGAAAGAAAGAAAGAGAGAAAAATAAAATTAGAGAGAGCATACTTAAATTCACACAGGACACTGGATAAGACAGGAGAAGTACTCCAGATATAACAGACTGACCCTAGCACCCAGACACATGATCTACTGCAGCATAAATACTGGAGGCTGAGACAGGAGGGGTCAGGAGACACTGTGGCCCCATCCGATGACACCCCCGGACAGGGCCAAACATGCAGGATGTAACCCCACCCACTTTGCCAAAGCACAGCCCCCACACCACTAGAGGGATATCTTCAACCACCAACTTACCATCCTGAGACAAGGCCGAGTATAGTCCACAAAGATCTCCGCCACGACACAACCCAAAGTTCATATCCATTTCAAAGTAAATCAGATGTATTACAGTTATGCAATAAGAATACAATTATCAAATGGTACATACCAGAAGTCTTCACGGTAAAAAAGTCTTAACAGCGTAGAAAATACACCCCTATGACATACAAATGTACATCAAGAAATCGGTTAACAATGACTCCATGAACAATGTTTCAACCAAGCTTTTATTCTTCCAAAAGTGCCAAATCCCAAAATGTCCTACTGTGTAATTGTCGCCATACAACTTCTCATGCATTCTCTAAACTAATCACCACACTTCAAAACTGTATGATAGGAGCTCACCCCTGTGTCGTTCCTCTTTGAACATTTATGTATTTATTTATTTTATTTCACCTTTATTTAATCAGTTAGGCTAGTGGAGAACAAGTTCTCATTTACAACTGCGACCTGGCCAAGATAAAGCAAAGAGGAGTGACAAAAACAACAGCACAGAGTTACACATAAACAAACATACAGTCGATAACACAATATAAAAATCGATGTACAGTGTGTGCAAATGTAGAAGATTAGGGAGGTAAAGCAATAAATAGGCCATAGAGGCGAAATAATTACAATTTAGCATTAACACTGGAGTGATAGATGTGCAGATGATGATGTGCAAGTAGAGATACTGGGGTGTAAAAGAGCAATAAGATAAATAACAATATGGGGATGAGGTGGTTAGTTGGGCTATTTACAGATGGGCTGTATACAGGTACAACGATCGGTAAGCTGCTCTGATAGCTGATGCTTAAAGTTAGTGAGGGAGATATAAGACTCCAGCTTCAGTGATTTTTGCAATTCGTTCCAGTCATTGGCAGCAGAGAAATGGAAGGAAAGGCGTGGAAGGAAAGGTTGTTGGTTTTGGGGATGACCAGTGAAATATACCTGCTGGTGTGCGTGCTACGGGTGGGTGTTGCTATGGTGACCGGTGAGCTGAGATAAGGCGGAGCTTTACCTAGCAAAGACTTATAGATGACCTGGAGCCTGTGGGTTTGGCCAGTGGGCTTGACTGCCGTCTGACGAACAGAATTACACAGTTTCTCTGTAACAATAAAGTCATAGCACTTACAGTACCATAAAACATATAACGTTCATAGCTCTTTATGAACTCTTGAAAAATCCAAACATGACAATTTAATTCACACAGTAACATTAATTTAATCGGTTAAAGTTTTCATTAATCTTCACATCTGTCCTGGCATCACTGACCCCAGGACTTCGGTGGGAATGTCTCGTCCTGGAGATTGCCTTGGCAAATGCATGGCAATCTCTTGTGAGATGCAAATATACAGCCATCCCATCCGGACATATTGCATCAACACACCAGGCTGGCGTCGCTAGAGGCATCTTCATCAATGGCCTTCATCGTCGTTCACATTTGTTCACTCTATTATTTGACTACACAAACATACAAACACACACACACACACACACACACACACACACACAGACCAACATCCTGTCCTCAATTATTGGATTATTTTGCATTTTAATTAGATCATGAAAGTCTCTAATTGCACTGTGAAAGAAATCATGTTTCTGACTCTTCCCATCTCTTTGAGCGTAACCAGAGAGCAGAGGGATCACTTGGAACGCAGGCAGAGGGAACTAGAAAGGCGGAGAACTGGACCAACAACACACAGGGAGACAGAGAGAGATAGATAGGTAGCCTATAGGTTTAGAGCATTGGACCTGAAAATTGGACCTCATCTTTACCATAAAGGGCTCGTAAAACCATTGTGTTCGTGAGAGTCTCACCTTTACCATAAAGGGCTCGTAAAACCATCGTGTTCGTGAGAGTCTCAACTTTTCCATAAAGGGCTCGTAAAACCATTGTGTTCGTGAGAGTCTCAACTTTTCCACAAAGGGCTCGTAAAACCATCGTGTTCGTGAGAGTCTCAACTTTTCCATAAAGGGCTCGTAAAACCATTGTGTTCGTGAGAGTCTCAACTTTTTCACAAAGGGCTCGTAAAACCATTGTGTTCGTGAGAGTCTCATCTTTTCCATAAAGGGCTCGTAATAGCTCGCTGCAGATGATTTTGTGAGAAGACTGATTTCGGGGATGTTTCGTGGTCTGACAAACATGGCTCTAGCTCTGTCAACTTTCACTGTTGATGCGGGAAGTGAGACATATGCAGACACGAAAGGGTTGAGAAAAGAAAAGGAGCTTAAAAGTGAAGGATTTTAATGGGGATATTTTTTTATTATACTGCTAACTCTTCGCGGGGGGCTCGGATATCGACCTTCTGGGGTTAACCCTAATTGCTTCTGTAAGTCACTCTGAATAAGTGTCTATTAAATGACTAAAAGGTTAATAAAATCAACAGAGAGATACCAAGCAATAAAGGAAAAAGGAGAGCTAGCAGAAGAGGCTTTTTGTTCTTCATTTGAGAACATTTTTTGAAAGTTCACATCAATCAACAGTCATCATCTACACAGAGTAACTCAGCACACCACCTAATGACTCAGCACACCACCACACAGCCCTGTTACTACCTAATGACTCAGCACACCACCCCACAGCCCTGTTACTACTCAATGACTCAGCACACCACCCCACAGCCCTGTTACTACTCAATGACTCAGCACACCACCCCACAGCCCTGTTACTACTCAATGACTCAGCACACCACCCCACAGCCCTGTTACTACTCAATGACTTAGCACACCACCCCACAGCCCTGTTACTACCTAATGACTCAGCACACCACCACCCAGCCCTGTTACTACCTAATGACTCAGCACACCACCCCAGAGCCCTGTTACTACCGAATGACTCAGCACACCACCACACAGCCCTGTTACTACCTAATGACCCAGCACACCACCACACAGCACTGTTACTACCTAATGACTCAGCACACCACCACAGAGCCCTGTTACTACCTAATGACTCAGCACACCACCCCACAGCCCTGTTACTACCCAATGACCCAGAACACCACCACACAGCACTGTTACTACCTAATGACCCAGCACACCACCACACAGCCCTGTTACTACCCAATGACCCAGCACACCACCACACAGCCCTGTTACTACCTAATGACCCAGCACGCCACCACACAGCCCTGTTACTACCCAATGACCCAGCACACCACCACACAGCCCTGTTACTACCCAATGACTCAGCACACCACCCCACAGCCCTGTTACTACCTGATGACTCAGCACACGACCACACAGCCCTGTTACTACCTGATGACCCACCACACAGTCCTGTTACTACCTGATGACCCAGTCCTGTTACTACCTGATGACCCACCACACAGTCCTGTTACTACCTGATGACCCAGTCCTGTTACTACCTGGTGACCCAGTCCTGTTACTACCTGATGTCCCACCACACAGTCCTGTTACTACCTGATGACCGACCACACAGTCCTGTTACTACCTGATGACCCACCACACAGTCCTGTTACTACCTGATGACCCACCACACAGCCCTGTTACTACCTGATGACCCAGTCCTGCTACTACCTGATGACCCACCACACAGTCCTGTTACTACCTGATGACCCACCACACAGTCCTGTTACTACCTGATGACCCAGCCCTGTTACTACCTGATGACCAACCACACAGCCCTGTTACTACCTGATGACCCAGTCCTGTTACTACCTGTTGACCCAGTCCTGTTACTACCTGATGACCCAGCCCTGTTACTCCCTGATGACCCACCACACAGCCCTGTTACTACCTGATGACCCAGTCCTGTTACTACCTGATGACCCACCACACAGTCCTGTTACTACCTGATGAACCACCACACAGTCCTGTTACTACCTGATGAACCACCACACAGTCATGTTACTACCTGATGAACCACCACACAGTCCTGTTACTACACTGTCTTGACACTGTGCTTTCACCCCTGTATTGCTTGCTGTTTGGGGTTTTAGGCTGGGTTTCTGTACAGCTAACCACTAGGCTACCTGCCACCTCTACACTCTAACCACTAGGCTACCTGCCACCTCTACACTCTAACCACTAGGCTACCTGCCACCTCTACACTCTAACCACTAGGCTACCTGCCACCTCTACACTCTAACCACTAGGCTACCTGCCTCCTCTACACTCTAACCACTAGGCTACCTGCCACCCCTACACTCTAACCACTAGGCTACCTGCCACCCCTACACTCTAACCACTAGGTTACCTGCCACCTCTATACTCTAACCACTAGGTTACCTGCCACCCCTACACTCTAACCACTAGGCTACCTGCCACCGCTACACTCTAACCACTAGGCTACCTGCCACCCCTACACTCTAACCACTAGGTTACCTGCCACCTCTATACTCTAACCACTAGGCTACCTGCCACCCCTACACTCTAACCACTAGGCTACCTGCCACCCCTACACTCTAACCACTAGGTTACCTGCCACCTCTATACTCTAACCACTAGGCTACCTGCCACCCCTACACTCTAACCACTAGGCTACCTGCCACCCCTACACTCTAACCACTAGGTTACCTGCCACCCCTACACTCTAACCACTAGGCTACCTGCCACCCCTACACTCTAACCACTAGGCTACCTGCCACCTCTACACTCTAACCACTAGGCTACCTGCCACCTCTACACTCTAACCACTAGGCTACCTGCCACCCCTACACTCTAACCACTAGGCTACCTTTCCACCCCTACACTCTAACCACTAGGCTACCTGCCCCCTCCACTCTAACCACTAGGCTACCTGCCACCCCTACACTCTAACCACTAGGCTACCTGCCACCCCTACACTCTAACCACTAGGCTACCTGCCACCCCTACACTCTAACCACTAGGTTACCTGCCACCTCTATACTCTAACCACTAGGTTACCTGCCACCCCTACACTCTAACCACTAGGCTACCTGCCACCCCTACACTCTAACCACTAGGCTACCTGCCACCCCTACACTCTAACCACTAGGTTACCTGCCACCTCTATACTCTAACCACTAGGCTACCTGCCACCCCTACACTCTAACCACTAGGCTACCTGCCACCCCTACACTCTAACCACTAGGTTACCTGCCACCCCTACACTCTAACCACTAGGCTACCTGCCGCCTCTACACTCTAACCACTAGGCTACCTGCCACCTCTACACTCTAACCACTAGGCTACCTGCCACCTCTACACTCTAACCACTAGGCTACCTGCCGCCCCTACACTCTAACCACTAGGCTACCTGCCACCCCTACACTCTAACCACTAGGCTACCTGCCCCCCTCCACTCTAACCACTAGGCTACCTGCCACCCCTACACTCTAACCACTAGGCTACCTGCCACCCCTACACTCTAACCACTAGGCTACCTGCCACCTCTACACTCTAACCACTAGGCTACCTGCCACCTCTATACTCTAACCACTAGGTTACCTGCCACCCCTACACTCTAACCACTAGGCTACCTGCCACCCCCACACTCTAACCACTAGGCTACCTGCCACCCCTACACTCTAACCACTAGGCTACCTGCCCCCCTCCACTCTAACCACTAGGCTACCTGCCACCCCTACACTCTAACCACTAGGTTACCTGCCACCTCTATACTCTAACCACTAGGTTACCTGCCACCCCTACACTCTAACCACTAGGCTACCTGCCACCCCCACACTCTAACCACTAGGCTACCTGCCACCCCTACACTCTAACCACTAGGCTACCTGCCCCCCTCCACTCTAACCACTAGGCTACCTGCCACCCCTACACTCTAACCACTAGGCTACCTGCCACCCCTACACTCTAACCACTAGGCTACCTGCCACCCCTACACTCTAACCACTAGGCTTACCTGCCACCACTCTACACTCTAACCACTAGGCTACCTGCCACCTCTACACTCTAACCACTAGGTTACCTGCCACCCCTACACTCTAACCACTAGGCTACCTGCCACCCTACACTCTAACCACTAGGCTACCTGCCACCCCTACACTCTAACCACTAGGCTACCTGCCACCCCTACACTCTAACCACTAGGCTACCTGCCGCCTCTACACTCTAACCACTAGGCTACCTGCCACCTCTACACTCTAACCACTAGGCTACCTGCCACCTCTACACTCTAACCACTAGGCTACCTGCCACCCCTACACTCTAACCACTAGGCTACACTCTAACCACTGGCCCTGCCCCTACACTCTAACCACTAGGCTACCTGCCACCCCTACACTCTAACCACTAGGCTACCTGCCACCCTACACTCTAACCACTAGGCTACCTGCCACCCTCTACACTCTAACCACTAGGCTACCTGCCACCCCTACACTCTAACCACTAGGCTACCTGCCACCCCTACACTCTAACCACTAGGCTACCTGCCACCCCTACACTCTAACCACTAGGCTACCTGCCACCCCTACACTCTAACCACTAGGCTACCTGCCACCCCTACACTCTAACCACTAGGCTACCTGCCACCCCTACACTCTAACCACTAGGCTACCTGCCACCTCTACACTCTAACCACTAGGCTACCTGCCACCCCTACACTCTAACCACTAGGCTACCTGCCACCCCTACACTCTAACCACTAGGCTACCTGCCACCCCTACACTCTAACCACTAGGCTACCTGCCACCCTCTACACTCTAACCACTAGGCTACCTGCCACCCTACACTCTAACCACTAGGCTACCTGCCACCTCTACACTCTAACCACTAGGCTACCTGCCACCCTACACTCTAACCACTAGGCTACCTGCCACCCTACACTCTAACCACTAGGCTACCTGCCACCTCTACACTCTAACCACTAGGCTACCTGCCACCCCTACACTCTAACCACTAGGCTACCTGCCACCCCTACACTCTAACCACTAGGCTACCTGCCCCCCTCCACTCTAACCACTAGGCTACCTGCCACCCCTACACTCTAACCACTAGGCTACCTGCCACCCCTACACTCTAACCACTAGGCTACCTGCCACCCCTACACTCTAACCACTAGGCTTACCTGCCACCTCTATACTCTAACCACTAGGCTACCTGCCACCTCTATACTCTAACCACTAGGCTACCTGCCACCCCTACACTCTAACCACTAGGTTACCTGCCACCTCTACACTCTAACCACTAGGCTACCTGCCACCCCTACACTCTAACCACTAGGCTACCTGCCACCCTACACTCTAACCACTAGGCTACCTGCCACCCCTACACTCTAACCACTAGGCTACCTGCCACCCCTACACTCTAACCACTAGGCTACCTGCCACCCTCTACACTCTAACCACTAGGCTACCTGCCACCTCTACACTCTAACCACTAGGCTACCTGCCGCCCTACACTCTAACCACTAGGCTACCTGCCACCCCTACACTCTAACCACTAGGCTACCTGCCCCCTCTACACTCTAACCACTAGGCTACCTGCCACCCCTACACTCCTAACCACTAGGCTACCTGCCACCCCTACACTCTAACCACTAGGCTACCTGCCACCCCTACACTCTAACCACTAGGCTACCTGCCACCTCTACACTCTAACCACTAGGCTACCTGCCCCTACCTCTAACCACTAGGCTACCTAACCACCACTAGGCTACCTGCCACCCCTACACTCTAACCACTAGGCTACCTGCCACCCCTACACTCTAACCACTAGGCTACCTGCCACCTCTACACTCTAACCACTAGGCTACCTGCCACCCCTACACTCTAACCACTAGGCTACCTGCCGCCCTCCACTCTAACCACTAGGCTACCTGCCACCCCTACACTCTAACCACTAGGCTACCTGCCACCCTCCACTCTAACCACTAGGCTACCTGCCACCCCTACACTCTAACCACTAGGCTACCTGCCACCCCTACACTCTAACCACTAGGCTACCTGCCACCCCTACACTCTAACCACTAGGCTACCTGCCACCTCTACACTCTAACCACTAGGCTACCTGCCACCCCTACACTCTAACCACTAGGCTACCTGCCACCCCCCACACTCTAACCACTAGGCTACCTGCCACCCCTACACTCTAACCACTAGGCTACCTGCCACCCCTACACTCTAACCACTAGGCTACCTGCCACCCCTACACTCTAACCACTAGGCTACCTGCTGCCTACCTCCACCCCTACACTCTAACCACTAGGCTACCTGCCACCCCTACACTCTAACCACTAGGCTACCTGCCACCCCTACACTCTAACCACTAGGCTACCTGCCACCCCTACACTCTAACCACTAGGCTACCTGCCACCCCTACACTCTAACCACTAGGCTACCTGCCACCCTCTACACTCTAACCACTAGGCTACCTGCCACCCCTACACTCTAACCACTAGGCTACCTGCCACCCCTACACTCTAACCACTAGGCTACCTGCCACCTCTACACTCTAACCACTAGGCTACCTGCCACCCTCTACACTCTAACCACTAGGCTACCTGCCACCCCTACACTCTAACCACTAGGCTACCTGCCACCCCTCTCACTCTAACCACTAGGCTACCTGCCACCCCTACACTCTAACCACTAGGCTACCTGCCACCCCTACACTCTAACCACTAGGCTACCTGCCACCCCTACACTCTAACCACTAGGCTACCTGCCACCCCTACACTCTAACCACTAGGCTACCTGCCACCCCTACACTCTAACCACTAGGCTACCTGCCACCCCTACACTCTAACCACTAGGCTACCTGCCACCCTACACTCTAACCACTAGGCTACCTGCCACCCCTACACTCTAACCACTAGGCTACCTGCCACCCCTACACTCTAACCACTAGGCTACCTGCCAACCTCTAGGCACTCTAACCACTAGGCTACCTGCCACCCCTACACTCTAACCACTAGGCTACCTGCCACCCCTACACTCTAACCACTAGGCTACCTGCCACCCCTACACTCTAACCACTAGGCTACCTGCCACCCCTACACTCTAACCACTAGGCTACCTGCCACCCCTACACTCTAACCACTAGGCTACCTGCCACCCTCTACACTCTAACCACTAGGCTACCTGCCACCTCTACACTCTAACCACTAGGCTACCTGCCACCTCTACACTCTAACCACTAGGCTACCTGCCACCCCTACACTCTAACCACTAGGCTACCTGCCACCCCTACACTCTAACCACTAGGCTACCTGCCACCCCTCACTCTAACCACTAGGCTACCTGCCAACCCTACACTCTAACCACTAGGCTACCTGCCACCCCTACACTCTAACCACTAGGCTACCTGCCACCCCTACACTCTAACCACTAGGCTACCTGCCACCTCTACACTCTAACCACTAGGCTACCTGCCACCCCTACACTCTAACCACTAGGCTACCTGCCACCCCCTACACTCTAACCACTAGGCTACCTGCCAC
This sequence comes from Oncorhynchus tshawytscha, assembly GCF_018296145.1. Classification (NCBI taxonomy): domain Eukaryota; kingdom Metazoa; phylum Chordata; class Actinopteri; order Salmoniformes; family Salmonidae; genus Oncorhynchus; species Oncorhynchus tshawytscha. The sequence goes on along the minus strand of NC_056444.1, from coordinate 84,628,823 downwards.
CCCTACACTCTAACCACTAGGCTACCTGCCACCCCTACACTCTAACCACTAGGCTACCTGCCACCCCTCCACTCTAACCACTAGGCTACCTGCCACCCCTACACTCTAACCACTAGGCTACCTGCCACCCCTACACTCTAACCACTAGGCTACCTGCCACCCCTACACTCTAACCACTAGGCTACCTGCCACCCCTACACTCTAACCACTAGGCTACCTGCCACCCCTACACTCTAACCACTAGGCTACCTGCCACCCCTACACTCTAACCACTAGGCTACCTGCCACCCCTACACTCTAACCACTAGGCTACCTGCCACCCCTACACTCTAACCACTAGGCTACCTGCCACCCTCTACACTCTAACCACTAGGCTACCTGCCACCCTCTACACTCTAACCACTAGGCTACCTGCCGCCCCTACACTCTAACCACTAGGCTACCTGCCACCCCTACACTCTAACCACTAGGCTACCTGCCACCCTCCACTCTAACCACTAGGCTACCTGCCACCCCTACACTCTAACCACTAGGCTACCTGCCACCCCTACACTCTAACCACTAGGCTACCTGCCACCCCTACACTCTAACCACTAGGCTACCTGCCACCTCTACACTCTAACCACTAGGCTACCTGCCACCCCTACACTCTAACCACTAGGCTACCTGCCACCCCTACACTCTAACCACTAGGCTACCTGCCACCTCTACACTCTAACCACTAGGCTACCTGCCACCCCTACACTCTAACCACTAGGCTACCTGCCACCCCTACACTCTAACCACTAGGCTACCTGCCACCCCTACACTCTAACCACTAGGCTACCTGCCACCCCTACACTCTAACCACTAGGCTACCTGCCACCTCTACACTCTAACCACTAGGCTACCTGCCACCTCTACACTCTAACCACTAGGCTACCTGCCACCCTCCACTCTAACCACTAGGCTACCTGCCACCCCTACACTCTAACCACTAGGCTACCTGCCACCCTCCACTCTAACCACTAGGCTACCTGCCACCCCTACACTCTAACCACTAGGCTACCTGCCACCCCTACACTCTAACCACTAGGCTACCTGCCACCCCTACACTCTAACCACTAGGCTACCTGCCACCTCTATACTCTAACCACTAGGCTACCTGCCACCCCTACACTCTAACCACTAGGCTACCTGCCACCCCTACACTCTAACCACTAGGCTACCTGCCACCCCTACACTCTAACCACTAGGCTACCTGCCACCCCTACACTCTAACCACTAGGCTACCTGCCACCCCTCTACACTCTAACCACTAGGCTACCTGCCACCCCTACACTCTAACCACTAGGCTACCTGCCACCCCTACACTCTAACCACTAGGCTACCTGCCACCCCTACACTCTAACCACTAGGCTACCTGCCCCCTCCACTCTAACCACTAGGCTACCTGCCACCCCTACACTCTAACCACTAGGCTACCTGCCACCCCTACACTCTAACCACTAGGCTACCTGCCACCCCTACACTCTAACCACTAGGCTACCTGCCACCTCTACACTCTAACCACTAGGCTACCTGCCACCCCTACACTCTAACCACTAGGCTACCTGCCACCCCCACACTCTAACCACTAGGCTACCTGCCACCCCTACACTCTAACCACTAGGCTACCTGCCACCCCTACACTCTAACCACTAGGCTACCTGCCACCCCTACACTCTAACCACTAGGTTACCTGCCACCTCTATACTCTAACCACTAGGCTACCTGCCACCCCTACACTCTAACCACTAGGCTACCTGCCACCCCTACACTCTAACCACTAGGCTACCTGCCACCCCTACACTCTAACCACTAGGCTACCTGCCACCCCTACACTCTAACCACTAGGCTACCCTGCCACCCCTACACTCTAACCACTAGGCTACCTGCCACCCCTACACTCTAACCACTAGGCTACCTGCCACCCCTACACTCTAACCACTAGGCTACCTGCCACCTCTACACTCTAACCACTAGGCTACCTGCCACCTCTACACTCTAACCACTAGGCTACCTGCCACCCCTACACTCTAACCACTAGGCTACCTGCCACCCCTACACTCTAACCACTAGGCTACCTGCCACCCCTACACTCCACTAACCAACCACTAGGCTACCTGCCACCCCTACACTCTAACCACTAGGCTACCTGCCACCCCTACACTCTAACCACTAGGCTACCTGCCACCCCTACACTCTAACCACTAGGCTACCTGCCACCCCTACACTCTAACCACTAGGCTACCTGCCACCCTACACTCTAACCACTAGGCTACCTGCCACCTCTACACTCTAACCACTAGGCTACCTGCCACCCTCTACACTCTAACCACTAGGCTACCTGCCACCCTACACTCTAACCACTAGGCTACCTGCCACCCCTACACTCTAACCACTAGGCTACCTGCCACCCTACACTCTAACCACTAGGCTACCTGCCACCCTCTACACTCTAACCACTAGGCTACCTGCCACCTCTACACTCTAACCACTAGGCTACCTGCCACCCTACACTCTAACCACTAGGCTACCTGCCACCCCTACACTCTAACCACTAGGCTACCTGCCACCCTCCACTCTAACCACTAGGCTACCTGCCACCCCTACACTCTAACCACTAGGCTACCTGCCACCCCTACACTCTAACCACTAGGCTACCTGCCACCCCTACACTCTAACCACTAGGCTACCTGCCACCCTCTACACTCTAACCACTAGGCTACCTGCCACCCTACACTCTAACCACTAGGCTACCTGCCACCCCTACACTCTAACCACTAGGCTACCTGCCACCCCTACACTCTAACCACTAGGCTACCTGCCACCCTCTACACTCTAACCACTAGGCTACCTGCCACCTCTACACTCTAACCACTAGGCTACCTGCCACCTCTACACTCTAACCACTAGGCTACCTGCCACCCCTACACTCTAACCACTAGGCTACCTGCCACCCCTACACTCTAACCACTAGGCTACCTGCCCCCTCCACTCTAACCACTAGGCTACCTGCCACCCCTACACTCTAACCACTAGGCTACCTGCCACCCCTACACTCTAACCACTAGGCTACCTGCTGCCCCTACACTCTAACCACTAGGCTACCTGCCACCCCTACACTCTAACCACTAGGCTACCTGCCACCCCTACACTCTAACCACTAGGCTACCTGCCACCCCTACACTCTAACCACTAGGCTACCTGCCACCCCTCCACTCTAACCACTAGGCTACCTGCCACCCCTACACTCTAACCACTAGGCTACCTGCCACCCCTACACTCTAACCACTAGGCTACCTGCCACCCCTACACTCTAACCACTAGGCTACCTGCCACCCTCTACACTCTAACCACTAGGCTACCTGCCACCCCTACACTCTAACCACTAGGCTACCTGCCACCCCTACACTCTAACCACTAGGCTACCTGCCACCCCTACACTCTAACCACTAGGCTACCTGCCACCCTCCACTCTAACCACTAGGCTACCTGCCACCCCTACACTCTAACCACTAGGCTACCTGCCACCCCTACACTCTAACCACTAGGCTACCTGCCACCCCTACACTCTAACCACTAGGCTACCTGCCACCCCTACACTCTAACCACTAGGCTACCTGCCACCTCTACACTCTAACCACTAGGCTACCTGCCACCTCTACACTCTAACCACTAGGCTACCTGCCACCTCTACACTCTAACCACTAGGCTACCTGCCACCCCTACACTCTAACCACTAGGCTACCTGCCACCCCTACACTCTAACCACTAGGCTACCTGCCACCCTCCACTCTAACCACTAGGCTACCTGCCACCCCTACACTCTAACCACTAGGCTACCTGCCACCCCTACACTCTAACCACTAGGCTACCTGCCACCCCTACACTCTAACCACTAGGCTACCTGCCACCCCTACACTCTAACCACTAGGCTACCTGCCACCTCTACACTCTAACCACTAGGCTACCTGCCACCTCTACACTCTAACCACTAGGCTACCTGCCACCCCTACACTCTAACCACTAGGCTACCTGCCACCCCTACACTCTAACCACTAGGCTACCTGCCACCCCTACACTCTAACCACTAGGCTACCTGCCACCCTACACTCTAACCACTAGGCTACCTGCCACCTCTACACTCTAACCACTAGGCTACCTGCCACCCCTACACTCTAACCACTAGGCTACCTGCCACCCCTACACTCTAACCACTAGGCTACCTGCCACCCCTACACTCTAACCACTAGGCTACCTGCCACCCCCTACACTCTAACCACTAGGCTACCTGCCACCCTCTACACTCTAACCACTAGGCTACCTGCCACCCTCTACACTCTAACCACTAGGCTACCTGCCACCTCTACACTCTAACCACTAGGCTACCTGCCACCCTACACTCTAACCACTAGGCTACCTGCCACCCCTCCACTCTAACCACTAGGCTACCTGCCACCCTCCACTCTAACCACTAGGCTACCTGCCACCCTACACTCTAACCACTAGGCTACCTGCCACCCCTACACTCTAACCACTAGGCTACCTGCCACCCCTACACTCTAACCACTAGGCTACCTGCCACCTCTATACTCTAACCACTAGGCTACCTGCCACCCCTACACTCTAACCACTAGGCTACCTGCCACCCCCACTCTAACCACTAGGCTACCTGCCACCCCTACACTCTAACCACTAGGCTACCTGCCACCCCTACACTCTAACCACTAGGCTACCTGCCACCCCTACACTCTAACCACTAGGCTACCTGCCACCCCTACACTCTAACCACTAGGCTACCTGCCACCCCTACACTCTAACCACTAGGCTACCTGCCACCCCTACACTCTAACCACTAGGCTACCTGCCACCCCTACACTCTAACCACTAGGCTACCTGCCACCCCTACACTCTAACCACTAGGCTACCTGCCACCTCTACACTCTAACCACTAGGCTACCTGCCACCCCTACACTCTAACCACTAGGCTACCTGCCACCCCTACACTCTAACCACTAGGCTACCTGCCACCTCTACACTCTAACCACTAGGCTACCTGCCACCCCTACACTCTAACCACTAGGCTACCTGCCACCCCTACACTCTAACCACTAGGCTACCTGCCACCCCTACACTCTAACCACTAGGCTACCTGCCACCCCTACACTCTAACCACTAGGCTACCTGCCACCTCTACACTCTACCCACTAGACTACCTGCCACCTGTACACTCTAACCACTAGGCTACCTGCCACCCCTACACTCTACCCACTAGACTACCTGCCACCCCTACACTCTAACCACTAGGCTACCTGCCACCCCTACACTCTAACCACTAGGCTACCTGCCTCCCCTACACTCTAACCACTAGGCTACCTGCCACCCCTACACTCTAACCACTAGGCTACCTGCCACCCCTACACTCTAACCACTAGGCTACCTGCCACCTCTACACTCTAACCACTAGGCTACCTGCCACCTCTACACTCTAACCACTAGGCTACCTGCCGCCACCCTACACTCTAACCACTAGGCTACCTGCCACCCCTACACTCTAACCACTAGGCTACCTGCCACCCTCCACTCTAACCACTAGGCTACCTGCCACCCCTACACTCTAACCACTAGGCTACCTGCCACCCTCTACACTCTAACCACTAGGCTACCTGCCACCCCTACACTCTAACCACTAGGCTACCTGCCACCCCTACACTCTAACCACTAGGCTACCTGCCACCCCTACACTCTAACCACTAGGCTACCTGCCACCCCTACACTCTAACCACTAGGCTACCTGCCACCCCTCTACACTCTAACCACTAGGCTACCTGCCACCCCTACACTCTAACCACTAGGCTACCTGCCACCCCTACACTCTAACCACTAGGCTACCTGCCACCCCTACACTCTAACCACTAGGCTACCTGCCACCCCTCTACACTCTAACCACTAGGCTACCTGCCACCCCTACACTCTAACCACTAGGCTACCTGCCACCCCTACACTCTAACCACTAGGCTACCTGCCACCCCTACACTCTAACCACTAGGCTACCTGCCACCCTCTACACTCTAACCACTAGGCTACCTGCCACCTCTACACTCTAACCACTAGGCTACCTGCCACCCCTACACTCTAACCACTAGGCTACCTGCCACCCCTACACTCTAACCACTAGGCTACCTGCCTGCCCTACACTCTAACCACTAGGCTACCTGCCACCCCTACACTCTAACCACTAGGCTACCTGCCACCCCTACACTCTAACCACTAGGCTACCTGCCACCCCTACACTCTAACCACTAGGCTACCTGCCACCCCTACACTCTAACCACTAGGCTACCTGCCACCCCTACACTCTAACCACTAGGCTACCTGCCACCCTCTACACTCTAACCACTAGGCTACCTGCCACCCCTACACACTCTAACCACTAGGCTACCTGCCACCCCTCTACACTCTAACCACTAGGCTACCTGCCACCCTCCACTCTAACCACTAGGCTACCTGCCACCCCTACACTCTAACCACTAGGCTACCTGCCACCTCTACACTCTAACCACTAGGCTACCTGCCACCCCTACACTCTAACCACTAGGCTACCTGCCACCCTCTACACTCTAACCACTAGGCTACCTGCCACCCCTACACTCTAACCACTAGGCTACCTGCCACCTCTACACTCTAACCACTAGGCTACCTGCCACCCCTACACTCTAACCACTAGGCTACCTGCCACCCCTACACTCTAACCACTAGGCTACCTGCCACCCTCCACTCTAACCACTAGGCTACCTGCCACCCTACACTCTAACCACTAGGCTACCTGCCCCCTCCACCTAACCACTAGGCTACCTGCCACCCCTACACTCTAACCACTAGGCTACCTGCCACCCCTACACTCTAACCACTAGGCTACCACCCCTACACTCTAACCACTAGGCTACCTGCCACCCCTACACTCTAACCACTAGGCTACCTGCCACCCCTACACTCTAACCACTAGGCTACCTGCCACCCCTACACTCTAACCACTAGGCTACCTGCCACCCCTACACTCTAACCACTAGGCTACCTGCCACCCCTACACTCTAACCACTAGGCTACCTGCCACCCCTACACTCTAACCACTAGGCTACCTGCCACCCCTACACTCTAACCACTAGGCTACCTGCCACCCCTCTCTAACACTCTAACCACTAGGCTACCTGCCTACCTCTACACTCTAACCACTAGGCTACCTGCCACCCTCTACACTCTAACCACTAGGCTACCTGCCACCCCTACACTCTAACCACTAGGCTACCTGCCACCCCTACACTCTAACCACTAGGCTACCTGCCACCCCTACACTCTAACCACTAGGCTACCTGCCACCCCTACACTCTAACCACTAGGCTACCTGCCACCCTACACTCTAACCACTAGGCTACCTGCCACCCCCTACACTCTAACCACTAGGCTACCTGCCACCCTCTACACTCTAACCACTAGGCTACCTGCCACCCCTACACTCTAACCACTAGGCTACCTGCCACCCCTACACTCTAACCACTAGGCTACCTGCCACCCCTACACTCTAACCACTAGGCTACCTGCCACCCCTACACTCTAACCACTAGGCTACCTGCCACCCCTACACTCTAACCACTAGGCTACCTGCCACCCCTACACTCTAACCACTAGGCTACCTGCCACCCCTACACTCTAACCACTAGGCTACCTGCCACCCTACACTCTAACCACTAGGCTACCTGCCACCCCTACACTCTAACCACTAGGCTACCTGCCACCCCTACACTCTAACCACTAGGCTACCTGCCACCCCTACACTCTAACCACTAGGCTACCTGCCACCCCTACACTCTAACCACTAGGCTACCTGCCACCCCTACACTCTAACCACTAGGCTACCTGCCACCTCTACACTCTAACCACTAGGCTACCTGCCACCCCTACACTCTAACCACTAGGCTACCTGCCACCCTCTACACTCTAACCACTAGGCTACCTGCCACCCTACACTCTAACCACTAGGCTACCTGCCACCCCTACACTCTAACCACTAGGCTACCTGCCACCCCTACACTCTAACCACTAGGCTACCTGCCACCTCTACACTCTAACCACTAGGCTACCTGCCACCCCTACACTCTAACCACTAGGCTACCTGCCACCCCTACACTCTAACCACTAGGCTACCTGCCACCCTCCACTCTAACCACTAGGCTACCTGCCACCCTACACTCTAACCACTAGGCTACCTGCCACCCCTACACTCTAACCACTAGGCTACCTGCCACCCTACACTCTAACCACTAGGCTACCTGCCACCCCTACACTCTAACCACTAGGCTACCTGCCACCCCTACACTCTAACCACTAGGCTACCTGCCACCCCTACACTCTAACCACTAGGCTACCTGCCACCTCTACACTCTAACCACTAGGCTACCTGCCACCCCTACACTCTAACCACTAGGCTACCTGCCACCCCTCACTCTAACCACTAGGCTACCTGCCACCCCTACACTCTAACCACTAGGCTACCTGCCACCCTCCACTCTAACCACTAGGCTACCTGCCACCCTACACTCTAACCACTAGGCTACCTGCCACCCCTACACTCTAACCACTAGGCTACCTGCCACCCCTACACTCTAACCACTAGGCTACCTGCCACCTCTACACTCTAACCACTAGGCTACCTGCCACCCCTACACTCTAACCACTAGGCTACCTGCCACCCTACACTCTAACCACTAGGCTACCTGCCACCCCTACACTCTAACCACTAGGCTACCTGCCACCCCTACACTCTAACCACTAGGCTACCTGCCACCCCTACACTCTAACCACTAGGCTACCTGCCACCCTACACTCTAACCACTAGGCTACCTGCCACACTCTAACCACTAGGCTACCTGCCACCCCTACACTCTAACCACTAGGCTACCTGCCACCCCACTCTAACACTCTAACCACTAGGCTACCTGCCACCTCTACACTCTAACCACTAGGCTACCTGCCACCCCTACACTCTAACCACTAGGCTACCTGCCACCCCCTCCACTCTAACCACTAGGCTACCTGCCACCCCTACACTCTAACCACTAGGCTACCTGCCACCCCTACACTCTAACCACTAGGCTACCTGCCACCCCTACACTCTAACCACTAGGCTACCTGCCACCCTACACTCTAACCACTAGGCTACCTGCCACCCCTACACTCTAACCACTAGGCTACCTGCCACCCTACACTCTAACCACTAGGCTACCTGCCACCCCTACACTCTAACCACTAGGCTACCTGCCACCCCTACACTCTAACCACTAGGCTACCTGCCACCCCTACACTCTAACCACTAGGCTACCTGCCACCCCTACACTCTAACCACTAGGCTACCTGCCACCCTCTACACTCTAACCACTAGGCTACCTGCCACCCCTACACTCTAACCACTAGGCTACCTGCCACCCCTACACTCTAACCACTAGGCTACCTGCCACCCCTACACTCTAACCACTAGGCTACCTGCCACCCTACACTCTAACCACTAGGCTACCTGCCACCCCTACACTCTAACCACTAGGCTACCTGCCACCCCTACACTCTAACCACTAGGCTACCTGCTACCTGCCACCCCTCCACTCTAACCACTAGGCTACCTGCCACCCCTACACTCTAACCACTAGGCTACCTGCCACCCCTACACTCTAACCACTAGGCTACCTGCCACCCCTACACTCTAACCACTAGGCTACCTGCCACCTCTACACTCTAACCACTAGGCTACCTGCCACCCTATACTCTAACCACTAGGCTACCTGCCACCCCTACACTCTAACCACTAGGCTACCTGCCACCCTACACTCTAACCACTAGGCTACCTGCCACCCCTACACTCTAACCACTAGGCTACCTGCCACCCCTACACTCTAACCACTAGGCTACCTGCCACCCCCTACACTCTAACCACTAGGCTACCTGCCACCCCTACACTCTAACCACTAGGCTACCTGCCACCTCTACACTCTAACCACTAGGCTACCTGCCACCCTACACTCTAACCACTAGGCTACCTGCCACCCCTACACTCTAACCACTAGGCTACCTGCCACCCCTACACTCTAACCACTAGGCTACCTGCCACCCCTACACTCTAACCACTAGGCTACCTGCCACCCCTACACTCTAACCACTAGGCTACCTGCCACCCCTACACTCTAACCACTAGGCTACCTGCCACCCCTACACTCTAACCACTAGGCTACCTGCCACCCCTACACTCTAACCACTAGGCTACCTGCCACCCTACACTCTAACCACTAGGCTACCTGCCACCCCTACACTCTAACCACTAGGCTACCTGCCACCCCTACACTCTAACCACTAGGCTACCTGCCACCCCT